>NC_087063.1:23870550-24007325 GCF_963678635.1 Symsagittifera roscoffensis
GGGGAAGCGTGGAAATCAACGATGACGGGGATCTGTCGGAATGATACGGGAGAATGTTGACGATACACACCTGGAAAATTCGGCGGATGAAGAAGCGTCGCAACATGTATTTTCCATCGGATGGGTTAATAAGAATCCAGTGGTACATTCGTGGGACTCGAGCAGCTCAGACGGGGATTATATGGTAATGGCGATAAGACATAAAAGATTCACGGAATTGAAAGTCGCTGGTGCACAGTTGCCGATTAAAGTAAATGGGAAATCAACTCGTGTGTGGATTGATAGCGGGTCTCCGATTTCAATTTTCACCATTGGGGAATTGCGAAAAACTTTGGGAGCTTCCGGAGTAAAGTTGGATACCCTTTCGGAGGAGGACATTGCATTTCGGGATTATGGGAACAATCCATTGCAGATGATTGGAACGATGGCTGTAACGATACAATCCAATGGCTGGAAGATACACGCGAGGATAAAAGTAATCGGAGAGAACCGCCCATCAATTATTGGACGAGATTTGATGCCACAATTAGGACTACAGTTGGTGCAGCAATCACCATCATATCACCAATCATGTCCATTGGAGAAAAGAATCAGGACGCACTGGAACCGGAGGGGGAGTTGGACTCTTGGCAAACCTCTTTCAGTAAGCAGTTTTGAAACCTTTTTAATAGGGTAGGAAAAATAAGAAACTACAAAGTGCAAGCAGAATTTTTTGAAAATCTTACTCCAGTCCAACAGACAGGACGTCGAGTTCCCATTTCATTACAAGAAAAAGTGGATACTGAAATCGGTAAACTATTGAAACAAGGTCATATCGAAAAACTGACAGAATGTTCGGACAAATATTTTGTGTCCCCAATAGTAATAACAGTAAAGAAAGATGGGTTCGTGAAACTAGCGCTCGAGTCAAGAGAATTAAATAAACAAGTGAATAAGAACAAATACCAAATGCCGAATATTGAAGAATTAATGGACACAGTGGGACAGACGATTAGCGAAAAAATTCAGGAGACAGATATTTCACCACAATGGATCTAACATACGTATATGGCCAATTGCCGTTAAACACTGAAACAAGTGTACAATGTAATTTTTCTCTCATTGGAGGCCGCTCGACGGGTACGTACCGGTTCAAGACCGGGTTCTACGGTCTAACTACAATGCCAGCGGAATTCCAACGCGCAATGGATTGTATACTCGCAGAATATCCGCAGGCGCACGCGTTCATCGACGATATTTTGGTCGTGACCAAGGGAACCGCGTTTGACCATATAGCAACAGTAGAGAAAATTTTAAAGAAACTGGATCGGGAAAATAAGTCTCTAAAATTAATGAAATGCAAGTTCGCCCAGTGGGAACGCAAATGGCTAGGCCATAAAATAACATCCACTTGAATAACTCCATTGGTTAGAAAAACAGAACCGATAAAGGCGCTAACGCCGCCGCGACCGGCGCTTGCTGAATCATCAGCGCCGTTGCAACCCTTACTAAGTAAGAGTAATGAATACATTTGGACCCCCGAATGTCAAAATGCGTTCGAAAATCTTAAGAAACAAGTGTCGAATATTGTTGAACTACGACATTTTGATATTCACAAGGACATTCGTATAGTATGCGATGCAAGCCATAACGGGCTCGGTGCGGTGTTGGAACAGTTAGGACCAGAAGGGTGGCGCCCAATTTCGTTTGCCTCGCGATACCTTAACGAAGCGGAAAAGAAATATTCAACAAACGAATTGGAGATGTTGGCAGTTGTGTGGGGGGGCTAAATATTTTCGAAATTACATATTGGGCCGGAATTTTTTAATCGTCACCGACCACAAAGCGTTAATATCCCTTTTGAATGGTAATAATAAGAAAAACAAGACGATGTTTAGCCGTTTAACGCGCTGGTTAGATCGGCTTATTCCCTTTGATTTTCGAATTGAACATAAGCCAGGGGCGAAAATCGGATTTGCGGACTACTTATCACGTCACCCAATTAGAGAAGCAACGCCAATTAGTACGTATGATAACATGTTTACTGTGGCAAAGATCAACCTAATTCGCACCGCTCTCGGTTTTAATGATAGTAATACATCCAGGGGACACAAATCATCCAAGTATAAATCCAAGGGACCGCATATCACAGCGGAAAGTCAGCAATCTATAAATAGATTGGAAGTTTTGTCACGAGATGAACCGGTAGAGGGCGGGAAAACATGCGAGCGGAATTCGACCAATCAGATTCGAACACGTGGTTTCAGCCGACGGCTACGCGAAATACGCGCTAGATTAGTTGGTGCTATTACTCAATCGGAAGAAAGTTGTTTACAATTCTCAAATTTTAAAATTCAAAGCTCAAAGTCTCAAATCGGAATGGATAGTATGAGAAAATCGCAAAAATTTTTGAAACAGCACCCTAGTCTAACTAGCAGCAGCGATGAGATTGAAGAATTACCGCCAAACGTATCCCTGGAAGCCATTACTAAAGAAACAAAGTCAATCCGAACAAACAAAACTTTTTCGTTACACTCGGCATTTAAAGGTGAAACAATACCACCCGTGGATCCGAATTCAATATGTATGTCAATTATCCCTGGGAACTGCAAAATTGTTAATAAAATTAATTCCTTACCTGATTTGTTTAATCTAAAGTTCATTGAATCCAATTATAATTCTGATCCCCAACTGAGCGCGATCCGCGATCTCATTGTTTCCCAAGATCCTAACATTCATGAAAAAATCAGTGCAGTGAACCGTTATTATTCTCAATTTGTTAACGACTTTTCGGTGAAGGAGAACGTAGTATGGATGGATGAAAAACTAGTAATACCCATGAATCTTCAAACTGCAATTAACAATAGAATTCATGCCTACCACCACAAAAAAACTAATATGCTTGATGCAGAAAAAGACGTTTGGTACCTTATATTTATCGATCAATAGCTTCCAAGGCCGAAGAGTGCCCCGAATGTGCCGCCACCGGTAAGAACTTAAAAACGATTTTAAGAAAAAATCAACTTGGAACTGTACCCGAACCGAAGAAACCAAATGAGTCAGTCCAACTAGGTTTTTGGGGTCCCATTATTTATTTGAATGAATCCCGGAAATATGTATTAGTGGCGGTCCATCGTTTTTCTCGTTGGCCATCGGCCATGGTCTGTGGAAATAATCGGTCTGATAAGATAATGAAAATTTTAAAAAGTTATATAACAAATCATGGGGTGCCACGGAAAATTCACGTAGATCAGGGAACGAGTTTTATTACAAACGAGATTAAAGCCTTCTAAAATAAGGAGGGCAATAAAATCATAAAGTCGCCAGTCAATGATCATCGGGCAACCGGGTGCGTCGAGCGTACCATTGGCAGTCTTAAAAATTCCATCCTGACTTTCGCCCAAGAAAAACATCCCGAACCCTTGGAAAAAATGGTTGAAAGGGCCCTTGGTGCTCTTAGATTTTCAAAGACTGCAACACTAAAAATCTCGCCATTTGAGGCGCATCATGGTAGAGAAGCCAACACGGTCTTACGGAACCTTACAAAAAAACCATCTCTTCAAAATCTGGATTGGTCACGGGTTATAAAAACGAAAAATGCTTGTTTAGATGCCGCCGATCCTAATGCGCAGAATATGCCCCATCCAGCTGATACAAACTGGAGTGTACGATCGGACTTAGCATATGACATCAACCATAGGAGCCACGCACGCCGGTTAACCGATGACCAATCCGCCAATCAACACGACGAACCATCAATTCTAAAACCCACCGAGCTGAGCCGACAACCAGAACCATCTGGATTGTTGTTCCAGCGAACTGGAAACAGGAACCTAAAAATGTATAAACAACTTCATTCTAAAGTAAAATCCGAACGTACGCATGCATTAACCCTAAATAATGGGGTTGTGCTTAGAAAATCGGGAGTGGCTACGAAGCCTAAGTCAAAGAAATCAAAAGCGACATCTCATTCGGTATTGCCGGTACCACCGCCAACTTCGCGTGAGGTTAAAAAGCGAGCATCTCTTTCAGCATCACCACCGCCAACTCCGCGTGAGGTTAAAGAGCGAGCTGCACAACGAATTATTTCGGACAGACAAAGAAAAAAAACCGGGCGCCGATTTGAGAACAGTGGTTCATAGTCGGAAGACAGTGACGATTTGCCAAATATTTCGGTAAAACGGGCTAAACAACCATCAACTGAACCACCAAGAGCACAAACAGGACCAACAGCAACAACCGCAACAGCGACCAGGACACCATTCCGGCACTAGGCGTGATTTGGACAAAAATCCAAGGGATCAAACAACGTCCAATCCAGGGGACCAGACACATGCAACGTCATTACCAGGACCTAGTAAAAAGAAGGGACTAACAACAAGGAAGGCCAGGCTGGTATCATACAGCAGTCAGGGCGATAGCCAGGACGAAACAGCATCCACGACGTCTCCAAAAAGCGGACGGAAGAGAACTGCGGTCACTACGGTGGGGGGTGTGATGATTGACTTCATCAACCAAAACAAAAAAGAGGGGAAAAAGTGAAGAAGTGACCTAAAAGAAACTAGTAAACTTTACCACATTAAAACTTTCTAACCCAGGGAGAGGGTGGGTCATTAGTGACTTAAAACTCAACGTCATCACTGCTCAGTGATCTTTTTAGTTGTTGAAATTTATAGTCATAAAATCTAAATTGTTCTTTCAAACATGCAGTTAGTAATTCCTATCAATCATTTATAATCAACAGGTGCCGTCATATTTTCAATCAAGTAAAGTTTCATTATTGAAGGGGAAGTATTGTATAGTGTTATTTAGTTCACATTGCAAGCTGTCAATCAACTGTTCACTCATGATGCTAAAGTAATCGATTAGCAGGTGTTTGTCCTTGGAACAGTCTGTCACCCTTGGATACTGTTTACAACCACTCTCTATGCTAACTTTGTAAGATTAAGTTGACTAACTTTGTATTGGAATTTACGATTGAACGACTAACGTTTTCACATTCTCAACAGACCACAAATATTTCATGCTTTCCTTTTAGGTCATGTGAAGTATAATTTCATTATAGGTTTCATGTGTGAAAGTTGGACACAGGTTCAATAGTTCATTGACCAAATAAAAAAAGATTATTATTGGCATAATTTTTTCCTTAGAACTTTTTCAGAAATCCAAAGACTATGATTGTACACAAAATTAAAACCACAATAAAAAAATCAGTGCCGAAAACAAAACTCACAATTGATACATTTCCTCTGCAATCACTTTATAAAACTGTAGTGAAAAGCGTTTTGCTCATTCGCTATAGAGTAATATAACAAACTTTATTGTTCCGACCATTTGAAATATGTGGAGGAATTTTGTATTCGGGTGTGTTTTATTATTTTAAAAGTTTTTTCTTTTTGTTTTCCACGCAAAATCAGTTACTTTAAGGAATCATCGGAATGGTTGAGTGATATCTCATATTGAAGGCCTTTCAGTTGTGATTCGAACAACATTAAAAAATTTTTCTCAGTACCGAGAAAAACCAGTTTGAATTTTATGATTTTTGGTCTAATTTCAAGAAAATGCGGTGAGCATGCAGGCTTACAATAGCTTATTTGTGCTCAATTTAAGCCATGATACTTAGTTTAACACATATAAAAAAAAATTTTGGAGTTTTTTCAGCGCCAATTTGAAAATCAAAATCTTCAATTTTCAAAAACTTTCTGCAAAAAAATTTGTAACGATTTTTCAACGATTTTTTTTTCGTTTATAAAGTCATTTTTCTACAATAACAGTTTTCCAAATGAAATATTTTATTATTGACAGTCAAATATGCGTAAGTTCTATTTTTTCGTGCAGATAATTTATCACACCACATAGAAAAATACGAGACCAATTTGAAAAGACCATGGTCGGAACATTATGTGCTACTTGCACAGTAACCTGCTATCCTTGTTTCTAAATATGTTTAGTTCACAACTCTTAGATGCAAATCATTTGAGCGCGGCATTACAAAGGCTCAAATAAAATTGCTCGAAACCAGGCGAACCCCCGAATGCTCCGATTGCCTTTTGAAAACCGGAACAATAATCATTTCAAAATGAATAGGGCCAATTAATTGATAACATAAAAACTTCTTGTTCAGACTCAAACTATATAACTTGGTACTTGTTTGGTATTTATTTTTAGGAGATTGGGATACTTCAAGTTGTACCTTCAAAAATCCAAGGTTTAGTCTTGATACGATCTGTCTTAATCGAAGTATAGATGGATGGATGATAGAATCAAAATGCAATAAAGCAAAGCAAAAAGCGGGGTTTGAAAAAAATAGTTTCTTGTTTGCACTTAAGTTCCAGATTTGCGCAAAATTGAATATCTGTTAACATAAAATGTGTTAAGGAAAAAATAAATCAGTGTGGTTAGGGTAAAATTTTAGAGACATCAAAGCTTTCAGGGTCTTCCATTACGTCGTTCATTTTTGGCTCAAGCATTTACCTTGCCGGTTATTATTACATAAACTTTACACTAATGTAATACAATCATAACAATAGGGTTTTGTCTGCTTCACCCTGAAACTGCTGCAAGTGCTGCCGAGTGTAAGAGTTTTTTTCAATGAAAAAAATGCGTTTTCGGGTTTTTTTTCTGGACTTTGATGAGCGATGGGTTTTTTCAGGTCGATGGTAAGCTTTGCCCGTCTATTTATAATCCAAGCCCACACTCAAATCTGCTCTTTAACTCATATTTAACTTGTAAAACTACTAAATTTATTTTATTTTGCTCCCAGTCAATTTATTTTATTTTGTTGCCGCAAGCCCTTTTGAAAACAATTTAGGGCTACTTGGCTGAATTTGGATATTGCAAATTGGCCCAAAGAGAGACGCTTCGAAAAAATTAAGGCATTAAAATTTAAGTTGGCGTTGGTCGTCTCTCTCTAAACAAGCTACTGAATTGCAATAAAAAATGTTTGTAGGAGGTCGAAAAATGAAATAGTGCCCAAAAATAGAGCATATCTAGAAAAAAAGTGCAGAAGTCAATTTCAGTTGGAGAATAGATCAAATTTGGTTTCTTCGCCCCTTTTCACCTACACGCTTTCACCTACACACTTTCTTTTTTCAAGTAACAAATTGAGAAGGATCATCCAGAAAAAAATTTAAAATTGGACTTCTTTTTATTAAATGAGAAGGCTTTTTAATTTTTTTGCTTAAAGCCCCATTTTTATCCAAAGCCCCATGAAAATAGTCAGTGCTCAAATTGGCCGATAAAAAAGTGTACGGGTGTATATGACAAGTAAAAATGGCATCTGCGTGATTGAAGATGTTGAGATGTCACCATGCATCAAAACAAGTCAAATCTGAATTAAAATTGATCCAAAAACTAAAGCCACTAGCCTCATTTTCTGTCAAATTTAAGGCATAATTTAAGTTATGATCAGAAAGCGTATACTTTGACTTGTTTTTTTTTTGTAAAACATTCGGAAACACTTTCCCTCAATCCCACGTTTTTGTAGAAAAGTAAAATTTCCATATTTGGTTCTATAATACGGCCTCCTTTTTTGGTCAACCTATTGTAGAACAGTAGAAGTTTACACTCCTTGAGCTAGGCTATATTAGATTCTCAGTTTGAGATAAATTTGATCAGCTATCTACTGGCTGATGTGCCCCTGTTTAAGAACTACATGCACTTTTTTTTGGTTATTTTTCTGATTTTGATTGATTTAATGAAGCCAAAAATGACCGTTTGTGGGTCCGAGCTTTGCCGGGTAAGTGGCACCATAATAAATATGCAATAAAAAGAATCTAGACATTGTTTGTTCTCATAACTTTTTCTCGGCCCAATTTGAGAAAAACGCGTTCAAAGTTTCTTTTTTATTCGCTTTGTCCGTATAATTTAAATCACGATTTAGATCAATCCAAAGAGGAGATTTTCATAATAATTTTCAGAATAAGAGCAGATTTTCAGAATACATGTTCACAATATACTCAGTATATTAACATGGATGAATGTAGCAGTTTGGAAAAGCTCGTTTTGTCACGATACTCACCTACGAGCATGTCGGCTATTGAGAGTGAGACGATGTAGAGATTGGCAGTCGTCTTCAGTCGAGGATTGCGTAAGAAGGCGAGGATGACCAGCACATTGCCACTTATGGTCAACAACGACACCACAGCTAAAACACAAACGAACTTTAATTGAAATCAAGGTCACTATGGGCCACTTCCAAGGTCATGCTTATTTGTTCATTTCACATTGAAAATAGCTGACTAGCTTAAAATAGCTGATTTATAAAGAAAAGCTGATTAGTATTCATTCTCATTGCTTAAAGCCCAGAATTTTTAGTAGAACCGAGACACTGAAGAGAATTGTTTGACATAATGGAGACTGATTTTATAACTCGCTTTGAAATCAAATAAATTTAAAAAAAACCACCAGCTGAATTTTAGGCGAATTTTTAATAGATATTGTCATACCACCGATTCATTGATAAAGCTACCAAAGTTACAGGAACTCTGAATCAAGCCTTCAAAAATCCGCCCCTTTACGAACAAATTTACCCGAGGCAGACAGTTACAACAACTATAAAGCCGTTCAATTAAACCAACTTGCGCCACCGGCAATCTCAATTTCGGACAAAAGACATAAAAATGAAATGAACCTTCAGAAGATGGTTTCAACTCAAGGAAATTGTCAATAGATTGTCTAAACCAGTCAATTACTACAAATGAACCCTGAAAACGAATTCAAAAATCATTCAAGTGAATAAGCTTCTTAAACAGTAAGAAAATGACGTCAAGATCTGAGGGGAACCGAATCCATTAAAGGAAATTGACGGAAAATCATGTTAGCCGATCACAACTCCGCGTTCAAAGATCTGAAAAAATAAATGACAATTCAGTCAGAATTTGTTCAGCTGAAATTCTTTGGAATTGTTATAATATTTAGTCTTTCGGACATGTTAAGAACTCACTGATTTAAAAAAAAAGCCATTAAATTTCCTGATGATAATATTTGAAACTCGACGTCATAAATAGACGCTTAATTGATCTGATGGTCTGTCTCTACAAACGCTGTCCATAAGTTTTAGTGGTTATTTTCTACTACTCATTTTAATTCTGACATGGGTAATAAATTTAACAAGTGATTTTTTGATGTTTCTCGTTGTGAGCCAGTTGGCTTATGAGTCTTTGGCATTTGATAATGTACTCACAATTATCCAGCTACATTTAAGAAACCAGAATTGACCTATATTTTTAAACGTCCTCTGACATGAGTTTTCGATTGAAAAAATGATCCGATTAAAGCTAAACCATTTTGGATAGTAGAAATCAACTAGGTTTTTGTTCCGACTTTTGAAGAAAGTGAGGAATGTATTTGTCGGGTTTATTGTTTCCAAGTTCAAACCAATTTTACGAAAGTTGACAGCCTATGAATTGCCAAGCGAGTATGCTTGCACCAACCTAAACTGCGGATATCTTCGCTGCTCGAATAAAACTTTGATAATTGTTCCGACTTTCGATACGAAAGTAACGGAATATTTGTGCTCGGGGTGGGTTTTTTTTTCTTCAGACAAATTTCGACTTTTTAACTAGCCATTTTTGACGGAATTTTTTTATATCATTCGAAAGCTATTGTTGTCCTGAGCTCAAATTTGAAAAGATATTTGACCTGTGATAATTTTTCGTGAAGTTATGAGGGTTTAAAGATTGCCATTTTGGCCATTTTGACCAATTTGGGACAATTAACGCGCGATATAATTCGCGCTATTAACGCGTAAGCGGATATTTAATCCGTCTTAGAAATCGCTCCAAATTAGTTGGAAGAAGCTTATTTGCCATAATTGATTTGTTACAAGGAGCGAAATCTATCATTTTGTACTTTATATGGCGTGTGGGGGGATGATTTTCATAAAAAATTTCAAATTTTAGAAATTTTTTTTTCATTTTTATTACATTTTATTAAACATTAAAAGGCGGCAGTCGGAACATTCAGGGCTTCGCCCTGATCCGAGCAGTCTTGTTTCAATACATGAATTACTTAAGCGTGGCAAATCTTTTGCGCTCATTATCCTTCCAAACTGAATTAAGGCCAACTAAACTTGGTCATATGATTTTTTCTCAACCGTTAGCACTTTCCTTTAGTTCATAAAAAAAATTTGAACAAAAACTATTCGAGACCAGTCAAAGGGCAGTCAGAACATTCAAAGCTTTGCACTGATATACGAGTCTTCTTTTTTTGTAAATGCCGCTTATAAAAAAATCCACTCGGTTGATTTCAAATGAAATTATTTTGAAACCCGTAAGAGCATGGTAAAACAAAACTGCTCATATCAATAAGAAGCTCTATAAGTTTCAACTCTCAACCTGTTGGAATCATTTTTAAAATAAACAAATTGAAAAATTTTTTTACAAAATCCTTGGCACCTAATGTCAAACACAATGTGATAGTTTTATTGTTTAATTGCGCTCAATCGGAATCAAATAGCTTGCTTATATAAGGTTTTCGTGCTTTTATGCTTGAAACTAAAAAAGCGCGAAGATACTCATCACAAAGTGACTGATTTGAAAAATTGTAAGCCACATAATTAAGTTTGCCCAATTTAACCCAAAGTGAATAAATTGAATTGTTTTATGCCCCATAATTATGTTTGCCCATATTTATCCTGAAGTGAGCGAATTGAAAAATTTCATGCCCTATATCTATGTTCGCCCATACTGACTAAAAACTGACTAAATTGAAAAACTTCAAGCCCGATAATTATGTTCAGCCCATATTTAACCAAAACTGGAGTTGATAAATTCCAAAACGCATAAAAATGAGCGGCCCATAAAAACCAAACCCCATAAATCCCAAGGGCCATAAAAGAAAAATTTTCTTTCGAGCAAAAACTAGGCGTAAAACGTACTCAAAAATTATTTTTCAGTACGTTTTTGAGCCAAAAGCTTTCGTTCAAAATCATATATATGAACATGTTTATGTAAACATGAACCAAAATGCAGAGATAACTTATAGATATGGACAGTTTTCAGACAATTTTTATGCAACTTGGAGAAATTTAACGGTTCTTGTACGAATTTAGACAAATTTTAGCCCATGTACTGTGCTGTGCATCTTCTTTAATTTCAAGAGTGATGACATATTTTTATTTAAAAAAACTGCTCGTTTATCAGGGAAAAGCCCTCAATCCGACCGCCCCTCAAAGTCGAAGAAAAATATCTATACCTCATATACCTCATACTTCGTTTACGTCAACATGATTTGCAATTAGGCTTAAATATCGGAATACATTCCACCTGCAAACTAAGCACATTGAAAAAATGATTTCAATAGGAATTTCTCTCTTGTAGCAAATGACGTAAATTTTTTACATGACTTTTGAGATGTTTCATTTTAAATAAATATCAAAAATTTTATAAAAATATTTGTAGTTTATTTGAAAACAAAACGCCACGCGACAAGTCTGGTGACTTTATGAAGTCTCTCAAGCCGGTGCGTAAAATGAAATCTTTATAGATAATTGTTTCAAATTTTTACGGGCTTTTGATTCATGGGAGGATTTAGAAGAAAGGGCGGCTCATCAGACTCCTCAATCCAGTTTTCTCCACAGTAAAATATTTTTTTTTACTTTAATTAAAACTGGATTGTGGAGTCTGAAAAGCTATCCTTTCCCCTAAATTCTCCCATGTATAAAAACATAATTTTTCAGTATTCTAGACATCATAAAAAAGATATTTTATCATGCAGTCGCCGGGAGTTCACCTCTGCTACATAAGACTTCAGCAACAGCTATACGGTAACTATATAACCGACATAGAGTTCGGTTGCGTAACAAAAACGTCAAAAAGAAGTTCAAAATTGCAAAGCTGTTGCTGTTTTTTTTTTAACAACAACAACAACAGCAACAGCTTTGCAATTTTGAACTTCTTTTTGACGTTTTTAATACGCAACCGAACTCTATGTCGGTTATATAGTTAATGCCAAATGGTTGGCAGTTTAGGTGACCTTGAACAACTTAATTGGTCAAAAACAGTACTTAATAGGTTAATTACATTTTTGGACACGATTTTTGCGTGCTGCAATGAGTGAGAAATTAATTTTTGACGCTAAAAGGGCAGCTTTATGCTGATGAATTTCTTTCAGTTTCCGTAATCGAAAAAGATACTTCCAAAAATTTGGCATTAACTAAGAAAGAATCTAGATAAAGGGTGAAATGGTTGACGAGGCCAAAAGTAGTTCTGAAAGCTCAGTGTAATCTGAAAAGAACCGCAGGATCTCATCACCCTCTGTCGTTTGTTTTTTTCCAGAATTTGCTGTTAAGTGAAGAAAAATTGAGGCAGTTGGAATTGATCAAATCTAGTTACAAAGCCAAACAAGTATTTTAATCTCTGCTTTTTTGTTCGATGAACGCCAATTGATTATCAAGGGAGAAAAAAGGCCCAGGTTCAAAGCGTATCTGAAATTTTTTTCAGGTTACCAGATGAAAGTTTGGAAGATAGTCAATCGCCATTTAAATGTCCTAAAAGGCAGAAAGTACTTAAGTAGAAAGGTCGACAAATTGGAAGCCATTTTCTATCGTACGTTTTAGAAAGGAGCAACTGCTAATTCAATGTAGGGGCGGATTAGTAGCAAAGCGAAGTTAGTTTGGCCAAAACAGCGTCTTTATAATGCTTTAGAAGAGCTCCGAAAATCAATTTGGCCGACCTAAAATAAAAAAAAAGGTCGTCAAAATTTTCCAAACTTTTTTGAAAATCCGCCCCCCTCCTCGAGAAAATCCCTTTTGTGACGGATCTCAAAAAATCCAGAATTCGAGACTCGAATTGTCAATTTTGATTAATTTCTAGTTTTGCATCGGCTACATTAATTCATATGTTTGGCCAGAACCGGAAAAACTGAAGTCCAGGAACTGCAAACCGAATAAAAATTAAACCAAATTATGAATTAATCCAAGAGATTAAATGTACCAAATCCTGTAGTGGGCGGAACGTTTATTCAATTTTTGAAAGATTTATTTCAAAATTATGGCTTTATTTGAAATTTGGACCTTAAATTAGTAAACCAAATCGGAGCCTCTCAAATTGAATTTGACGGATGATTAGAAAAGGAGAATTGAACACGTATACATGTCTAAATTTGTTTTGAAAAAGTCAATTACTTGAAATTTACATCAAACAGACAAGAATAATTTAATTATAGATTTAGCCTGAGGAAAAATAGGTATGATGATTTAAAACTGACATCTGCTAATTAATTTTCCCTGAAACGTTTTACCCGACACACTATTCCCTAAGAGGCTTCCAAAAATTCAGCCCACTATAATCACAGCTTAGCTATAAAATGCAAATGCTATAACTGCCACCTACAGAGGCCAAACATGCCTGCTAGTCTACTAAAACAAAACAATCACAATAATTGCAGACAAAATTGCTAGGTAATTGTGACGTTCAACTGTCAACAAATTTAAACCTGACTGAATGGGCTATTAGTGTAAAACGAAATTTTGATCATCCGTTTTTCGAGGAAGAAGGAAAAAACTATGCTCGATGTGATTTTTTTTCTCCAGACAAAGTCCGACAGAGGTTTTTGTTCTTTTTAACTTTTACTTATTTTGATACTTTCAACTTTTTTAGAAAAAAAATTCTAGATACTTCAAAAGGCAGTCGGAACAGTCAGTGTTTGCACCGATACGAGCAAATTGGTTTGGTCACCAGATAATATTGGCCGAGGTTCTTATGTGTTTTTTGTTGATTGAACGAGAAAGTAATACAACGAAAGATGGAAATAAAAATTCTTAAAGACTTCAATGTGGCTTTTTCTTTATCTCTTCATACGGTCACAAAATGTCCCGGCGTCATGACGCAATTTGTATCCATCATCACTTTTCGTATTCTTTCTCATGCCCTTAGCCTGGTTGCTGTGCACGGTCTATTAATATGACCATGGTCCACACGGTTCTCTTCATCATCGACAGTTCGGCGTACTAATGGGGTTAATCAGAAGATTAATAATTCTATTGAAGACCGCCAACTGATCGGAGTAAATAGTTTGGCCCCGAGCTGTACTCTTTTTAATAATGGAGGAGAATTAGAAGATCCCTTTAACAGGAGGGGGCTCCCTTTGGCACTGATAAACAACATCCATTTTTGCCCGTAAAATGTTCGCCTTTGGCATCAATGAACAATAAATTTGCCAGGATGCGCGCCAAAAAAGGACCTGTCAATAATTTCCCCCCTTTGGTACCTTTTAAGAAATCCATCTATTTTTGGCCGACCGACCCTAAAATTTTTCTAAAGGCGCCAAAATATACTAGTTTTGAGGGGGGAGCGCGCGTTCAAAATTTTCCAAAAAGTGCCTAAAACCGCCTTTTTTGGACTATTTTTTTTTTCAAAATTTTGCCTGCGGCGCAGAAAATTTGCCCAAAGCAGGGACTAAAACCGTGCTCAGGGATAGCTTGAAAAATCGATTCGGTCGACCTAAAAAAAAGGTCGACAAATTAATTTTCGAAAAATTTCGAAATCTTTTTGAAAATCCGCCCCCCCCCCCCCCCTCGAGAAAATCCTTGATCCGCCCCTGGGTAGAGTGATCACTTATAAAAAATTGCTGGTTTGCAAAAAGGATTTGTTGAATTTTTTGGCTTGAGAACGTTTCTTTTGACAAATATCTTTACCTCAGGTTTTGAAAAAAATATTTGGAGATGCATCCAAATCTGAATCATGATACTGTATTTGGGGATAAGCGGACCCCCAAAAAGCGCAATTTTGTGGTCAAAATGTTTTTTTTGGCGTGTTTTTTCAAAATTTTGCTGTGGCCAAAAATTTTGGCAAAAACAAGGTCTTTTTTACCGCTGAGGGAGAGCTTCGAAATCATTTTGGTCGACCTAAAAAAAGGGTCGACAAAATTTTCCCCTCGAGAAAATCCTAGGTTCGCCCTGGTTATTAAACAGATAGGGACTTCTTAGAACTCCAGGATAGCTCAAGCAATAAGTGTTATTGACTTACGAAACGAGCTACGCAATTTTGGATTATTTTTCCTCAAAAAAACCTTCAATGCCAACTGCTCACACAATTTCTAATAGAAAGCTAGATTAACACAAGGATAGTCGGTTACGGTGCATGTAGCACAGAATGTTTCGACCAGAGTCTTAAGGAATAGAAAAAGTTTTTTTTCCAGAACTTAAGAATATTCGACAGTCATAGCCAGATAGACAAATGGAAAACAATTTTTCTACAAAAAAGATCTAAAAAACGAAAAAAAAACCTTCCAAAATTTTTTTTTTAAGTCAAATTTTTTTGAAGTTTTTTGAATTTGAAGAAAAAAAGTTGGAATTTTTTTTATCCCCAAAATGGCGCGAACAGACTCCAAAAAGTAACATTATTCTAGAAAAATTTGTTTTCACGGTTTAAATTAAGCATAAATGAGAATTTTAGGCCTGCTCGCTCACTTCATTTGTTCAAAATTAGACCAAAAGTCAATAAATTTAAAAAGATTTTTCTCAAGATGGGATTATTTCCACTCATTTTTTTTTAAAACTAATCCAATAACGACTAAAAATTTTTTTTATATGATGCATAACTCGACAATATTGATGATTATTTGTGGTACCTCAATAAAATGTGGAGGAACTTTGTTAAGTTAAGTTTTTATTTGTTCACGCCATTTTGGGAATAAAAAACTTTGTAATTTTTTTCAATTTTCAAAAAATTGAAAAAAATTTTTAAACTTCTTTCTAGATTTTTTGTTCTATTTTTTTTCAAGTTTTTTAATTCTTTTTTCTACAAAAAGTGTTTTCCAATTTGTTTAGGTTATTACGACAGTCGAATTTGTTCAAGCTCTAGAAAAAAAAGTATTCTTTAAGACCATGGTCGGAACATTCTGTGCTACTTCTGCAGTAATCGGCTATCCTTGATCTCACTGAAAATAGATATACGCTAAACATTCATCAAAGACATGTATAAAACTGTTGCAATTTTTAGATTTCTAGCAATTCAGCTGTTCAGAAAACTAAAAAATCCAAAGTTTCAGTGAAAATATGTATGGCTGGCTCATTTATATGAGTTATCTTTTTCGCTTAAATTTGTAATGAAGATTCCTTTGGCGCCAATATAACTAAATTTATGGGGGGAGCGCGCGCCCAAAAAACGCAATTTTTTGGTCAAAATGTTCCAAAAATAAGCCTAAAAACGTTTTTTTTGGCCTGTTTTTTCAAAATTTTGTGGCGCAGAAAATTTGTGGCTAAAACATGATCTTTTTAGGGCTTGGAGAAAACTCGGAAAAACAAGAATCCGACCCCACTCGAGAAAATTCTAGATCTGCCCCTGGCTAGTAGTTTCTCCAGAAAGAAATCGGGCATGAAAAAAAGAATGTAAACACAAAATTTCCCCAAAATAGAAACAAAAAAACCGGAGCTCGCCTTGCATTTTAAATCAAAAATCTGGAAAAAAAATGCGGAAATAATAAAGCAAGATAGTGAATTAATTAAAACTATTCATGACTTAATTGAGCTGATAGTGTTTGGAATTTGCCAATTGATCAAAGGGACTAATTGAGACGCCCTTTTTTGCATTCTGAACAAGCTACGTGTCGGAGGTCTCAACTATATTTAGTATTTTATTTTTTAAATCATTATTAATGCGCCTGGTTAAGCTGCGGAAAAAAGGTAATACATTCACAAATTAGCACTGCACTTGACACTTGAGTGTCCGGTCGAGAGACGGATCATCTTTTAAGTGCTTGAAAAAACGGCGAATTTGACGGAAACTGACACGGAATACAGACAAAGTCGTCTCTATTTTGAGGTAAGCAAACTAATTTAGAAATAAAAATCCTTAATCTAATGCAAGCTTAGCTAAAATAGCCGGTATTGTGTCTGATGCTACCATGTGGGGTATAGTATTATTTATAGATAAAAAATTGAACTGAAATTAGAGAGCGAACGGATTTGAAAGTCCATCAAAACTGCAACCAAAACTGCAAATTACAATCATCAATACGTTTCAAAGAAAACGTCAGCTGGCGTAAGTATTCCATCACCTTTTAAGAATGCTGCAAGAAATTCAAATACTAATCATACTTCATATTTAATTATAAACTACGATGGTTTCAATTAAAAACTTGAAAAGTGACCATTTAAAAAGTGACAATTTTATGAGTAGCATGTCTTATAGAAGCAGTCTTGCTCGCCAAAAAACTTGAAGTAGTCAAATCAACAAGGGCTCACTTTATTTGTTCAAACTTAGACCAAAAGTCAATAAATTCAAAAAGATTTTTCTCAAGATGGGATTATTTCCGCTCAATTTTCTTTTAAACTAATCCAATTACGACTAAAAAAACTTTGATATGATATATAACTCGACAATTTTGATGATTATTTGTGGTATCTCAATAAAATGGGGAGGAACTTTGTAAAGTTAAGTTTTTAGTTTGTTGGCGCCATTTTGGGAATAAAAAACATTGTATTTTTTTTTTCAAATTTCAAAAAATTTAAAATTATTTTTAATTTTCTTTCTGGTTTTTTTTGTTCTATTTTTTTTTCAAGTTTTTTAATTCTTTTTTCTACAAAAATGTTTTCCAATTTGCTTATGTTATTACGACAGTCGAATTTGTTCAAGCTTTAGAAAAAAGTATTCTTTAAGACCTTGGTCGGAACTTTCTGTGCTACTTGTGCAGTAACCGGTTATCCTTGGTCTCACTGAAAATAGATATACGCTAAACATTTATCAAAGACATGTATAAACCCGTTGCCATTTTTAGATTTCTAGCAATTCAGCTGTTCAGAAAACTAAAAAATCCAAGTTTCAGTGAAAATATGTATACATGCTGGCTCATTTATATGAGTTATCTTTTTCGCTTAAATTTGTAATGAAGATTCCTTTGGCGCCAATAAAATTAAATTTATGGGGGAGCGCGCGCCCAAAAAACGCAATTTGGTGGTCAAAATTTTCAAAAATGAGCCTAAAAACGCCTTTTTTGGCCTGTTTTTTCAAAATTTTGTGGCGCAGAAAATTTGTGGCTAAAACATGATCCTTTTAGGGCTTGGAGAGAGCTCGGAAAAACAAGAATCCGACCCCACTCGAGAAAACTCTAGATCTGCCCCTGGCTAGTAGCTTCTCCAGAAAAAAATCGAGCATGAAAAAAGAATGTAAATACTAAATTTCTCCAAAATAGAAACAAAAAAAACCGCAGCCCGCCTTGCATTTTAAATCAAAAATCTGGAAAAAAATGAGGAAATAATAAAGCAAGATAGTGAATTAATTAAAACTATTCATGACTTAATTGAGTTGATAGTGTTTGGATTTTGCCAATTGGTCAAAGGACTAATTGAGACGCCCCTTTTTGCATTCTGAACAAGCTACGTGTCGGAGGTCTCACCTATATTTAGTATTTTGTTTTTTAAATCATTGTTAATGTGCCTGGTTAAGCTGCGGAAAAAAGGTAATACACACACAAATTAGCACTGCACTCGACACTTGAGTGTCCGGTCGAGAGACGGATCATCTTTTAAGTGCTTGAAAAAACCGGTAATTTGACGGAAACTGACACGGAATACAGACAAAGTCGTCTCTATTTTGAGGTAAGCAAACTAATTTAGAAATTAAAATCTTTAATCTAATGCAAGCTTAGCTAAAATAGCCGGTATTGTGTCTGCTGCTACCATGTGGGGGATAGCATTATTTATAGATAAAAAATTGAACTGAAATTACAGAGCGAACGGATTTGAAAGTCCATCAAAACTGCAACCAAAACTGCAAATTTCAATCATCAATACCAGGAGGGCGGATCTAGGATTTTCTCGAGGGGGGGGGGGGGGGGGGGGGGGGGGGGGGGGGGGGGGGGGGGGGCGGATTTTCAAACATTTTTTCAAAATTTTGCTGACGACCTTTTTTTTAGATCAACCAAATTGATTTTTCGAGCTCTCCCAAAACACTGTTTTGCCCCTATTTTGGCTAAAATTTCTGTTTTTGGGCACTTTTTGAAAATTTTGACAAAAAAATCGCGTTTTTTTTTTGGCGCGCGCTCCCCCTCAAAATTAGTATATATTGGCGCCAAAGGCGCCTTTTGAAAAACTTTAGGGTCGGTCTGCCAAAAATGGATTTCTGAAAAAGTATCAAAGGGGGGACCCTTTGGGTCGGCAGGGGGTCGAATCCTGAGAAGAGGCGTCCCCCCCGGCCCTCCCCCTCCCTAAATCCGCCCCTGATCAATTCGTTTCAAAGAAAACTTCAGCTGGCGTAAGTATTCCATTACCTTTTAAGAATGCTGCCCGAAATTCAAATCCTAATCATACTTGATATTTGATTATAAACTACGATGATTTCCATTAAAAACATGAAAAGTGACCATTTAAAAAGTGACAATTTTATGAGTAGCATGTCTTATAGAAGCAGTCTTGCTCGCCAAAAAACTTGAAGTAGTCAAATCAACAAGGGTAAAAAATACAACCGGTTCTTGTGCGAGTAGCGCAAAAATTTCAGACCAAAAAACTAAAAAATAATCTTTTCCAAATTGTTAGAACAATGATTCGTAGTGTAGTAAAGAACCTTTGAATTTTTGGAAAATTTGGTCTTTATAGTAAATAAGGCTTATTCAAAAACAGTTATCTGTGCAAGATGAATAGGACCAAAACGAAGATTGAATAAAAAGCCTAGGAAACTTTTTCTAGTTTCATTTCCAAGAAGTAGTAAAAGAAACAAGGTAAATTTTCTTTTGACAGTTGATTTTGATTATTTTGGAGGCTCCGAACTCCATATGCTCAATCAACTTGGAAAGTTTTACTAGAAAAATTTCGTCCTTTTTTTAAATTAGAAGGCTAATCCCCATGTCAATTGACAGAGCGAACTAAGCTGATACGTTAAGAAATAGATACATAATGCTTTAAAAAAGAATGAATCTATGAATAGTGAATTCAATGTACGCTGTGAAAACAAATTAAAATGTAAAATTTTAGAAAGTGAACTCAGTGTTAAAGCATAAGTCGTAAAATTTTCCCGCACCGAGCGCTTATGGATTCTAATTGATTATAGTGGATTCCCGAGACAAAAAGAATGCATTACATTCCATTAAAGATGTAAACTTCAACTCACGAAATGGATTATATTGCCATTATAATCGGTTAATTTTGAAAAAAAAAATTAATCTACTATGATCCATTATAATCCATTTTATTCCATTATTTTTGGCAATGAAATCGATTACTTTTGCCAAGATCAGGGGCGGATTTAAGGGGGGGTGGCGGACGCCCTCCCTTCCCCTCAGGGATTCAACCTCCTGCAGACCCAAAGGGTCTCCCCCCTTGGTACATTTAAAAAAATTCATTTTTGGCAGATCGACCCTAAAATTTTTCTAAAGGCGCCTTCGGCGCAAATATATACTCATTTTGAGGGGAAGCGCGCGCCAAAAAAAAAACGCAATTTTTTTGTCAAAATTTTCTTAAAAGTGCCCAAAAACGGCTTTTTGACCTGTTTTTCAAAAATTTGCCTACGGCGCAGAAAATTGGGCCAAAACAGCGTCTTTTTAGTGGTTTAGTAGAGCTCGGAAAATCAATTTGGTCCACCTAAAAAAAAGGTAGACAAAATGTTCGAAAATTTTTTGAAAATCCTAACCCCCCCCCCCTAGAGAAAATCCTAGATCCGCCTCTGGCCAAGATAATCCATAACAATCGATTTTTTGTGAAATATTAATGCATTTTAATCCATTTTTCCATTTTGTTTTTAGAACTAAATTCGATTATTTTTGCAAGGGGGAACTGGGGGGGGGGGGTGTCAATCATTGACCCCCTCGCCAAACTCTCCAAAGTCTACCAATAAATAATCCCCCCATGTTCAACCTTGAGGGGGAGGGGCGAATAGCGCTTGTGGCAAACTGACCTGACGGATAAATAAAGGGAGGGGAAGGGGTAACGTAAAGAAGTGGTGTAAACAGAGATGAATTGAAAAAGTCGAGACAAAGAAGTATATTAATTTTCATGTGAAATGTAATATTTTATGAAACGTAATACGTAGCAGCTGCACTAAACAGGAAAAAAGATAACTTTGAAAATCATTGTAAGTTTCATGATTAATCTCTCAAAAATTCCATTGTAATTGGTTGTTATAGACTATGTTGGCTTAGAAAATATTGGGATTAAAATCCATTTTTAAAGGATTATAATCATTTATAAGGAATTATATTGAGATTTAAAATATTAGGATGGATTACAATCAATTTTTTGTACTTTTATAGATACTGACCATACTATGACAATATAATCGATAATGATCCACGGTCGCTCGAAGCGGGTTGCACCTTGAAGAAAACAATTCAAAAATAACAAAACTATTTTTTTGAAAAATCTAACTAAAATGACATTTAAGAAATCAAATAATGCTACATAAATGAAAATACAAAACTGCTCATATCAGCACGAAGCCCCCGATGTTCCCACCGCCCTTAAAGGTCTATGGAGCGATAGTAACATAAAAAAATTAAGTGTAAGAAAATAAAATGAATGTTTTTTTTTAATTTGAGATTTTTTGTAAACATCATCCCCCCACACTGAATTGAGGCGCGCAATTCGCGATTTTTAATACGTTACCGGACGGAACACATATCACTGTGTAAACTGAGATGAATTGAAAAAGTCGAGACAAAGAAGTATATTAATTTTCAAGTGAAATGTAATATTTTATGAAACGTAATACGTAGCAGCTGCACTAAACAGGAAAAAAGATAACTTTGAAAATCATTGTAAATTTCATGCTTAATCTCTCAAAAATTCCATTGTAATTGGTTGTAATAGATTATGTTGGCATAGAAAATATTGGGATTAAAATCCATTTTTAAAGGATTATAATCATTTATAAGGAATTATATGAGATTAAAAATATTAGGATCGATTACAATCGATTTTTTGTATTTTTATAGATACTGACCATACTATGACAATATAATCGATAATGATCCACGGTCGCTCGAAGCGGGTTGCACCTTGAAGAAAACAATTCAAAAATAACAAAACTATTTTTTTGAAAAACTTAACTAAAATGACATTTAAGAAATCAAATAATGCTACATAAATGAAAATACAAAACTGCTCATATCAGCACGAAGCCCCCGATGTTCCCACCGCCTTTAAAGGTCTATGGAGCGATAATAACATAAAAAATTAAGTGTAAGAAAATAAAATGAATGTTTTTTTTTTAAAATTGAGATTTAACGCCATATAAACTACAAAAGGATAGATTTTGCTCCTTTTAACAAATCAATTATGTCAAATAAAGTTTTTTCAACCAATTTGGAATGATTTCTAAGGCGATTAAACATCCGCTTACGCGTTAATAGCGCAAAATACATCGCGCGTTAATTGTCCCAAATTGGCCAAAATTACAATCTTTAAACCCCCATAATTTTACGAAAAATGATCTCAGGTGGAAAATTTTTTCGAATTTAAGCTCAGGACAACAATACATTTCGATTGATATAAAAATTCCATCAAAAATGGCTAGTTAAAAAGTCGAATTTTGTCTGAAGAAAAAAAACCCACCCCGTGGACACATAATCTGTTACTTTCGTTACGAAACTCGGCACAATAAGCCTTAAATTTTTTGACTCCACCTTAAGTTCAAATGCAAAATTTGAGCTTACAAAAATGTTTAAACTGTGAGAAAATAATCAGAAAAATTGAACTGTTTTAACAAAGGATTGTATTTTAATTTTATCCCCCCATACACCATTGAATTTGCAGTGATATGTGTTGCGTCCGGTAACGTATTAAAAATCGCAAATTGCACGCCTCAATTCAGTTTAGAATGATACAATTTGCAATTTACTTTTTGATAATACAATGAAAATAGCGCGCAAGCTATCCCATTTAAATTATAGGGTTTGTACTTGTTGTAAACGTAATCCCCCATAACATAAAAAAGAATGATCGCAGGTGACCATTCATTTTTAAATTCGAGCATTAGATACTAATAGCTTTCAGAAAGTACAAAAATTAGCAATAAATGGTTAATTAAAAACACCCACGCACAATTATTCCGCAAAAAGCAGAATAGTACATTTCCAAGAAGATATTTTTCACACCTTTACCGCATCTGATGCAGTTTCTGATATATAAATTGGTAAAAAATTGTTTTAAGGGAATTGTTTCATCTTTCACTGTTTAACTTTGACGTGGGCTATTTTGGTATGGGCTATTGTGTCCATTGGGATATATTGGTATGGGATATTTTGTAATGGGATATTTTCGTATGGGATACTTTGTCCTGTCACCGTTTACGCAACGCTTTAAAATTATTGCGGGTAGAAGATATCCAAAACGGCCGAAAGTGCAAAATTCGGACACCTCCAGACCATTATTAGAATAGCGTTAGTGTTAGTCAATATACCTCCAGTATTTTAACTTCAAACATCCATAATTTTTGAACTCTATACAAAAGTTTGATCAAAAAGTGCCAGTTGAAAAGTCAAAAATTTATATTTGTCTGCGGAAAAAAGATACAGAACAGAAACAACCCATCTTTTCTCCCAAAGTCAATCCAATAAAAAACTATTAAATTTGAAGCAATAAAAAAGGGCCAAAGTGCTGAAGTTTTGATAACCAACAAAAAAAAACAGAAGTGATGAAAATCGAATTAAAGACACGACTTATGAGATTTTCTAGCAAAAACTAACAAAATCAAACAAAGCAAAACTAACACTCTGATGAAACAGCGGGATTTTTTTACAATGGTTCATCATTACAGAACATAATCTTCTAAACACAACAAGAGCTTTTTAGATAACTACATTTTCCGTCATATACCATTGAAAAAACAGAGATACAAGTTCTTTTCTGAACGGTTTGAAAAACCCTGTCCACTTGAGTTGAAAACAAGACGCAAATTTAGGACAAAGAGGGTTATATTTTTGCATACCAATTGCTAATTGAATGAATATCTTATCAGGCAAAATATGTAGTAGTTATTTTTGAAAACAGTTTGGTTTTGCAGGAGCTTAGCGCAAAAGATGTTTTTTTTGCTTCTTAAAAAACCGCTGCCAATTCTCCAACCACTAAAAATAAACTTCAAGGGTTGTTGAGTGACATATTCAAAAATCAAAGTCGCAAAAAATCAAATAAGACAAATCACTCAACAACATTTGAGGTTTGTTTGTGGTTGCTGGATTTATCAGAAAAACTTTTAATGCTTTGATTCAAACTGCAAAAAAAATGAAAGATGCGTTTCAGTTGTCGAAAAACGCTTTTCATCTTCCTCTCACTGTTGCGCAATTACAAAACATTGAGGTGAATTCCAACTTCGAATTTTTTCATACATTTTTGAGTTGGAAGGAAGTGCTATAACTTTTTGAACTCTATATTTGAATTCTACCTCTAATTTTGAATTTTAAGTTGTTGGTAGCTGCGAGCAAATAGCATAATAAGAAAAATTTTAAACACAGATACCAAATGACAAAAAAAAATGAAATAAAAATAAGCTTTCTGTGAGCGTTAGAAAAGCGTTGATTTTGAATACTCGGGTTCAAGAGTTGATAATATCTAACTATTTTGTCGATTTCCTTACTCAAAATGGCATTATCGGCCAGTGCAGAGAAAACAATGAAAGTAAAACCGGCAAAAAAGAGCAAAAAGAAACGATTAAAAACACAAAAAACCTTGACCAGTTTTTATGGAGGCGGTGAAAACTTGTTTGAACTTTTGAAACGAACTTCAGTATTCAGGCCTCGATAAAATAAAAATGTGGTGGCTTGGCTATGATACAAATTCCTAGAACAGATGAAATTTAAACAGATCTCATGCCAAAAATGTAACGAGGCATTCGCTCATTATACTCCAGTCCTCGTCGATTTAAAAATTTCTGTAAATGGCCTAATGATGCTTAAAAAATCCAGGTGATTATGTAATAGTAGTCGTAAGATCGGAGGGTGAAAATTTCAAAGGAATTTTTTTGACGTTTTGTTGCCTTGTTTCTGAGGACTAAGAGTTTAAGTTCTAATTCATATTGACAATTTTTTTATTCAACTTTTGTCTGATATTTTCCCTCAAACTATGTTCTGAGGTTTGAAGAAAATGACTGAATATTGATGCCTGGGAAGTTTTTATAAAGACAAATTTTTTTAACTTTAACCAGTAAATTTTTTTCGCGGCATTTTAGTACCATCTGAAACAGATTGTTCTCTCGAGCTCGAATCTTAAGCGTTGTTTTACTTGGCCAAAAAAAACTAATTTGACCTGTTTGAGACAAGAAGCGCGCGTTATATTGTTTTACTATAACTATAACTATTACGATTTCATCATTATCACTTATTAGTTCGTTCAAAAAACTCTACACACCAATTTGCAAAACTTTGTACGAATTTCAAAAAAATTTACACAACGCTTGTGCGCCGGCTGTTTTTCACTCCATATGAGCAGTATTGTTCTTTTCCTTAGTCCTGAAACGAACTTAATTTTCAAGCTAGCTGTTTTTACAGTCTGGAAGATAATGATGCCTTGAATTAAAAATAGACAAATATTTGTTTTGCGACCATTTTTGTACAGTTACGCGGTTTGAAGACGGCAAACTGGACAAAAGTCAAATGATTATTTCTCCCACAGTTTCCATATTTTTCTATCAGCGTGATGCGTTAGCAACAAGTTGGACCGCCTCAGGAGAAATGGAGCTATGTGTTAATAGATGCAAAATTTATTATGAGTGTAAGTAAAAACATTGATCAATATATTTACAATAGAATCAATCAAAGCATGATTAAAAAACGCGAAAAAACGCTTTTCATCTTCCTCTCAATGTTGCGCAATTACAAAACATTGAGGTGAATTCCTATTTCGATCATGCTTTGAACAATAGAATCAATCAAAGCATGATTAAAATGAATAGCAACAAAAAGTTTTAAGACACGAAACGGTCAAATTTTTCACTGATGCATCAGGACAAAATTCAAATGACAAAATTGTTAACCAGAGCCATTTGTAATTTTTTTCAGCGTAAAAAAAATTTAGCTTTTTTTTTTCTTTTAATTGGCTAACAAGCAAAAAAAATCAGCTTCAATTGTTTTATAGCAATTGTTTTTTTTCTGAAATACTTTTTCTTCAAATTAAAAATGCAAAAACTGACTAATTCTTGCGTTCTCATCCTTTACCTGTAAAAAATCATTGACAATAAACCATCAATTTTACCGTTCAATTTAGAAGTACAGCATACTACTCACGTCAGGTTGACATTTGGATTGTTTCTATCTTTTTTTCCTTAAGTCAGTGTTTGTGGTACAATAAATAAAAAAACTTACTAAAACTATAATTACTTCAATAAACCTTTTAATTTACACGTAATTGCAATTAATGAAGCGTGCTAAATAACTCGGATCACCTGCATTGGAGTTCTATGAAAAAAAATCATATTCTTTGATATTCTTCTTAATTTTTCATGTTACTCAATAACTGAATTTTGTTCCTATCAAAAAGTTTCTGAGTGAGGCTCACGAAACTTTTTTGGCAATTTCAGTTTGGGTTTAGAAATGGAGTAGGCCGCACACTCGTTTTGCAAATTTTCTGCATTACTCATTTGATAAATGCAGAACTTCTTGTAAAAATTTGCTTGACGAGAAACAAAAATAAAAAGGAAAAAAATCCATTTTAATGTGATTTTCTACTTTTTATGTAATCCATTATAAGGAGTTTCAAATGAATTATAATGCTTATGTTTTTGCGAGAAAAAAATGGGTTAATATCCATTTTAGTCCTATTTTGTTGTCTGAGCGTAGCATGATAATCGATTATATTGAAAATATTTTAGACCACGAAAATCCATTATAATTGATTGTTTTCACTTTTCTTAAATGCGGCAAAGTTATATCGTTATAAGCTAAAAATACAAAAGTACTCAGCTCGAAACTTGCCCTCCGTATGAAACAGGAAACATGTGTCAACTACCATCAGACTTAAAATTATAGTTACCAGTGATTAAATTCCCCTGTTGCTATAGGTTTGACAGTTGAAACAAACAAATTGACCCTTAAAACTTCTTTTCTAGAAACTTTGTGTTTGCTACTTGCACCACAGAAACCACCTATCCTTGTTGATTTTTTGTCTTTGGAATATTTTATGGCACTTTTCAACCTCCATGATTTCAATTGCGCTGAACAAATTTTAAAAAATTGATTAAGAAAAAAATTGCGAGCTCACGAAAAAAATTGCATAAAAAATGATAAAAATGAGCGTATTTGTTTTTTTGTAATTTAAATTTACTATGTGTTTAGACATTATACCATGCTGAACTTAAATTATTAAAACTTTAAGACGAGGGGGAATAGAAAAGAGCCTAAATTCTATTATAGCATAAAATTCTTGGATATATGTGCATTGAAAATTAACTACATAGAAGTGAAACGGGGCTACACAAAAAATAGTGATGTAAAAAGCATAAAAATTGATTATAAAAGTGTAGAAAAAGTTAGTTTCACGCAGAAGTGAATTTGCGCTAAGAAAATAAAAAATATTACCTAATTTTGAATTTTTTTTATAAAACAATGCTTTCCATACATATTTCAAACAGCTGAAATTGTTTTTTGATGATTAATAGTTTGATAGTTATGTCACTGCAATAATGATTAAAAGAACATGTCGTTTAAAGAACTTGAACATTTTGTCTCAGCGAGCTTCCATAGGGACGTGCTCTTATCGGTCAGTTGTCATATGTTAATTTTCAGAAAGTAAAATTAATGTGCCCCTTCAATTAAAACCCTTTTTAGACTGATACTATAAAAAAGATAAAATAGCTACTAAAGAAAGACCTTATAAGGCTACTATATGGAAAAAATTAGGTGGAGAGGAAACCTGTGGGTTGCTGAAATAGTCATAGTCTGACAAAAGAAACCATAGTCACACATAAAAAAGCCAAAACTGACATAACTTCTGTAAATGGCCAGAAAAATTTCAACTAGAAAAGTTTTATTATAAATAAGCTATAGTCAGAACAACTTTCGCATATTGCTAAAACATTTTATTGTGGAAAACTGTATTAAAATATGGGCTCTGACCGATATAATTTTATTTTACTGTTTGGAAGCTCAAAAATATTGATTGTGTCTCAGTACAAAGCCTTGATAGTGATTTTATTTTATAAAAAAAATGAGTCTGGACAAGCTTATGAACAAAGTTTTACAACTTTGCATGCAAAAATTTTTTCAGAAAATGTTTCTTTGAGCATAGAGGTGATTTCCCAAACTTCTCATCTGTTTCCAAAATTTGTGAAATCGCATAAGATACCTAGCTTTCAGACCTGGCTTCAAGGCTCCAAAGGTTCTGTCGATTAGCTGTGAAGCGAAATTTAAATTAAAAATCAATTTTTTTGCAAAAGTTATCAAAATAAATCTTAGACTTCGTGACAAGCTTTCTAGATAGCTCCTGTCAGGAAAACTATGGTTGCCTTAGACTCGTTACGTTCCTTGAAGACCAAAACTTCAACCTGGATATCTAGCCCTGGTGTCATTGTATCTCAACCAATCTACTACAAAAAAAATATAAAGTAAATCGGAATGTTTTACTGCTTAGGCTTTATTCTTAAAAAAATCAAAAAAGAATTAAGCGTCAAATAGATTAGCATTTGTCAATGTTAAGAAATAGATCCGTCGCAGATAAAAATTTTTTAAAAACAAGATTAGCGTCTAATAGATTACCATTTGTCAATGTTAAATAGATCGCAGATGAATTTTTTAAAATTAGATTAGCGTCAAATAGATTAGCATTTGTCAATGTTAAGAAATAGATCGCACATGAATTTTTTTAAAACTATGAGTAAACAGTATCAAAATTTAGGTTTATTTATCCCCCGGTCTAATAGGCGTATTGCGAACAAATTGGGTAGGCGTATTTCGGAAAAGTCTGCTCAAATTTATTTAATTATGTTCAAAATCAAAATCAATTTAACCAAACATCGCACAATTGATAATAAGTTTAGTTCCAGCGAATCGCAAGGGAATCATCAAAAACAATGCTTCTAATAATTTTTTTGCCTAAATTTTGTGTGGTGTCAAACTAGCAACCCAAATTGGCCAGCTTGTGGAAATCCTGAAGCGGAGTTCAAATAAGAGCTCGTTCTCGCGCACCATCATAGCGATGACGTGCGATCAAATACACCGGCTCTCGATGTCAACCTAACTTTTTGCCGCTATGCTAAGTTCTTGTCACTTCTAAAACCTAATTTTGAAGAAAACAAGACTGCGGGTATTAAGCAGCTGGCTGTAACAAATTTTGGCTTAGATCAGACTTAGTTACACGGATCAAATTGAAAGAATTTGTTCGTCGCATTTTTGGCCATCGCGTTTTTATCCCTGGCCAAGGTATCTCAGTCAAAAATACCCCAGAAATTAGAACAGCCCAGAACGAAGTAGCCCACGTAAATAAAAACATCCCATCTATGGATCCGAAACACATAAAATATCGCAAGAGCATAAAAGAAAGAATCAAAACCAAGATGCCGAAATTGAACAAATTGATCAAAGTAGTGCTATTTTTTGAAAAAGCGCGTGAAATCAAATTCAGTTCTAAGCGTGAAAACTTCAACGCACGTTTTAAATCCACCAATCTTTTGAAATATCAAACCATAAAGATATGACTTTCTCAGCTCACCTGGCATTATAATCAAAGAATATGACTCTTGGTCAAAAGATCAAACAATTGATTCACGGTGGATCAAAAGTCTTAGTTCGAAATCAATAAAAATTGTCCCCAAAACCCTGAAATCCCCCTGTATCGAGTAACCAATATGGGATGCGGGGCGAAGGAAAAGGCAAAAGTATGGCTTCTATCGCCTCCCAAAAATAAAACATCTACGATGGCTATAAATTCAATTTTTTTTTGATTTTTGAAAATTAAGTTAGCAATGCTTCAAAATGCCAAAATTTCGAGAAAATTATGCCATTAATTTCACAAAATGAAGTGAAAGAGAATGCCAAATGAGCCAGAGCTTGAAAATAAAATACTATCTCTGAGTTTTCATAGGAGTTAGTTATCATTGGGACATTTTTTCATTGAGTTCCCAATAACTTTTACTGGTTTGATTGGTGGTACCGCTGGTTGTTTTCAGAATATTGAACGTGGCTGCCCTGGAAAAGCGACATAACGCCGTTATGCCAGCCTTCAATTGCATTGGGTGTTCGAATGAGATCTGCCGCCACGTTGGCATAAATTGCGATAGAAGTTTTGGCATAAACGAAAATAGCAACCTTCGATTTCAGTTTAATATAGGGACGAAAATGCATTCAAGGCAGCTTGTTCAAAGTCAATGAAAAACGGCGTTTTCAAAAAGGCTGGTCAGGGCTTCAATAAACCTGTTGTAAATGGACTCTCTTTTGTTGCTAAGCGAAACGTCAACGCTGGGGGGATAAAAGCCGCCAATCTGGATATGTACTGTGTACAATTGATAATATTGAGACGGACATATCTTGAAGTTCCGTCACAGCGCCAAATTTTGCTGTGGGCGCGAAGAGCATTTAAGTTTTTCATGTCCCCGAGAATAAGGAACCGCTCGCTGTCTTATTTTCCGTTATCATAGAAACAAAAGGTAAATATTTGTCGAGAATGTCAAAGTGACGGTCTGTCGATGAAATCACTTCAAGAGTTTCTTTCATTTTGTTCCTAGTGAGGGTTCTTGACAGGGCTGCACGTGAAGGAAGTGAAAGCTGAATTGCAGGATTTTCGTTCTCGGTCTTGAGGCCAGCTGCTATCAACTGTTTACTTACAGGGTTGATTTGGGGTTTTGCTGTTTCTTTCAATTGACTAAATAGCTGCCTTACTTCTACGCCACCGGGGTTGGACTCATGGCTGTGCTCGTTAGTACACAGTAGCTGTGCATATTAGTAGCTCCGTCGCAAGTTATAAAAGTCATTGGGCATTTATCTGAACGCCATTGTGCACGACGCCAGTGAGAGGTAGATATATTGTCTCGCTTTTTGGTGAACTTGTGTCCGTCCAAGATATTTTGCCTTGTTGACTTCTACCGTAGAAAAAATCTGTCATATTGGTGTTCATTGTATTGGTGCTATGTGTGTAATGATATATCTCTGCGCTTTGTTTCATTATCAAAATTTTCTCAATTATATTTCCAGTAACAGGTTAAAAATATTAATCCCTAGAAAAGAGACTTTTACCATTAGCATGATCTCCATTGGCGTCTCGAGATAATTGAGGCAGCTGAATTGAAACTATTTTCCATTGGGATATAAATACATGCATCAATCCTTGGTAATTTATGTCAAAATTAGTTTTGATTCCTTGGTGGGATATTTTAATTGACCTGGGTTATAGTGGCATGGGCTATTTTGTGATGGGGTACATTCGTATGGGATACATTGTCCTGTCACCAATTTTCAAGAACAGTTCGTTGAAGCGCTTTTGAATACTATTAGATCAGATGTGAGGTTTGGTGTTTCAGCCTCGCAGTCAATCAACAATTTTTTGAATCAGCATTCAACAACATATTTTGTTCTGTTAAAAAAGTGTCTTCGAACTTTACTAAACAATTATCCTCTCGTCCTTTCAAGAAAGGTAGGGAGATTGTCAAGTCGATTAGATTAGCCAAATTTTCGACCAATCAGTGTGCATCAAAACTAGACTTCTCAATACAAACTTACTACATATTTTTTAGGGCTGGAGAGTCTTTTCTGATACCAGAGGGGGGCATCGTTAAGTAGATCCAAAAATGCTTTTAAAAATGTCTTCGAATTCAAATTATTTTGCAACCAGCTAAAAACTACAAAATCATGAATCAGTGGGCCGCGATTTTTCTTAAAGTGCTGATTGAGTTTACGTCTAGTTGAGGTAAAACAATTAGCTGGCCATGTTCTTAAAACTAATCAAATTAGAATCAAAAAGAATCAAACCAGACAAACACTACTAAGTAAAACGTTTAATCTGCCAATTCAAAAACTCATAATTTAAGGAACATCAATTAGAGATTATGATTATCATTTGATTATTAAAATTTTGATCAACAGTGTTTCGATCATAGAAAACTTATCAAAAAATGTTTATCATAAAGCTAATCAAACATTTTCCATAAATTGAAAAAACAAATTATGCAATCTTATAAACTCAAAAAAATTGCATGAAGGGTCTATGACAGTAGCGTGCCGACTGGGGGGCAGTTGACCGCTCCTCCCTCAATTCTGGTTGCCAAATCTTTCCAAAGGTTCCCACCTTTGGTGTAACTTTACGACATCCATTTTGGCCTGTTTTTTCAAAAATTTGCCTCTAATAGGGTCCTTTTAGTATTTTCAGAGAGCTCGGAAAATCTATTTGATCGACCTAAAAATAAGGGTCCTCAAAACTTTCAAAAATTTTTCGGAAAACCGCTCCCAGAGAATTTTTTGCGCACGCCACTGGTATATCTTTATGATTTTTTGGAAACTAAACGTAATTAAATTTAATGACTAATAATATTCAATTAAATAAACTTTTTTAAACGAACAACTAATCAAATAATTTTTCATTTTTCCTGACTGTGATTTTGTTGCGTTATTCCTAAACAACACAAATGAAAAAAACCTTATTTTGGTTGGCAAAATTTTCATTTTCAAGCTTTTGCACATATTAGTTTTTGAAAACAGTCTCAAACAAGATATATAACATTTAAAAACATAAATAAAATAACGAATTTGGATAATTCGGCCAAAATTGTCCATGATTGCGTTTTTTTTGACCGATTTTTCAGGTCTGTAATTTTTTGAGTTTTAATGCTTAAAAATGTGCGAGTGTTAACGCGCTAAAACAAACACAATTTTGGGAAAAAGTAACGCCAGACTAAATCGAAGGTCTATAATCAACATTTTCAGGTGATTTCCAGTAAATACGTTCACATTTTATTTATCTGATTCGTTTTTTCGTTAAAGCTCTTCATTGCCTATTAATCGTGAATGAATCAAAAGGTTTTTGTTGTTCCTACTGTTGAAGAAAGTGACGGATTATTTGTGCTCGGATTTTTTTCCCAAAATTTCAAATTTTTAGCTACACATTTTTTATGCCAACCAAAAAAAATGAACTTATCATTGTCCTAAGCTCATTTTCATCTTTTTCCCTTGTAAAAAAAAGACAATTTTACAAAAAAAGAAACAAAATCCATTTCTTTGTTGAAAATCTGATCATTTTATTCGAAGCGAACACCACTGCATATAGGTTGAATGGCAACCAGAACATTCAGGGCGCGCCTTGATACGACAATCTTGTTTGACTTTGAAATTTTAAAATCCGCAAGCATTTTTTTGGGAGTTTAATGTAACTGTTCAGCCGGAGTTGATTACTTCAAAAAATGATCATATCAAAAAAAAGCGAACTCAAATCTTACGGCCAAATTTTTGATGACTGGGATTTTTTTCTAATTTGTCTGATTTTTGATTTTTTCAATATTCTTGAGGTTGAATGTTTATTGATGCGCAAGTGTTTATGCGCAAATTGAAAACAATTTGAGGATAGCAATAACGGCAGACTAGATCAAAGATCTGTAATATAATGGCTTAATTCAACCTTAACTTAACCAATTAGCTAGTACCTTTATCTGTAAGCGGTTACCATTCAATCTGTTTATGTTTTAGTCATCTAATTTGTTTTTCGTTATCTTTTTTCATTGCCCATTAATTGTACTTCAAAAAAAGAATCGGTGTTTCGACTTTTGAAGAAAGTGACAGAATATTTATGCTCGGATTTTCTTCTCTAGACCATTTTCGACTTTTTGGCGAGCCATTTTTGACGGATTTTTTTTTCTTTTAAAAACTCTAGAAGCACTGTCCCTCGAATTTGAATTTGATAAAGACATTTAACCTGTGATCACTTTTTCCCTACTAAACTGTCACATACAAATAAAAATTGAAAACTTATTTTTTTTGAAAAAAAAAACTGTATTTTTGTTAAGAATATTGTCAAAAATTTGGTGCTAATTGTGCAGTAACCGACTATCCTTGTTTCATTTCAAATTGAAATGAGCAAATCAATTTTCAGTTTAGTAAATAGAACCGTTCAAATGGAGTTTATTTTATCCAAGAAATTGAGATTTTTTCAAAAAAGTTAACCAGAAACAGAAAAAAAAACAATTTGCTGTTTTCAAACCTCGGTTAAAATTACAAAAGTTTAAATTCTGCCAGCTGATTTTTTTTTGACAAAACTTTGGTTTGAAAACAAATTTCATTTTGAGCTTCAGAAAATGAATCTTTGGGGTTATTTAAACATTTTTTTAAGAAAACTCAGAAGAAATTGTAGGCAGACAACTTTTATCAACAATAAAGGTACGATAAGTAATGTTTTTAGAAAATTTTTTCAAAAAAATCATTGTTGTTAAGTATAGCTAATCAGTTGCACAATTTTTGGCGCATTTTTAAAAAAACTATTTAAGTTTTTTGGCTCGTTTCGCTTTTTTTTTAAATCGAAGACTCTATTCAAGATATTTCTAATAACGGAAATTTTAAGATTAGATTATTTTTTCATTCAAGTTTTTGCTACAACTTTTGATGAAAATGTCAAAAAAACTGAGCTCGGTGTGATTTTTTTTTTCAAGACAAATATATATTTCTAACTGCCAATTTTTTGAACTGTCATCATTTTTAGTATTTTTATCAAACGGTTTAAAACTGTCATTTTTACCAACTTGGGATAATCAACTAAAGATATATTTTGTGCTATTAACGCGTAGGCGGTGGATGTATTCAGTCTTAAGAAAAATTTTTTCATTTCGTTCAGACGAAAAGTTTAACTTTTGTAAAGCAGACAGTACCCCATAGACCTTCGACAGTCAAAATATTCGCGGCTTTGTCTTGATTTGAGCAACCTTATTGTTCCGATTTTGAAAGAAAATGAGATACTTGTACGCTCGGGCTGGTTTTTTGCCAGCGACTTTTCAAAAAAGTTTTTGTCTCGGTGTATCAATTCCTAGATATGCTTGCGCCCCTAGAATCTAGAATAACTGCTCGTTTTCAACTTCGGCGCTAAAAATGTTACGAGCAATATTCACGAGAGGCGAATCGTCCCGCACTATCATAAAAACGTTCAAATTGAATTGAAGCAAGCTTATTGGTCTAACTACTTCTATAAACGACTCAAAATTTAACAATTAAAACTTGATTTGTTTTTTAGCCTAAAATTCAGAGTTTTTCAGTATCTCTTTAACCAAAAGCTACTCGAGACCAGCTAATGGGCAATGGGAACATTCAGGATTCCTGCCTGATACGAGCAGTCTTGTCTGGTTTTTGTTAGAACTCATCAAATTTTTTGTCAAAGCAACATTATCTCCGATAGCTATTGAAAGTTAGTTTTTTAATATAATAACACTATTTCTGCCATTTTGCTCTTTATCTAATTACTATATTTGTTTAAAGACTAAACGTATAGAATTGAATGACTAATATTTTATGTCTATCGTGGTTAACCAGTTCTTGGATCAGCTGTACAACTTCTCCCACAAGTGACCATAGTAGAACTCGTCTTTGTCCACTAATGCTTTGGAAAATACATCCCTGACACAAAATGGAGTTCGAACAAACGCATAATTCAAATTGACTTCTACAATCATTTTGAAAATTGAAACAGACTTCCTTCTGTAGTTTGCTAGTCACCTGAATTAAAGCGTTTTACTCATTTTAAAACATCAGTTGAACCAATTAAAGCTGAGCTTTTAAAAAGATAAATATTCTAGAATATGAATCATTTTATGCAAAAATTAAAAATATTTTCTCAATATTCACATTTTCTAAATGAATTGAACAGGGATAGAGGATTGTGCGGTTAATGTATACTCTCAAGGGCCAAGTTATGAAGAAAACCAACAAATTGTACTCGAAAACTCAATAGCGAAATTGAGCGAAACTAAAGGCGTAGGGTAAGTTGGCGTAGAGTAGATCGACATAGGGTAAATTGGTACATAGGGTAGAATGGCATAGGATGAATTGGAATAGGGTAAATTGGAATAGAGTAAGTTGTTCTGTTACCTTCACAACAACTTTTTCAACTGGAGTTGTATTGAAAAGACAATAATCAAGCGGGGATTCAAAATCAGCAATTCCTTTGAACAATCAATTTACAGTGGCGGAAGATTTAGCGTAACAGACGCGTAGCATACTCAACTATTTCTTCAAAACGAGAACTTAGCCCACTCAAGTTTATTTCAAAAGCAGGTAGCTTTTAAGAATGTGAAAAAATAAACTTAGCATCTTAAACAAAAAATATATACCCTTACTTATGTTTCAGACAATCTTCATCCAGTCTTTTAACTCGTTAACCTTTGTAAATTGGTATATGTGTTTCAAAAACTAGTTGCCACTACAAAAAACGGCTCGTTTCAATTATACATCCCTAGGTGGTGAAAAATGAATAAGAAAATTTTAACAACAAAATTGGATCGATAGTACTAAGAAAGGCAAAATAGTAATATACACATGTCTAAAACTATTCAGCTCACTTATTTACGCTTCAAACTGGCTCGTTTTTCTAACTTTTATCCACTAATTTTTCATAAATATGAGACCAAATGCGTTTCCAACAGTAATTCATGTCACATTTTGTGCTTATTTCCATGTTATTTTTGTTTTCAATTTTATCATTTAAGCATTTATATCCAAAAAAAACCAATTACTAAACGCCATTAAAAAATCGGCCGAAAATTTCATTTCAAATATAGACAAATTTCATTTCAGTTTTTAAGTGATACTTTTTTAACTACGAAGAAGTACACCTTTTTGATTTAGGGAATTCTATTTCGAATAAGTGTTCTAAACATTTGATTCCAACTAAATTGTTTTCTATGAGGTATTTAAAATCGACCGGAAAAAGCACGATGGCACAAAATTTTTGTGAAGTTAACTCCAGTGATATTCTTCATGTGGAAAAAATACTTTCCAATGTTTTTTTTTAAAAGTAGCTCAAAATCCAGTGATACAATCTGAATTGAAAGTTTTTTTAATTAAAAGTCATTGCATTGTTCGAGTAAACACATAGTTTGGGTTGTCGCGAGAATTAATCTTCTGGGTTTCAAACTCTATCTAGTTTTGTATATAACATTTCATCAAGACTGCTCGTATCAGGGCGAAACCCCGAAAGTCTATCGAGAAGTGTTCGCTTAAGAAAAAATTGATGAAACTCTCAAAAAAATCTTGCTGAAAACACACGCTAGGAATGCTTTGTTTAGTCATATTTTTTTATACTAAGAATCCAGACTCTTTGAATCAGTCGGCTCGCAAAAAGCTTGTTCTGAGCAAGCTATTCAAAATTTTTATTATTTTAAGTTATTTCATTTTGTGAACCCGTTTGCAAAGTTTCAAGTTTTTTGCTGCATTACTCATTCGAGGCCGCTTAAGCGATGACACTATGAAATATTTGAAAGTGTTTCAAGACATACAAGGATTAGCAAAAAACTCATTTTTTTCTTAACAGGCTTTACAAGCATTGAAAGTTAGGGAAACTTGATTCGTGAAAAAAGAATTCTAACACAGCTAGTCAAGTGCTTATTCTTTAATTTTTTAAAAAGATTTTTTTCCACGAATCGATTCAAAAATTGTTCCACATTTTCTAAGCAGGTCACTCAAGCAAGAAAAATTTTCAATTTTGTTATGTTAATAAAAACTTTACATCACACAATTGGTTTCTAAAATAATGAAACTTTGCAATTTGTCAAGTATATTAAAAGTGCAAATAAGTTCGCAAAAATTATGTTTGTTATCGATTCAGATCACGGCAGAGTTTTTCTAAGCAATTGGAGACCGTTTTTTGCAGTAATTCGTACCGTGAATTAGTTAGCTATAGTTTACTCTTGCCAGCAAGCCTCTCAGTTATTGAAGCTTTTGAAAAATTTGAAAAAAAAATTAGTAGCGTGAAACGATTCGAAAAAACTGAAGAATATCTAAACCAGCTATCCAAACAAAAAAATCTAAATTTTTCAATCTAAATTTCAACGTGAGCCGACTCGCAAAGCAGTTCATATTTTCTTACGGCTTCAAAAACTTAGAAAACCGAGTTGGTTCATAACTTGATTCGATTTGCAGTAGTTTGGTTTTGAAGACAATTAGAGCAAATTCGAATATTTCAATTTCGAAACTAGAAAATTCCAAGTTGTTTTCATAGTTTGAATCGATTTATAAAAACTTGAGGCTTTTTAAGCATGTGAAATAACCCTTTGAAAAAAGTTGTGCTATTTTCTTTGCTGGAATCGATTCTCGAAAATTGTGAAGTTTTCAAGGCAAGCCATTGAGCAATTAACTTATTTAGGAATAAAACTCAAACACTTCAATCAATTTGATAGTTTAAAACGATTTGCAAAAAAAGTTTAAAAATTTTATGCTTTTTAGAAAAAAAAACTTTTGAAGGAATTGTGAGCCGGCTAGCAAGCAGAAAGTTTCAAAACATTTCAACTTGTTTCCATTGCTGGAGTTGATTCGCACAAAAAAACAGTTTGCGATTTTTAGTCAGGTTGCTTTACACTGAAACAAATCTGTGCACTCAAAAGTTCGGACAGAAAATTGACAAACATTTTCTAGCCTTAAAGTGGAAACAGCTCCATTTTTTCTGATTAATTGAATTTTTTGATGAAAAAAAAATCTTAAATACTCCAGACTACAGAATCATTGAAAGATATATAACTTTGCAGGCCTTCTCAAAACGTTGAGCCTAGAAAATTTTTAACGTTGCACTCGACAAAATCACAATATTGCGTTCAGTTAAACGATGCGTCTAAGGTACCGTGAGCTTAAGACGCGCGGTAAATTCCTAACTTAACCGCATCGAAGCCTGCAGTTTTGTTGATCGGATCTACATTTTTAAAAAATTCTTGAAAAAGGTATTTTATTAATAAGATTAAAAAGGTCAAACTTCCGATCAATCAGAATGCAGCGAAGTTAAAACTTTCAATAGAAAACTCTTGAGCTATTTTAGTGTTCTTAAAGGTTGGAAATTCTTTAGTAGATAGTTAAGTAGATCCAGTTTATCTCTTAGCAAAATTACGCTAAATTGTTGTCTTGGTTGTGGTACAAACTTAATTTTGGTTTCTGCAAACTAGAGACAATCTACTTAATTGTTGAGCAAATCTCAATTTTGTAACTCGGGGCAGTTTTATGCGTCAAAAATTGTCACTTGCTACCACTATATCAGCCGAAGTCAAGCTGTTGTAGATCTGAAGCTAAAGGTCAAAGAAGAAATCGTCTTCGCGAACTATCATTGGCATGGCAGCAGATCAAGAACACCATCCATCTCATGTTTTCAAGCTAAATATTTACCACTGTGCTTAGTTTTTCTCAATTTCAAAACCAATTGGATGTGATTTTTTTTTTATTTTATATGAGGTACCTGGGTACTTTTTGGGGAAAATGTGTTGTATTTTTTGCATAAAAATACTCAAATTGCATAAACTATCTGCATAACTTTTTTGAAACTTTCAGATGGAAAAAAACTTCAAGATTCTTAAAAAACTAAAATGTTGCTTTAATGATAAGAGCTTGGTGCTTTTGGATTTTTCTAAAACTTTAAATGCCAAATTGAAAATCAAGATCTTGTAAGAATTTTGTAATATTTTTATAGGCCTTTGAATTTTTGCCTACTTGACAAGGGATTTTATTAATTTTCCTCCTAGATGGAAAATTTTTATAAGAACTAGAAATCCGCTTTACTCATGACAATCATTACATATAACTACGTATAATTCTTCACTACGTAAGTTTCACTCTGATTGATAGTACGTATTACACGTAAACAAACTGGAAAACAAAAACTCTTTACACAAATTGCCAAAAACTTAAATATTGGAAAATTATACTAAATACATATGATCAAAGTCAAACTCAAATACTCAGGGTGGTTAATTTTCTCCAACTTTGTTTCGACTATGATTAATTACAATTGACTATTACAATTTTTTGTTTTCTTATTAAGAACTTGAAGGAGTTTTGTTTTGAACAGTCTGGATAATTTTTAAGCCTTCAACGAATAATTTTAACGACGTTTCAATTGTAACTTTTTTGTTCGGAAAATCCATGAGATTTTAAAATCTCCAAGTCGAGATATTGAATGCGAGCTATTATGGTTTCCTGTAAATGCTCATCCACGTTGTGCCAACCTAAGATGAATCGCGGAAGCGAAGTGGTCAAAAGTTTCTCTTTTCCCTGCGTGTGGGTATTTTTCAACCAAAAATTTTTTCAGATAGCTCGAAAGTAAGTCAAAACATCCAAGGCTCCATTTGTTTTGTTTGAAGCACATTTTCTCTTTATTACTTTGAAGGTATGTCTTCTCTCGAACTGTTGAAAACAAATGTAGGAAGGCGAGTGAGGGTAAAAAATTTCGAAAAATGCAATAACAGATTTACCGTATTCGCTCAACTTTATGAGCTCTCTGTCACAATTTTCATTGTTGTTATCTCTTAAGAAGTTTCTTCTCTGCTCGCGCTATGTTTTGTCCGTTCTCGAAGTATATTTCGACAGTGCTCGAGGTATGTTTCGACACTGTCTCGACTATTCTTTTTTCTCGAACACTGACTTTTTGTCGAGCACTGCTCGACTTTGAAAGTCGGAACATACAGTGAGCACTTCGACCCAGGTAGCTACCTCTCGTTAGTTTCAGCCAATCAGATTTGACTAAATTAGATTCTGTTTTCAATGGACGGAGTAAGTAAAAAATCCCTGGGGCGGTAATTCAAGAAGCAATGAGCTCACATTTGACCTAAACGCTTTTTCACGACGCCCATTGCCGACTAGTTTTGCGTTCGGTTCATCAAGGAGTGTTAAAAAAACACTTTAAATCTAAAAAAAGCGTTTTTATGTTCCTATAAAAACCATTCAAATTTAATACAGACAATGTGATGGCAGGCAATGATCTAAGAAAACCAAATGATTTATATTCCAAAATTTGGACATTGTGGTAAAGCTTTTATCATTTTTATTGTTACTAGACTGTAACTCATAACAAATCGTTTTATTGATTAAGTAAAAGCAATTTTTTTGAAAAGCTTTGAAACAGGCAACCAAGCGTCTCAATAATTTTGAAAAACGAATGAACTTAGTTGACTTAATAAATAGCCGTTTGACATCAGTCAAAACTCCTATAATTAGCTATAAAAGTCTTGATTAATCAATTTAAAAAAATTGCTTAGCATCAATCGAATTCTCAACATGCTAAATGACAGCTAATTGACAGTCATATTTGCATAAAATAGTTTTTCGATCTTGAATAAAAGCATGATTTTTAATCAAATTCCATTTGTATAATAAAAGCTCTCAATTGCTCTGAGTATTTCACAGAAAATGTATTTGCTCAAATACAAAAAAAATATGTAGATTGACATAAATTGCAATTTGAATTGCAAACTTGCTCATATTAGCAGGGTAATCTTTTCACCAGCGCGTAATTGCAAATACCACAACTAAACTTAAAAATGGTTTGTTATCCCAAATTGGCATTTTTCGGGCTGCCTAAAATTTAGAAAAAACTGATTGAAATTTTAATTTTGAGCTCAAGAAATTAATATTTGTAAAATTGTATACAATATTTAGCCAGAATGTACTAGGTTACTTTAAATTAATCGGACAAAACAAACAGAATTGATTTTTTGAAACAGTTCCTCTCACATAAGTTTAACATTATTGTTCCGACTTTCGATACGAAAGTAACGGAATATTTGTGCTCGGGGTGGGTTTTTTTTTCTTCAGACAAATTTCGACTTTTTAACTAGCCATTTTTGACAGAATTTTTTAGATATCTTTCGAAAGGTATTGTTGTCCTGAGCTCAAATTTGAAAAGATATTTTACTTGTGATAATTTTTCGTAAAGTTGCGGGGGTTTAAAGATTGCCATTTTGGCCAACTTGGGACAATTAACGCGCGATATATTTCGCGCTATAAACGCGTAAGCGGAGAGTTAATCCGTCTTAGAAATCGTTCCAAATTGGTTAAAAGAAGCTTGTTTGCCATAAGTGGCTTGTTACAAGGAGCAAAATTTATCCTTTTGTACTTTATATGGCGTGTGGGGGATGATTTTCATAAAAAAATTTTAAATTTTAGAAAACTTTTTTTTTCATTTTCTTTTGTTTCATTGAATTTTTTAATGTAATTACTGCTCCACAAACCTTAAAGGGCAGTGGGAACATTCAGGGCTTCGCCCTGATACCAGCAGTCTTGTTTATTTAGAAATGTACCAGAATTTATACAGTGCAAAGCAAACTGTGAAATTTTGGCTCAAAAGAATATCAAAAAATTAGTCAATGTTTGCTCATTTAGGCATTCAAAATATACGCTAAAACTACCGAGTCTATAAGATTTTTATGAACCATGCGTTTATAAAAAAAAATATTTTTTTTGATCGCTTTTCGTGATAAAAATTCATTTTGGAAAACGAGCAGAACAATTCCGGGAAAAAAATAGTAGATTAGTAGTCGCGAACCACTAATTTTGTAGTATTTCTAAGAAATAGAGCAATTTTTTAAAGACCTAGTCAAATAGAGCATAGATGCGTATTTGGCATTTCTGAGAAAAAGAACTGCAGCATTATTTTTTGATTTTAAAAAGATTTTTGAAAAAAATTGATAATTTCTGTCGTATGGTTGAAATCCTGCTCTATCTGCTGGTCTATAAAATATTCTGCTCTATACGCAAATTCTTTTACTTGTGCTAAATTTTGCTGCAAGCAGAATTTTTTGGGATCTGGCTATAATCTCATAATATTGTTTAAATAAAAAACATTTTCGTTCAATTGTCAAAATGTGTCAATTTTATTATATACATTTTTTTATATTTGAAAAGAATTTCTGATCATTTTGCTTAAAATAAACGAGGTTAAAAACTATTTAAACTTTGATGGGCTAGAAAGTTTGATTCTGATATAATTGATTCTGATAAAAAAATTTTCAGCTATTGACCCGATAGCTAGCTGCTATTTTTGCATTTTTTTGTTAATGAAAATAGGGAATCCAAAACAACACAGTATCTGTGTAAAATTGTGCGATTGTATCTCTGGTAGAGTTCTAAGCGTCTTTGCTTCTGACCACTTTTATCGTCTAGTGTTAACCTAATCCGAACAGCATTTAGAGCTTTGTTAGTTTTAGCCGGCTATTTTAAATTAGCATCGTCAGATAGTCTAAAGTGAAAAATTTAAACAACCTCACAAATTTTCGGGAAAGAAATAAAACTCTAGCAATTTATTTCTAAGCTTGCAATAACGGAACTGGCATAAACGACGGCTCAATAATTTGAAATGTTTTAAAACTGGGTTTTTTAAAATAAATATTCCACCAAAAAACTCAACAGCGCATCCTATGTTAAATGAACGCTTTGTTAAAACTGGAGGCAAGTCAATAAGCAGAACGGTCTAAAAGCAGAATGTGTCCAAGAAAAAGAAAACATTAAAAAATACTTCTTTGTTAAGCTAATCCGTAAATTAAGCACAAGAATTGTCAGTATTACCAAAAAAAACTTAAGTTTTTTGCAAAGTTTCATACTAAAACTTTATGTAATTTGAGTAACTTAATCGAGATTTTTTTTTAAATTCAAAAAAATAACTTTAGTCATGCATAACTTATTCATTGTTTTGGTATTATTGACGTTCCTACTATTTGTTTTTTATCATTTTACTCGCATAAATCATTTAAAAAATCAAATTTTTCTGTTTTTCTGCTCTTGGACCCATTGTTCTCTTAGACCAATCTAATTATTGCTCCGCCTCCATTCAAACTATGTTGTGGCAATGCATTTAGTTTCAACCAATCAGGTTCATTAGATTTAGTTTTGGTTTTTCACGATTTAAGAAAGTTAAAAAGACGCAAAATTGATAATACAGAATGTAATTAAGAAATTTGGCCAAACCTCAAATTTCGGACTCCAAAAGTTTCACGAGAAAAGCTGTTAAATTATTGCAAACTCTGAGCTCTCCTTGCTTAATAAGTCGTTACACTTAATAAACGTTATTACTAAAAATTTATTAAATTATAAACTTCTCAGAAAATGTATGCTTAGACTTAAAATTTTCAACCTTTTTTGGTGAAAGTTATCGTTAGCGACTTAGGTCTGAAGAAAACTCAAGGTTTTACTGTACGAATTGCTTTGTAACAGTTCAAATTTTTTTATTCTTGGTTTAACTTTAATTCCGTTCAACAGACGAGAAAAAACTATTGTAGTGTTATATCGTTTTGATCAAACAATCTCATTTATTGTTCCGACTTTTGAAGAAATGCGGAATTTTTATGCTTGGGGTAGTTTTTTGTTCTCAAGTTTCGGGCGATCGAAATAATAGTTTTTAACAAAAAATTATCATGCGCCATTGAAGATGTGAACTCCCAAAAATCAAATTTAAAATAATTAACCTCCGATCATTTCTTGCAAAGTTTTGATTCAAATGATACTTTTATAGCATTCATTATTACGTAGTTCTTAAATATATTTTATGAATCAGTTACGTGTTTTTGCCTGGGTTATATGGTGGCTGAATTGTAATTTGTCTGGCTTATATGCCACCTCAAGCTGGTTGTTTTCTATTATAAAGAAGAAAGAAAAAACTGGGCGGAGCTAAGCTCTTTCGTTTTCTATTAGAAAAAGGGCAGAAAATTTACAGTTTTGATTCAATCATTTTGTTTTGATCTGCCAAAAGAGTAGAACTTAAAATAGAGCTTTCATGTCAGTACTAGAGTTCCGAAGTATAGAAGTGCAGGAAACCGTTATCAAAACAAGGTATCTAAAGAAAATATGAAGCTGTAAAGCTAGGTCTCTAGCAAGAAAAAGCGGGAAAAATTTTGGAATTAATTCTTAGATCAATCAACGCAGTCAAACTTAATCCCTAAAATTGTTTATTAATTTTTTTTCCAGTGAACAATTACTACAGAAATCAGGAAAATGTCTCCATAAATATCTCGGTTCTAAAACTCGGAAAATGTCTCTGTTTTAAATCTCAATCAATCAAACCCGAAATTAAATAAATTTTAAAAAATGAACTAAAACTAAACTATTCGACAAACGTTACTAGGGCAATCATGAACACCCGAGCTGAGCTGATGATTTTGTATTATTTTACAAAGAGGTCAGAAAACAAAATGAGTTGAGCTGATCGGATCGATGCCCAAATTATTATATTTACCATCTCTATAAAGACAAAATTTTACAATGACTTTTGAAAAAAAAAACGGGTCAAAATTGACGTTTTAGAGTATTTTTCCAACGTTTTTACCACGATATTGACTTTTCAGCGTCCCCCTAAATTAGCAGACTGAAGCCAAAGCCTTCAGAAAACATTTAGGAATAATGAATCAAAATAGAGCCAAATGGGATGAAATAGTAAAATATTAACCAAGGGTAGAACCTTTGCGTGGTCTCACAGAGTCAAATCCCTGAGAGCGAAACGTCGGCAAAACCCAAGACACTCCCCTAAATCGACCCTTTTCTTAAGCATTATAATTAGCTTTTTGCTCATTTAATGTATATTTTATTTGCGCCAAAAACAGTTGACAGCCGAGTATTTTTACTAACAAGCACTTTCAGCTATTTATAATTGCGTCATTGAGTCTGGCGTAAGAAGTCAGAAAAATTTTTAAAAATATCGACATAAAAGTTCAAAAAATGATTTCTCTGTGGCACCTATAAAAAAATAACCACCCCTTTAAAAAAAACTAATCAATGGTTAAGCACATACGGATTTTGAACCTAGTAACGAATAGCCCCTTTGCAATGGAGGGGGAGGTGGTTAAAAAGAGAAAAGATATCCAAAAAGGTCGTACCTCCGATTAGGCCGATCAAAATCTTGACAGGAAGCAGTTGATTCCACAGAGTAGCTGGGGGCAACATCGCTGCAGTTGCGGTCGCTGTTCCGCCGGAAACAATAAAAACACTAGCAAGGCTACTACTGTTGCTGTTAGCTGTATTTAAATCAGCCGCAGGGAAAGAGCAATTAGGCCCAATAGGCTGCAAGTCTGTATTCTTCCCATCCCCCAAATGTCCCCCGGAAAAGACTGCGGAACCAATATCGATTGAAATAACGCTTCCAAAGCAGTCCGAACGCAAGTAAGTCATATTTAAATACGCCTTGTCTTCTAATTTGTCTCCGAGATAATTCAAAAGCCGGGTCTGAAATTGTTTCGTAATTGATAGAAAGGAATGAATGTGAAAATAAAAAACGGTTGTTTCGTGTTATTTATTGGAGCTGTAGCTTAGTAAGAATGCTTTGTTGATGTTTAATCTGAGGCCAAATTGGTAAATCTGTATGGTTGATTTTCACAAATTCAACTGAGATACTGCTTTAGAGGGAGGATTAGCGAGCCTTTTCATTGGCTGATCGATATATGTAATCCCTACCTTTTTAAGCGAACATGGCTTTTTTTAGGGCAAGATCTAGAGAAGCCATTCAACATAAAAACGTATTTGTTTTGTCAATTAAACCGGAATAAAAAAGAGAATGAACAATCCAAAATTACACCCGTTCCCAAAAAATAGACTAGATAAAAATATTAAATAGTAAATCTCAGTTAACATTTTTGCGTCTTCTGTTTAGAAAAACTTCATTCCTAGTTGTACCTCAGAGAAAAACAATTTTTAGGTGAGACTAAAAATAAAAATTTAAATTTTAAATTTTCAAAGTAAGTTTCGAATTTTTTTTTGCGTTTTACGCACCTGATGGAATTCGCTCCTTCGAACACTTATCTGGTCAACAGTTTTAAAAATGCTTTGAATAAAAACGTGTGCGAATTCATCACATTTCTCCAATTTAGTGTTCACTTAAATTTCTTATTGTTTCGAGAGTTTTAAAAATGGGGAGGAACTTTGTATTTGAGTGTTTTAGTTTTTTTTTAATTCCTTGCAAAATCAGTCCTTACAGTCGTGATTCGACCGGCTTTATAAAAAATCAAAGCAAATTTCCCTGTGTCAAAAAAAAACGATTTGAAACTTTTGGTTTTTGGTCTTAATTCAAATAATCAAGCGAGCGAGCAGGCTCACAATCGATTGTTTTAATGGCTCAAAGGCTTACAATACATTAATTTAAAAGGTAAAAACTTAGTGCTTTTTTGGGATCAAAAACTACAAAAATTCAAAAAAAAATATGAAAAAACTTTTTGATTTTTTAAGTTTTTTTTTTTCGTTTTTCTAGTCAATTTTGGCGCAAAAATTGTTTTTCCTTCTGCTTATTTGTTTATTTTTTTCGAGTATTCCTAAACTCTAGCTTTTCGTTCAGCTCCTTCTATCACAACACGCCGAGAAAAAAAACGACACTATTTTGAATAAAATTTGTTTGCTGTACTTTTTTAGGACTATGGTCGGAGTATTTTAGGCTACTTGCACAGTAACCAGCCATGTTTTTTGGGCAGTTGTTATTATTGCAGAAAATTATTTGTTGAGGTTAACTTTTTTCTGGTTATAAATTACATTTCAAATTTTTTTTGCCGAAGTTTTTTAGAAGAAGAGTTGTTTTTACTAGAAACAGCATAGATTTAGGCAAATTCTCATCAGAAAATGTTGAAAGAAAACATTTTAAAATAAATTTCTGTTTTGCTCTAACATTCTTTTTTGTTCCGACTTTCCAAGAAAATGACAGAGTACTTGGGATCAGGGTGGTTTTTTATTCTCCAGACAAATTTCGACTTTTTAACTAGCACTTTTTGACGGAATTTCGATTTATGTGCCAAAAAGTAGCGTGGCTTGACTCAATCTAAACCGCGGCGTAGGGTTTTAAAAAAATCCAAAAAAATCTTAATTTCGATTTTTTTCAAAGTCAGTCGGAACATTCAGATTTTCGCCCTGATACGAGCAGTATTATTCAAATTATTCACATTAACAAAAATTTGTCTTCTGAATTAAAAAAAGCAGGGTTGGATCTAAAGTTTTCTCGGGAAAACCATGCTGCAGACAGATATCAAATTAATACAAAAATTTTTCTCACCTGATTTTAGTTATTTCTTGTCTTGTGACTACAAATTAAAGATGGTAAAAGAAGAATATTTAAGGCAAGTTAAAATAAGCAATAGGAATAATATAGATTCCATATTTGAGTTAAAAATACAACTTGAACTAATTTGTTATTTGAATATTTATAACATGGAATCATAATGATGAAGCTATGCAAATATGAATTGCAGAGACTATTCTTGGAATCTTAATCAGTCACCGTAGAACTAATTTTAACTTTTTTATTGATTAAATAAGTCAAATAAAGGGGCACTAAGCGATATAGCAAGCGCTCCGATTAGCATGCGACAATCCTTTGTGCATAACTGTTGACCTACCATAAGTCGCTTTAGCAAAAAAAAACAACAACAAATTAGTATTTTTATCCACGCCTACTTTTATGGCTTGAGCCGAACGTTGATCGAGGAGTGACCAATCACCAGGCTCATATCGACCTGTAATGGCTTTGACCGAAAAATGACCACCGAGCAGGGGTTTGGCGTTAATTATAATATTAATTCAAATTTCGGTTTTCTGTTACAGCTACTTATTGCACCAGCAATCTTTACTACTTGCCAATAAAGCCTTTAAAAATTGCCGAGGCCGCGTTGACATCAAAGGCGGCATTAAAGCATCCGAAAAGAAGTTGAGCATGCAAATCGCCTCGCATTCAAATTGCTACGCCCCCTCAAATAACAGTTTTTTACAGAAAAAATTAATTGAAACATAATTTACTTCAGGTATTCAAAACGAGACAATGATGCATATCAAATATTAACAAGCTTTGACAATCATCTTCGAAACTTGAATGGAACGACCTTCACAAATTTTAGCTGTCCGAAAGACTATTTGTTGTGTTTGAAGCTTAACACATTTCCGGGGAAACAGATAAAATCTGTTAAAAAATGAAATAACAAAGAAACAGCGACTGTCTTCTGACTTAAAGAAACGTTCTTAAGCGAGGAATTTTATATGGTAACAGGATGTAACGTATAAACATATGTACGAGCGTTGGTGGAAATTTTTAGGACAAGATTCTTTTCCCAGGTTGAAGAGAATATTTTTGAACTTATCAGATTGCCTTGCCACACCATAAGTTACTTTCCTAATGTTTCCCATTAAGTAACATTTTTGTTCCAACTTTTTATAAAATGGGGAAAATATGGTATTCGGGTGTGTTAAGTTTTTTTTCCACGCAAAATCAGGTTCCACAAAATGATAATCGGAATGGGTCAAGTGATATATCATATAGTGTCGAGAAAAACTCGTTTAAAATTTTAAAATTTTCGTCTAACAGCGAGCAATTAAAGCGAGCGAGTAGGCTTTTTATAGGCAATGAAACATTAGTTAGTTTTTAGTCGAAGCTTTTTAGCGCCATTTTTGAGATAAAAACTACGAAAGTTCAATACTGCATAAAAAAATTGAAAAAAAATCTTTGAATATTTTTCAAATCGTTCTTCGACAAAAACTTGCCCGATTTGCCTAATTTACTGCGACTATCAAAAACCTAATTTTTAGGTTTTCATCCGACCCTTTCATTACACCACGCAAAAAGAAGACATTTATTTGAAAAACACTTTTGTGCATTTTTTGAGAATATGGTCGGAAGAATCTGTGTCTTTTGCACAGCAACCGGTTAACGTTGTTAGATTTCTGCTTAGAGATCACTCTTGTAGTCGAAGTACTGGTTAGAAAAAATCAAAATCCGAAATTCTTCACCTTTTTAAACAGAAAGTTTATGTATATCCAATAATTGAAAACGGGAGTAAAAATGAAATTGAGCTGCAAATTGATTTTTAAATTGAAACTGAAGTTTTAAATTTTAGTTTACCAAAAGGAATTTTATGATACTGTTATTGCAGTTTGTTAGCATTTGTCAGCTTTGTGATTAATTATATTAATTGCCAAAAACTAAGAAGGGAATTACAGCTTAAAATGGACTTTCTGAGCAGATCCGCTTTAAGTAGACGTAATTTTTGTAAATCCTTATTACATATGACAAATAAAAGTAAACACCGGTAATGATGTAATGCTTTAAATTTAAAATTTTAGAGCTTTTCAGATCGCATTTTATTTTGTATTTTGACTTTATTTTAATGAAGGGTGTCTTTGGTAATGTAAAACCCCTAAAGGATAAAAATTTGGAAAATGATAAAAATTTAGAAATTATTATTACAAAACATTTTACTAAGAAATGTAGGATACAAAAATGGGTCGTGCCAAATGGAGAAATTTTATCTACTTCAGCCTCACAATTTTTTCCATAGCTTTTGCCGTGCCGTTTTCCTCATAAAAACTTACAAATGTAGCCTTGTCTGTTCTTTCGCATTTAGACAATTTACCAAATTGATTCAAGGTTTTGGATATCAATCGTTATACGCAGAAGCTAAGCGTACTAAAAGTCGAAAAAACTTTCGTATGTCTCGATAGAAGTTCGTTCCAGGCAAACAAGCCAGACACTTGAATTTTAAATCAGCAGCAACGGAACAAAACTTAAGAAAAGAAACAAAGCCGACAATCTTTGAGCAGAAGCAAGTTGATCCGAAAAATTTTTATTTGATTAAAAAAAAACAGTTTAAAGTCGCACCTTAAATTACATTGGACAACATTTGCCCTTGCAACTACAATGAAAGCTGTTCATAGCACAAAAAAATTTAGTGATGTGGCAAGTAAGTCGACAATCTTCGAGCAGACACCAACAGAACCGAAAAAAAAAAAGATTTTTACGAAACTTTTAAAGTTTTTAAAATCTTTCATGCTGCGCCTAAAGTTTGTAATGCTGCCCCTGACATTAGAATGAACAGCATTTGCACTTGCAACTACAACGAAAATTCTCTACAGTACAAGCAAAAACCTTTGTGGCAATTTGGCTGACAAAGGTTACAAACAAACTAAAAACCAACAATTCATTTTTCTCGGATTTTTTTTTTCAATTTACTTGATAATGAAAAAAAAGGTCCGGCCACGGCTCGAAGCCAAGCTCTTAGGGTACACAGGCCACTGTTTTACCTCCAGTCCAAGGGAAAGCAACCTGGAAGATGTTAGGAGAAAAGAAGTGAAAAGAAGTCAGCAAATGATTCAACTGATTTTGTTAATCTAGTTGTTAACTAGAAAAAAAATTATAATGCAGTTTGATAACGCTTGCTTATCGCAAGCGTAATTATATCAAAAATTGGCGTAACCGGGTCCGAAAACCTTCAATTTTGAAACAAAAAAAAGATGAAAAGCAAAAAATTTTGAGAGTTGGAATTTCCAAATAAATAATCATATTGAAAAAGGAAGGCTTATTTGTGAAAAATTGATAATCAGATTACCATCAAAACTTTGCGGCCCAAATGGTAGTCTGGATTAGGAGTTATAGTGGAAGAAAAATCTCGGAATATCTCAATTCGGTCTGGACAAAAGGAGCGATGGCCGGAAAAATGTCACCACAATAAAAAAAAACATTCATGATTTTCTGAAAATTACCAAAATAGTCAGAAATTTAGTCACAAAAATCCTGAAAGTTAGTCGCGATAGTTCAAAAATTGGTAACAAAAGTCTGAGTCACGACCGTTTGGATTTAGGTTGAGTAAAAAAGTGGAACGCATGATCTCAAACAAAAGTCGAAGAAGCAATATCATCAATAAGAAATATTGATGTTTGAGGAAAATACCACAATAACACAACATCAAAATGTAAAAAAGGTCTCATTGCGAAAAAAAAGGTTTGTGAAAAAAATATATGTTTTTCGAAGTAGACCCCATATGGAATACTTAATTCATGCTCACAGCCCCTGCAAAAATGAATTGCATAACTTATACCAAACACAATAACTTTTTACAGATAAAATTCCACCTGTCGCAGACAGTTTTTTTCGTGATCGCACAGTCGAGGACGCATCTCTTTAGTCTGCAAAGTCTAGAATTATTGAATTTCAATCCAGGCTGACTGCACATGCCCATTGTCTGAAACTCTGATAGTTTTGACATTTTTTACTAAAATTCACGATTTGAATCCATCGAAATATGGTTAAAAGAACTTCGCTGTCATTACGGAGCCAAACTGTCTTTTGTAGACTTTAAAGGATTGCAAAATAGGCCTACAACAAATTTGTTGCGAAATCTGCAAGTTTGCTAATTTTTCTTGACGTTATTTGCTTTTTTGGGTACAACGACTAAATAGCCATAACACAGTATTGCTCCAAATTGGTCTAAGACGGCTAATTTGCTAATTTCGCGACAAAAAGGTTTTTTTTTGCATTTATGCAAGCTTTCAAGTTGGTTCAAGGCTCTGCATATCAGTCATTATATTGTATCAAACAATTGACGTTCATATGGCTGTCACGTTAGAAACATTTGAGCGGTAAAAGTTTCATTTCGCCTAACCGAGTCCAAAAATTATCCAATTTTAAACCAAAAAAAAATGAAAAAAGCAAACAAAGCTATCTTTTGAGAATCGGAGTTTCCAAATAATTGATCATGATAAATTGGAGAACTTATTTGTGAAAAATGATTAAAGATTGCCATATAAAAAACCAAGCTGTATTAGGATTTATAGTCGCAAAAACTGAAAAAAAAGACTCGACAATTTTGACATAAGTTGAAGACAGAGTCCTTTAATTAAGTGGTAGGCATGATCTCACATAAAAATAGAAGAAGCAAAATCTTTGATTAGAGCAACTGGTTTCTTTAAAAAAATGCCAAATTGAATAACTTTAAAATTTCTAAAAAATCATAATGCACAAACAGTTTTGAAAAAAGAACTAAAACTCATAATAGATTATTCACTCATTCTTTTAACCCTTGCAAAAATGAGTTGTCTAAACTATGCCAATCACAAAAAATTTTAGACAGAAAATTTGCATCTATCGAGGACAATTTTGTTTCAATCGTCGGGTTGGGGACGCAAATTTTTGGTCTGCAAAGTCTAGAAGTAATGAAGTGTAAGCGAGGCAGATTGCAAATGCCCTTTTTTGAAAATCTATAAAATTTTGACAATTTTCAACAAAAATTACGTAGTAATTGATTCCACGATCAAATAACCAAATCACTTTTTTGCTCAAAATTGGTCCAAAAACTGCAAACTCACAAAACCCGCAACAAAATTGTCGGTTTTTTGCGTTTATGCAATTTTCCAAGTTGATTCAAGGCTTTAAACATCAGTCGTTATTTAATACAAAAAAAATGGCGTTTTCTTTGCTTTGACGCCAGAAAAACATGAGCTGCAAATTCATTCATTTTGAGGAGTAAAATCGAAAATACTTTGAAAATTGGTGCGAAAAATTTCAAAAAATACAGCTTGAAAAATTCCATTTGCTTAGCCAAGTCCACAATTTAACCAATAAAAAACAATTGTTGAAAAAACAAAAAAAACTACAATTTTGCGAAGTTTCACACATCGGTCGGGAGGCTTTTTTGATCGGCAAAGTGAAGAAGTTTTGAATTTCAATCAAAGCAGTTTGCAAAAATCGGTTTAACAAAAATTATTTTTTAATTGATACCATGAAAGCATGATTTAAAGAAATTCAACGCCATTGCGAAGCCAAACTGTATTTTGTGAAATTTAAGAAGATTACGCAAGGCCGAAATCAATTTTGTTGCGGAATCCGCAAATTTGTGAGGTTTTGTTAGATGCTTTGCTGTTTTGATTCCACGATCAAATAACTTATTTACTGTGTCGCTTGAACTTGACCCAAAAAGCGAGTTTACGGAATCCGCAAAAAAAATTGCGGAATTGTAAAATAAAAGAAATTTCGCTGAATCCGGATGAACTAGTTATTTCCGATGGTTACGAGATCCACGACAAAACTAAATTGCCAAAACATACATTGCAAGCATTTGAGCGCGGAATCCACAAAATTGTTAAAGTGTCCAGTACTTTTATTCTGTATTGTCCCCGACTATAATCTGTAGATGAATCACAAACACTGTTTTGGTACTCAAACACACTGAAAGGCAAAGAGGCAGGTACTTAATCAACTGACACCAAAGTGACAGACAGCTCAAAGGGCGACAAAAAACAAAACTCAAACAACTCAAACTAAAACTAACTGATGACTTTTAAAGTATATGTAAATGGAAATTCCCTCCGCTCAAATAGTTTTAAATCTAAAATTTTAAATCTAAATCTTAATTTTAAAGTTATACGAAACTAAAATGTCGCTCTGTCGTTTCTGGACCCTCGTTTTGCTCGCTCTCTGGCCTTCATACCGCATGGCAGTAGTATAAACTCAAATTCAGATCCCGAGTCGGACTTTGTGAACAGGCTTGTCGTTCGAGCTATCTGAGTCACATGCGTATGGTTCATCCTGGCGGTCGTTCACCCATCCCCAGAAGTCTCATGCTGCCAAGAGATGTCGTCGGGTTCGTTAAAATTCTCACATTTGACGTCGTCCCTAAGAATGACACCCACGCAGCCTCTCCCTGCAGCTTTACGTCCCCGTCATTGTGCGGTCGTAATGTCTGGTATTCTTACAGAAAGTGAACGTCGCGTTACTTGCCGGACATTTACCGACGTGTTTTGGGGTGAATCTATTCAATTAAAACATCTTCTACCCAGTTCGCGACGATCCGTTCCCCTGAAAGAACCCCTGCCGTCCCTCTTAAATGGTCGCTGATATCCCACGGATTGCACTCACCGGCTCCATCGTAAAATGCAATGACTTTGCCGGTACTGTAGCTCGGCCGCTACCCGTCAGTTTGTAGCTCTTGTTATTTTAATCCCCTCGCTTGTAATATAGTGCAATGCGGTAAACCTCGTCTGGTTTTCTGTTTGAACTGCTGAGCTCCGTTTGCGCGGCCTTGTCGGTCATTTTAACAATGAATACTTCACGCAGTTTTTTGCCGCTCCAGCGCTCCCAAGTCGCTTCGCGCCACCAACCCCCCGAGTTCCGAGTGAAAATGTTTGTCTCCCCTTCTCGCTGAAAAAAGCTGATATGTTTCGAAGGTTTCAATTCATTTTTTTAAATAAGTTCTCAAAAATTCGCATGGTCCAAATGAGGCTTCCAGTTATGCAATTCATTTTGTCGCCGTTCGCCCAGAAATAGATATATGTTTGAGGCTAACGTTTGTTCGACCTCCACCCTGCTTTTTTTTAAGTACTTCCGCAGGTAATGCCGCAAGCTCCGACGCCGACAGTCCTTTGTCAAAGCAAATTAAGGTAGGAATCTGTGTTTTGAGATCACTACCCAAGTGAATCAAGTTATCCAGTATTCCCACGGCATCTGTGCCTACGTGCGCTTACTGGACCAGTTAACCGTAACTCCCAAATATTTTTTTTTGGTTCCCGAGCTGTATCCTGCTGGCTGCGCCATGACGAAAACCGATTCTTTTTCATTTCCCCGCACCTCACATAAATCTCAATTTTCTGAGGTAACGAGGGATTTTACAAGATTAGATGTGACAACCAAATATGTTTTCATAGCTTAATTATTCCGCCTGCCAAATTTTGTCAGAGAATGAGAACAAAGAAATTATTGGAGAACACAGAAAAATTTTTGATCAATTTTTAAATCGTTTATTGTGGAAAGATTCCGGACCATCTCAATTCAGGTAAAAAGCAATGTTCACAAACAAGTCCAAGTTTAAATAAAAATGACATCTTTTTTTGTCTCATAAAAAATTCCCGAATTTTGGCAAGCTTTCTAAAAAATATAAGAAGCCCAAATATCGGGGCTTATTGTAGGTTGGTCAACTCGGGAAATTCTTTCCACAATCAAATCATATGACTTTGTGTTCGTCCTTATGTTTCGACCGACTCGACTTTATGTTTCGACTTTGAGTTCAACTCTCGACAATGGATTTTCGGTCGAACTCTGACATGTGTTCGACCCGCCTCGGTCGAAACATAAATGGCAAACCTCGACCCGGGATTGCGCCGTTTGCAGACAGATTTCCGCTAATCTTTTCATTTAGTCGTAGATGCCTTAGCTTCCTTCGCGCTAGTCGCGGCCTATTTTATTTTTGTCGCGTTACTCGATGATGTATCTCTCCAGCCTGTGAACCATGTAGCCCAATGCTCAATCTTTGTTGCGATAGTCCACGCATAAAACCCACGACCCCGATACGAGCTTATAAAATGACTGGCCTCCGATGGCATTCAGTCTGATTGGGGAGAATTTTTGCCTTCACGCGATTGTCGATGTTTTTCTCTCAGCTAAACTGCTTAAATCCTGATATCTCTCACCCTGATATAGCGTTACATTTTGATGAACACCTTGTATAGACTTTTAGGCAAAGAAAAGTAGATTTTATAAGAAATAGATTTGAAATAATCATTCAGCACTTTTTTTGCATTAAAATTTTTCTTCAAAACAAAAATTTTTGTGCAAAAAACATTGGAAGTTTCATTGTTTTCTTGTCCTTCAGTCGGTGAAGACAAATGCTGTCGATTATGCCTAACTCATTAATTTTCAACGCTTTTTTATAGTTCTTTGATTACACCCCGCACTAAAAACGACGCTAATTTGAAGAAAAAAATGTATAAAAAACCTTATAGCAGCTTTATAACGAATGTTAACGATCATTTTGAGAAATTGATGAACTGGCCAACTGGGTTTTTTTAAAGGCTGTGGTATGGCAATATATAAAATTCGGCGTTTTCATTCAGTATTTATCTCATTAGGCTAAAACTAAAACTAGTTTCAATTTCTCAGCAGAGCAAAGTAGAAACAGAAGAACAATTTTTAATCCAAAATCATGTAGAAACAAACAACGATAATCATTTTACTTCCAACTAGTTACAAACAATTGAATTCGAACCATTTAAATCAGTACATGGTAGTTTAGCAGCTAACAGTGATTCATAAAAAAGTGCATCTCGATCGTATCGAATGTATGCCAATCGCGTGATAGTGGACCAAGAATCATCTCCTTCTTTTCAAACCGCGTTAGAGTTCAGCTGTATAACTGAATCAATGTACATTGGTCTAGTAACATGGGTTAGAAGATAGGAAGGCAAAAGATCTATTAAGAACTGAGATCAACCGTATAAATTTGCAATGAATTCAAGCTCTCTTTCAGCTTCTGAAGTCACACACACAATCTAAAAGACAGTTAAAGTGATTGATGGATCCGAACATAAAATCGCCCAAGTGTGAGCCGTCGACTGCTACCAATCAAATAAACTCAGATCCTCAAAAAAAATTGATCAGTGCATCAAATTGTTTAAAAACTAATGAAAAATGTCAATTTTTAAGTTGAACCTAACAAACAATCAAAATCTTGAAGGCCAGTCACTGGCAATCAAAATTTTGATTGTTTCTTTGGTTGATTGAGCTGGTCAAATTGAAGTTTTGAGTTTTGAAAGTTTTAATTCTCATGGTTCTGCTTTTCCGCGTTTGAATAATCAATCAAGATTCCGAAACCTTGCGTAACACCACCCCAACTCTCTCTCTCCTGGCTCGTCTGTCTTAATCATTAGTTCCCTGGCCTTCTTTTGTTTTCCATCCGTTTGTTATTTTTTTTTGCATAGAACTTGTTCGTTATTGATTGAGCCTTTGCAAGCTTATAGCTCCACTGGCAGAAAAACTGGCTCTGCGCTTTTCTCAGGGTTAAAGTATGATTCCTCGATGATTTTTTTGTTGTTGTTTCAGGGGCCTGCTCCCATTTTCTCCGAAGTTAGTTTTTGTTACCCGCAGTATCTCGAAGCTTTCTAGCCATAAACAAAAAGTTTTTTGTAATCTGAGTGAAATATAATTATTTAACTTGAATGGCGAAGCTCAAAACCAGGTTTTATTGTGGCGCTTTTGCAATTCAACCGGTTGGTTTTCTTATATAAGAAAATTCTTTGGTTAATGTGTTTTCTAACAGGTATGCATCCTTTGCAATTTTTAATTTCAACAAAAACTTGGCAATCCAGGCTTGGTTTGTAGCAAAAAATCCTTGAACACCAGTCTTGGAATATTTGGCAAGGTTTTCTCCAAGCCTAGTTCCCACGACAGATAACTCAGGTCGGTTTTTTCTTGATCATTGCAGTTTTCTAAAAAAAAAAAACTCATTTTCTAGTTCAGTTGATGAATTAGATTCAATTTTTTCCTTTTTTTTCCACATTCTTAGATTGTAACATTTGGAGTTTTGTTTGCAATCGTTTGGTATATTTCGACCGCCTCTTCAATATTTTGCACCCGATAATGATCTGGCTGAAATTGGCTATAAGATTGTACGTCTCTTAAGCTTCGTCGGCTCTTTTCTAGATACTGGCAGGCTGCGTATATGCATCTCTCGCGTTCTTTCTAATTCAATGCTCGAAAGTGTAGTAGATTTTCACACTCGGGTTCTTTGGCGGGTAAACAAGAACCCTTCTGCTTGAAACATTCGCCTATCTTACGTCTCGACTTGTGTTTTGACTTTGAAAATAACGTACCCAACTTCGGTCGAGAAGGAAAGAAAACATCTAACATGGGCACTGCTCATTATAGAAACTTTTAAAATCCTTCTTGAAGTATTCTGAAATTTTTTCAGGAGACTCGAAACAAATGAACAAGTCGAGAGCCTGAGACCAGACCGAGTTTTTTTTACTCAAATTTTGCAAACTGTTTTAGTTTCCTTTCCTAGAAGAGCATCGAAATGTGTTGGCTGTGTGCAGCCTTTTTTCCCCGTTAACAAGGGACAACCTTGTGAAACGAGAAAAATAGTTCTGGTCAATTATCTTCAGTGCTTTAGGTCAATAGTTTTTACTCTGTAGGCTAAGATTGAACACTGGACCCAACTTATGATGCGTTCCACAGATATTGAAGTCCTCTCTGATAAGTTTGTGTTTGTGACCATGGCCAATGCCCATTTTGCCCGATCCACCTCGAACAACACTTACATTAAAGAAAAAATGGGATCAAACCGTACAATCCCCCCCCCCCCCGCCAAATCGGTTTAGGGGGGGGGGGGGTAGGAAATATAGATTTTTCATAAACTAACTTTGAGTATAGTCTATATTCGTTCAAAATTGAACCATTTTATTGAAGAAATTAATTGAATTAAAACATTAATTTGTGTTAATTAACAGCATACAAATGCAAACACAAGTAAAAACGAATTGGTGCGGTTCATCCAAAAAATGAAAAAGCTAAAAACTATACAATTATACTAGGTCGTTTCGTTAATCTCTTGGGATCAACGTATTCAAATATTTACCAGCTGTGCTTTGCAGAAGAATAAATTATTTGAAAGATTTCAAAAGACCAGAGTAGTATATGTTCATTCAGCGGGGGGGGGGGGGGGGGTGAAGACCCCCATGTATTAACATAGGCTATAGAGTATCCGGTCATCACCCGATGTATTAACATAGGGAATAGATTTCCCATGTATTAAAGTTATAGGTTTCAAAGTTTCAGATGGTAAGATGGTAAGTTTCGAAAAAAAAAATTCGCAAAAAAAAATATTGGCGCCCGATTTTGCCGATGTTTAAAATTCTAAACGTTTTCTTAATTAAAAAAACAATAAAATGTTAACCCAAATGCAGCGTTTAAAAAGAAATGCTGAAAAAAGTTATAAACAGAGAAAATGTATTAATTTACAGCATCGTATACAATTTCACTGCATGAACTCCTACAAGTTTAGAGATTTAGTATGTATTCCATCACATTCAACTTCCCGTTTAGGGTAAAAAAAAACAGCCCAGTCCTATTTTACTTTGCTATTAAGTGGCAACTGAATGATTAATTGTTTTAAATCCTCTGATAGTTGACTTCAAGTTCACTGCCTCATCCAGTACTTGACGATACTTTGCCATTGGATCATCTCCAGAGTCTTCTAATGCACGTTTGTTCAGTCCTTTATTGCTAAACTTATACTTTTGACTTTCACTATCGTAACAGCAACAAATTTTACTACACAGGCACAAGTACGTGGAAACAAGTACTTGGGAAAAAGTTGTTTTTTGCATCTGCTCCAAAATTGTCTCCCATCTGCTCGCTTGCTGGGAAGGATACATACATAAACAAGTATTTTTCTGCCAAAGCCAAATAGAGAAAATCTGTATCCATTTCAAGTTCTTGAAATATGTTATCATCGCAAAGTTTATCGTAAAAGTTATAATGCAGCTCCAACATTCTCAACTGGGCATACCGTAGTGTAAAGAATCCTAGTATAACCTGAGGGAATATAAATAAGACGAAATAATTGTTTAACAGACTTTTAAAAAAAACGTTCTGTGATATACTCGATTAAGATCCCATTCTCTAAACCAAAACTTCTTTTTTAGTCGAAACTTACCACTTACCAATGAAATTTACCATTCAAAAAAAAACTTTTTTTTTATTTTGTAAGATAAAAATGTTTTTTTTTTCAAGATAAAAATGTATTCGCACGTAAAACTTGAAAAAATTTCAAAAAATGTTCCGAAACTTACCATACCGAAGTTTTGTAAAAAAAAAACCCTTACATATCTCAAATCGTAGGAGTTAGCTAAGAAACGCATGTATTGGCAAACTCGAGCTCCAAAAAGTTCGGGCGCCAAAAAATTTTTCAAAGTTTTTCTCGAAACTTACCATCCTACCATCTCAAACTATGAAACCTATGACCTTAACACATGGGAAATCTATTACCTATGTTACTACATATGGTGATGACCGGATATTTTATAGCCTATGTTAATTCATAGGGATCATCATCCCCCCGCTGAATGAATCCAGCATATACTACTGACCAGAAAACAAATAATTTGTAAAATAAAAAAGGTCTACATCTAAAATTCAAATCCTAATGAATTTAATTTCCAAATGACTCTCAATATTTAGGAGAAAACTTCAGACGTCAAACGAGCCTTACGTGTTACCGTCCGAAAAATTTTTAATTATACGTTTTCTGTAAAAGAATGAGGAGTTCGCTAACGGTAATAGCTGTTCACTGGGCAATTTGTTGAACACTTTAGGATTTCTTTACGCATTACTTTTATTTTCAAAATTGATACCGCGACAACTCCCAAGAAAAGACAACTTGAAAAATTTGAGGAAAGCGACAACTCGCAAGTTTTTGAAGCTAACTGGAATTTTTATATTCTCGATTTAAGGCCGCCGGTGGGCGCGCTACGCGAGCGTTGCCGCTTAAAGGCGATAACCGGCTTTAAATTTCGTATAAAGTTATGCCCTCTGCTGACAAGCTCGCAACACGTTGACGCGACTGCAGCGGTGAGTATATTGCGAGTTTTATTTTAATGCGAGTTTTAATCAGTTCTAAAAAACAATGTAGGTTGCATATTTGACATGCGATAACTGGTGACAAAAAAAAATTAAGCTAATGAGAGACAATAAAATCTGCGGTTTTTTATGACAGTTTTAAGCACGAATTTTTATGTTTTTGAAACAAATAATGGATTGAGAAACAAAATAGTTTTTCTTAAATAATAATCAGAGCTCGTTTTTCATGTAGAAAAATGAGTTAGGTCCTTGAGGTTAACTCATAGAGTAATTTCGGATAGGGTACACCGTCTGCTCGTCACGCTATCTTATTTTCGGCCGGATAGATTCGTGCAACTTCTTAGTCTAATACCGATCCTAATCTTACTCTTATATCTACTAGTCTCAGGGTGTTTAACTAGTCTCTGCTAGGCTCAATAGATCTAGAGTATACTGACTTATTGCAACTGCTGAAGTTCTCTTGGAGAGGTAACTAATTTCTAAGTTAAATTCAAATCTCTCTGGTGCTGAAATTACAAGTAATTTCAGCACTTACAAATAAGTGGGTTGTTAGTTGGATGGATTATGATTGGTTAATATTAAATATTTTACAGTAGTAAAATATCTAATTTATCCAATAATAAAATGTAGTTTAGATCAGGTTCCAAAAGGTTCCCCCTTTGGTACTTTTTTACATCGATTTCCCAAAAATTGCTCAAAGAGGCATTTTGGCTTTTCTTTATAGGGTTTTAACAGAGCTCGGAAAACCATTTTTTTCAAACTAAAAATTCGAAAAATGTTTTGAACACTTTTTGAAACATCCCCCTTCAAAAAAATCTTGTGCACGCCACTGAGTGAAAGTCCATTCCGAAAAAGTGCGCAAGGCAGCGAAAACAAATTTATAATTTGAAAAACTTTTGTTCTGAGAATTTGATAGGAAAACTATTCGAACACATGAAACGCTACTTAATTGGACATATTTGACACCAGTTGACATATTTTACCGCAGAATTTAGAAAAAAAAAATTTAAATTTTTTTTTGATTTCTTGTAGATATTTTATTATAATAAAATTTTATTGTCAATGACTCGCTAAATAAAGCTCCCAAAAGCAGTTTTTTTTCGTAGTCGCACTAAATTTAATTAATTAAAACTTTTAGCCAAAATATTCCGTCAATTTCTTCAAATGTTGAAACAAAAAGATCCTGATCGATTATAAGTTGTAAAGTCTTTGGATGTTTTTCTTGGCGTAAATTAGAATCTGAATCTTAATTTTCACTGTAGGAAACTCCTTGTTCCAAGCATTTTTTAATTGTCTTAAGTGGCATTATGGCTGAAATCGCAGAGTTACAATGCAAGATATCCCGAACAAATGCATTCATATTAGTTTAATTTAATTTTCCACCCTGGAAAAAAATCATTGTTCCAACTATTGCAATTGGGGAGGAAATTTTGTATTCGGGCTCAGGTGTGTTTTAGTTTTTTTCTTTTTATTTTCCACGCAAAATCAGTTACCACAAATAATCAAATAATCAAATAAATCTTTTATACTTTTTTCGAACGAAAATAAAAAAACTTCAAAAAGAGTTCCCAGCGTCGAGAAAAACCGGTTTGAAATTTTCGGTTTTTTTTCTTCGTCTTAATGCGTACGAATAAATAAGCTTGCAATAACTTAATTTTGTTAATGCGTACGAATAAATAAGCTTGCAATATCTTATTCTAATGGCTTGAAAGCGTACAGTAGCTTAAATTAAGCCGTAAAAATTTTGTTTAGCTCGAGAAGAATTGTTATTTTTAGTGTTTCAGCGCAATTTTGGAAACAAGAACTTCAAAATTTCAAAAATTGCACTAAGAAAAAGTCTTTTTCATTTTTTTTTTCATTTTTCAAGTAGTTTTTTTTACAAAAATGTTTTCCAATTTACGTATTTCACTGAAATAATAGAAAATGCCTAAGCTCCAATTTTTGTTAAGATGCTTTTATCTTGCCACGCCAAAAATCTAACCTAATTTGAAAAAAAAAGTGTGTTGTATTTTTTAAAGACGATGGTCGCAACATTCTGTGCAAGGTAGCCAGCTATCCTTGTTACATTAGACCCAGAAAACCCTCGAAAATCAGAACTTAGTGAAATTTTCAGCTCTTTCATCTTTTCCTCCACCACACATAAGCATCGATTTTATTGTGTATCGAAGGTAGAATACGAAGACCAAATATGTTAGTCATAAAATATGCGTCATAATTAGCCCGCCTGCCAATTTTATAACAATCAGACAAATTCACTAGAAAAATTAATTATAAAAGTTGGCAAATAGGGCAGGGGAGGAGGAAAAAGAGCCCAATGTTTTAAAGCAGTGGATTTCAGAAAATTGTTTTACCTCAAATTGTTCCTGTTTTTTCGTAAGTCATAGAATCATGTTCGACTGTATTTCATTACTAAAACATCAAACCGACTAGTATAAGAAGTTCCATTTAAAAGCTCATATAATAGCGTGGTCCCGCCTGATCACATATTGAAATGTATTTTAAGTACTACAAATGGATGAAAAGAAATGGAAATTTTTGTTAAAAAAACGTTTTTAATAGTTTTGCCGATAACATTTTCTATAAAATGAAACTATCATAAAACAAATTCAAAAATCAGAAATTGCCTTCAAAAAATTTTTGCCTAACTTCTGTAAAGGACCATTGCTAATATAACAGGACCACACTTCTAACTAAGTACCAAACACGTCCCTCCCAACCCACCAGACTTCAATTTGTCCATATACTTTAGCCCCCAAGAACAGAAAATCGCAGGATGCAGGTCTTCAAACTTTCACATACGAGGCTGAGATGAGAGGCTATAAATACGAAATACTTCTGAAATTTTTGACTAGCTTTGATTTTTGAAAAGCTAATTGCTTTTTACATACAACGACGTGGTTTCAAGGACTTTCACTCAATTGACATATGAACTTGACATAGGAGTTAGTTTTTTTCTTTAAAAAATGGGACTACTGATCTGCTCGGTCAATTTCTTCCTTTGTGACTAAGTTTTTGCAATTGGTCTGATCAAGCCATCCATATATGAAAAATTACCACAGCCAACTAACAGTTGGAAAAGAGTATTGAAAGCTAGGAAATCGAAAAAAAAAACTTGTTTTTTAGATAACCTTCAACTTTTGAACTTCGAAGAAAAAATTAGATGGCTCTAAAGCTCTTTGAATCTGTAGAACAACTTATATTGGACACATTTTCTTGCTAAAACTAACTCAATTTGAGAAAATTGAATCAATAGGTAAAACTTTGTTTCGCTGGGACATCTGATAATTAATTCCATTTTCGAAATTAGAAGTCGATCACGTTTTTTGTGATCTTTACAATTTTGCTGTTTGACTTGCTTTCCCTTTAACTATAGAAATGTACTGAACTTAAAAATAAATCACCAGTCAAACTGCCAAAAATTTAAGTTGAGCGTGAATAAATTTTAAGACTTTTTGCTGAAAAAAAAAAAAAAAAAATCAGCAACAACTATGTAAGAGTACTCAATAAGTTCATTGCTCTTTAAAAATGCCTAAATGTAAAGCAACATGGGTGCTGCGGTATTATACAGACAAAAAAAACAAACAAACATAAGTCTGCCGAAGATTTTTGACACACGAAATTTTTTTGACATAGGGACAATCGCCAAAACTTCTAGGAACTCAATTACGTGCCCAAACTCGGAATACACTAAAATGACTTTTAAATCAAGTAAAACTAAAAAGGCTTTTATGGCAAGCAATTTTGGTGGTGTGGCATTAAGCCGGCAACAAACCAAACAACCAGAAGTCTGCCAAAGATTTTTTTGACACACATACGTTTTTTAAGTTTTTTTTATGTAAAATGGTCGAAACATTCTGAGCTACTCGCACAGCAACCACTATTATGGTAGTCTAGCTAGCTAAAGGATCAGAACTACTTTCAAGGATAGTTTTTTCAGAGAAGTACGTTTTCGTAAGCAATACACAGGGATTTGAGTTTGTTGACCCAAAGTTGGCTTTGGGAAGCTGACGAGCATCTCTCGATCTTTAAACTGTGCAGACACGCAACAGACAACGTATGAAAAGATACTCATTTTGGCGTTAAAAAATACAGCTTTTGACTTCTGAGAAGTTTTAATGTCCTAGCTGGTAATGCCAGGTCATTGAGAAACGTTAAGCCCACTAACTGTTAAAAATAACTTTTTGTATCATCCGGGCTAGTCTTCGCGAATTTGAAAAAATCTTTTTTTAGTATCAATTCAACTATCACTGCGGAATAAATTGCAAAAAAGGACGAAATTTTCTAGAACAAAATTTCATGCACCATTAGAAAAACTTTTACAAAAAGCGTTCAAAATACAAAAAAGAAACCTATCCTTTCTGCGGGACCAAAACCGACAAAACTAAACACCGAAGTCTAAATTATTCTAAACTTTTCAGTTTCAACAAAAAATCAGATCCCGACTGGAATCGAACATCCGAGATCTGTTGTCTCAAGCATGGGTCTTACAACTGCTCCAAATGCACAGAACACTCTACGTACAATTTTCAGATTAAACGCACAATACAACTTCCTAAAGTTTTCCATAAACATGAAAAACATCAAAAAAATTAGCGAAAAAATCGCCGAAACTTCTTGGAACTCAAGTAGCAGCACAAAATTGGGATACACTAAAATGATTTTTAATTTAAGTAAAAACATAGCCAACTGACACTTGGAAAAGAGTATTGAACGCAAGAAAACTGAACAAAACCGACTCATTTTTTCAAAAATCTTCAACCCTTGAATTTCGATGAAAAACATAGTTGGCCATTAAGTTCTTTGAATTTCTAGAACATTTTATGATGGACACAATTTTTATTTCGCTGGGACATCTGATAGTCAATTTCCATTTTCGAAATTAGAAGTCAATATCACGTTTTTTGTGACTTTCACCATTTTGCTCTTTGATTTGCCTTCCTTTTATTAAAATAAAAGCACTGATTTTAAAAATAAATCTCTAGTCAAACTGTCAAAAATTTAAACTGAGCGTGATCAAATTTTAAGATTTTTCCAGAAAAAAAAACAAAACAAATCAGCAAGACATATATAAGAGTACTCACTACGTTCATTACTCTTAAAAATGTCTAAATGTTAGGCAACTTGGGTGCTGCGGCATTATGCTGGCAAAAAAAAAACAAGCAAAAATAAGTCTGCCAAAGATTTTTTGACACACGAATAATTTTTGACATACGGACAATCGCCGAAACATCTTGGAACTCAATTACGTGCCCATATTCGGAATACACTAAAATGACTTTTAATTCAAGTAAAATTAAAAAGCATTAATGTTAGGCATATTGGGTGCTGCGGCTTTGAGCCGGCAAAAAAAAACAGAAGTCTGCCGCACGGAAAATTTTTTGACACACGGATAATTTTTTGTTTACAATAAAACAGATCCGGACCGGATGCGAACCATCGACTTTGGTCTTCATAGGTTGGTGAGGTAGCTCTTCACCCTATGGGCAAATTAACGTCTGACTTTTGATTTCATATGAAAAAAGTAAAGTGATTCAAGTGACTTAGTTAAACTTGTTAACTAAAAAACACGTATAATCCGATTTGATAACGATTGCTAGTCGCGAGCGCAATTATATTCATCAAAAAATATTTGATAAAATCAGCATACCGGGGGGGGGGGGGGGTTTCACAAAAACTTTAGTGGACCTTTTTTAATATTGACTAAGTTGATTTTCTGAGCTCTCCGAAAACACTGAGCAGACCCCTTTTTGGCCAAACTTTATGCGCCGCAAGCAAAATACAGTCCAAAAAGGCGTTTTTTGGCACTTAGAGGTAAATGTTGCCCGCCCTCAAAATTGCGTTTTTTTTTCGGCGCGCTTCCCTTTCACCTTAAGAAAAATTTAGGGTCCGCCGCCAAAAATGGATTTCTCAAAATAGTACACAGGCGGAACCTTTTGTGTCGGCAGGGGGTGAAATTCCTGAGGGAAGAGCGTCCAAAGTAAAAAGAGCGTTTTACTTTTTTATCTATGAAATAAAACGATGGTGGTCTTCCCTTCTTACTACAGTGGTTGAGAACAGTTTTCAGAGCCATTTATTGAGAAACAGTTAGAAAAACCTAAAATAATTGACCAAATTCTTAGTTACATTTTGAAATACTAATTTTCCCCCGGTGAATGGTTGAACTAAAGAGACTGGTAAATATGTCTGATATGCCTGACACTGTTAAGAACTTGAGCAATAAACCGCTTATAGAAAAGGGAACAAACCATGGACTCCCTTATTTCTACGTTTAATTTGCAGTTTAATTCCAATAGTTTACAAGAAGTCATGAAAAACAAAAAGCTAGAAAATCGCAAAAAACTTTCTCCACCTTAAGAAAATTATATATCAGGTTGAAAGCCATTGATTTTCAAGAAAAATTTATAATTGCTCTCTTTTGAAAAAATTAACTCAATCTAAAAAAACTGTTGGATCAGTGAGCAGTTTTTTTATTTGGCCAGATTCTATCAGTAAATATACTTTCGAAACTTTAAATCCTTTTTAATTTTTATAAGTGGTCTAATTTTAAGCGACGAAAGCCAGCGAGCAGGCTTTTTTTAATTTAGGCCTATTACAAAAGCTTAATATTAATTTTACTCAAGTAAAATTAGTTTTTTTTTTAGATTTTTCAATGCCGTTTTACCAATCAAAAACTTCAAAATTGAAAAAAAAATTTGATGTTTTTGTTTTTCTAGTCATTTTTCTTCTAAAATTGTTGTCCTGTTTGTTATATTACTGACTGTCGAATATGCCTAAGTTATAGTTTTATGTCAGATCCTTTTTATCACACTACGCAGAAAAAGCCACTGCTTTGAAAAAAAAATTTTTTGGTAGATTTTTGAAGACTATGGTGTGAACCTTCTCTGTTACTTGCACTGTAATCAGCTATCCTTGTTAAATTTGAATTTTTTTCATGTCACCCTCAAAAAAACGACAAATACTGAATTTGCGATTCAGCACTGAATTGCTGTGATTATTGAACTTGAACTTTTGGTCATGAAAATTTTTAGGCTATTAAGTTTGGTCAGGTGAAGCTTGATTTTTAGCAAATAAAACTAATATCGACGCAGACTTTTAAAAAGTTTTTCTTAAAAAAAACTTTTTCGGTGAATGTTGAGCGCCAAAATCAGAATGAATGCAAAAATGATAAATGATTTCAGACATTTTTCACTGCCAATTTTCAAGTTTACAGACATGTGGCTATTCACTCAAACTCAGATTTTCAAACCAAATCTTGCACCACTTTTGAAAGCAGGCTGCATACTTTCTATCTATATTTTAAATCAAGATAATATTGCTCCTCCTAAAGCGTGGGGAGGATGGTATTTAGTTCTATGTGGGTCCTTTTTTGTTTCACAAGAAGCTGTGCAAACGAATCGCGCTTCACAATTCAGCTAGTTTGAAAAAAGATTGTAAATTTATGTATCTGATTGGTTATGTATCTGAAGTCATCAGAATTGAGCGATGAGCTATTGCGAAAATCATCTGTTCAAAATTAAACCAAATGACAGAAATATCTTCCACGTGTTCTCTTCATCATTTAGCTAGCTTATTTTCACTCAATTCAGTTTGCCACGAACTCGGTTATTTGGGGTATACGTTCAATTAAAACGACAAAATCTTCTGAAAAAAAATTCTATTCAAAAAGATTAAAATTCAGAAATAAAAAGTTATTTCCTTGTGTAGTTAACAAATCAATTTGTAAACTAATCCTTGTGTAGTTATACTAACATCAAACCGGGAATATAAATGAGCACGAAACTGAAAAGGTTAATGTAGTTATACTAATTTCATGTTTCACCAAAATTGTTTGTTTCAAATTAGTGTTACCACAAACTATCTAGCGACTATGAAGTTTCTGACACTAATTTTTAGTTGCAATGTTGTTTCATATAAATTCCAAAGCTTTGTTTGCTGCTACATCAAAAGAGAACCACCAAAAAATAATTCACTGAACAAGTCAAAGTTTAAACGAATCAAACGTGACTTCAGAGAAGTCGCAGATCATTAAAACTAAGACTGCACAAATAAATCATTAAATACAGTACTGCAATTTTCACATAGATGCGAACAAAAACATCAATACTAAACCAGCACATTATCGTCGAGTTGCTTTATAAACCATTTCCAACGATTTAATTGTATGTGGGTTTCATTGACCACTCGTGCGTGAACAGAAAATGTTTCACATCATCATCAACAAAAAATAATTGAACTATAACTCAACTAACTAATTTAAGGATGTTAGTAAGCATAACAGAGAAAATTGAAGAAAACAAAACAAAAACAAAGCAGGAATGATACTTTCTTGAAGCAACGAATTCAAGCTAATTTATGAAATAACTTAATCTATTAATAATATAACATAAATTTAGACACAACAAAATGCACATGAACATTTCGCACTTAAAACGATCGGCTAAAATAGGGTCACAGGTTGCTTCAGAGAAGCCAAGCACCTATTATGCGGCCGATCGTTGTAAAAGCAGAGCAGTCATGCTTCCAAACCAGTGTATGTGATCAGGGCCTCCGATATTTGTATTGCAATATATTTTGAACTTGCAATAAATAATTCCATTGCGAAACTTCCGCAATAAATAATTGTATTGTTTAACTGTTGCAATAAATAATCAATTATTGCAATTATTGGCCCAAAAATTGGCCCAATGAATTATTGCTGATCCCTGATATTTTCTACGTAAAAAATTGGTCTTGAAAAGTTTAAATTAGTTTCTCAACTGTATAAACGTTCCAGTACATTTTGTTTACAAATAAAAACAAAATCGATTCCAAATGCATCGGGGAGAGAGATGTTCGCAATGATCCCAACGTAAGTTTCGCTTTACTAAAAAGCCGTTCAACTATGTTTGAAGTAGGGGGTATCCATTTAACCGAATATCCATACATCTTTCCCAGTTTAGTCTTTTTGGCAGCTAAAACTGAATCAGCGTAGTTCTCGATCTCTGCAGCAACAGTGTCAGAATCTCCTCCTACTTTGAAAAATCGCACCAAATCAAGTTCTTCTGAATTGAGTATTGCTTCTTCGCCCATTAAAATTTTCACTAAGGTTTTTTCAAACCCGAACGAATGAACAATTTGTGCACCAGGAGAAAGATATTGCTCTAAATCAGGATACTGCGTGATAACGTCGTCAAACAAAACTCTAACGTCTAGAATATCTACTTGATCATTCTGCAACTTCTTGGTAACTGAATCTAGTTTTTCGAGGTCTTTTAGCACTGTTTCCAAAAATAAGTTTTCTTGCGCACTAGGGGCTAAAACAGCTAATTCGGGATCAGCCCAATCAATAAAAGGTCGTAAAGCAATATAACGTTTGATCCAGCGCATATAACAGCATCTCCAGATAAGGTTCCTTGACTGGTATCTGTAAGAATTTCTGCCCTCCAGTTAGGGTGTTGTTTCACAATATGAGACATAAGATTAGTAAATCCAGAATTTGGTTTGCGTTTTCGTTTGCACCCACATTTACATTGATACTCATCTACCCCAATTTTTGTAAAATAGAACTCAACAACTGGGTCTTTTGATGTTCGGGGTACCATAGTATTGTTTGTAACTTAAAACACAGCACAAGTTGTTGCACAACTATCTTTGTAAGCCACAAGAACTCAAGTGTATTTGCAATGCAACAGCTGTATTTGCAACATGTGACACATGAGAAAACGACAACAACACAAGCGTCATATCAAGGGTTACTGTTATTGCGATAATAATTGCAAAATTCCAATAAATACACGATATTTTGAAATGGATCAATAAATAATGCAATTATTTTTATGTTAAAATAAATTATTTTGCCCTAAAAATAATATTTATTGCAATTATTGCAATACCAATATATTTTTCGGAGGCCCTGTATGTGATTAGCGAGCAGAAGTAATCAGCTGGGTTCAAAGAGACAAATTCATTTTTAAGGCTCTTTGTCAATTGAACTGGCTATCCTTTGTCACTTCTGTGATTTCATAGGAAATCCGCGACCAATTCAACCAACTTATTGACAAAAAACACCAATAATGAAACAATAGCTGTTGTAAATATGAAGCTGGAAGACGAGAATTCAGTTAGTACGCTTTTTGCTTTTTGGCCACTTGGAAGTTTTAAAATCAGATACTGAAGTTGCTCCAACAAGAAGCTGTAGTAACTGAACACCAAAACTTCCAGCGAGCCTCCCCCGTGCGTACAACCCACTTAAGCGAAATTCCAAAAAATGGTCAAATTAAATTGAAACGTTAAATTTCACCAACTGAAAATTAAATGCATATAACAATAAATTAAGGGACGAATGAAAGCAGGAGTTCAGTTGAGTTTGTTTAGCTTGATTTTTTTCTACAATACTCCCTTGTTTGCAGCAAAAGCTATGAATAGTCACAAATGACTTAGCTAAGCTGGAAACAGAGGGAACTGTTGCAGTTTGCCAGTCATTCCATTCGCAGAGCGATAATAAATTAAAACTCCTGGTTTTAGAGAAAAAGATAATTTCATTTAGTAATGGCATGCTTTAAAAAAGACGTGTTAATAGCGTGTTAACATAATATGATAATAGCGTAGCACCATAAAATCGTCTGAAGATTCAAAATTCTCGAGTTTTGATGTGAGTTTTTCTCGAAAAGGATTTTGCCAAGTACGAACATCATATCATTATTATGAACAGCAATGAACTTGTGGAATATAATAAATCCCTCCCATTTTCATCATCAGTCGTAGTGGACTGATTAATACCGCCACTTGCCTGGTGAGAACAAATTAGAAGAAGAAGAAAACGTAGTCAGTTCCACGAAGATGTAAAGAAACGATATGTACAGTTGGATGAGTTGAAACGTTCCGACTCTACCAGACACCGCGATAGGCATTCCTGAAATTCAAAATCCAATTTAAAAACAATAAATCGTTATTGTTCCCATAATTAAAATTTTTATCTGCCAGTTGTTCATTTCATTCCAACAAATGGCTATTGATCTCTTATTATGACATCACATTGTTTTTTCGCGTCCAGACAATTCAGACCAAGTCAATGCTAGTTATTTATTACCAGGAAATAATCGAAACGAGTGAGTTGCCAGCTTTAAAAGTGACCTTCTATCGAAATTTTGTTTCAGATAATCAAAAACCATTCGCCAAAGAGGAAAGAAACGTACGCACGAACTATTCATCTGTTGTGGAGAACCGCTGTTGTTCAGCTCAAACCTACGTGGTGCTTTTGTTTAGTTTTTTAGCTCCAAAATGTTGACTCGCCCTTAACCCTGAATAATCCCTCATGGGCAAACAGCGACAAATATTCTAGCCCATCCGAATTCGAATATTTAAAACGAAGCGTGACAGTCGGTCAGTTTTGGACAATTTGGAGTATATTGATTAATTGACAACTTTCGGCCATGCGAGCAGTCCCCACCCCTAAGCCTGAAGTCTAACTTTGTTTACCATTTAAGGAAAGCGTTTAGTGGCTGCTTCCATGGCTGCTTCTGGGCACTTTAGCCTTGGTTGGTCCTGCGTATGTGTTCTCGTTTTCACGAATGCGCACTTCCACGTAAATAGTGTCGTTCTTCTTATACGGCGACTCCTTGTAGATTTTACTGAAACAAACAAGAAATGAGTGAACAATAACGATCAATTTTTACCGGAAAAGCACGCGGTAAAATGAGATCATAATTTGGGTTAATTTGAAAACCATATTAAAGAACTAAAATATTAAAACCACAAAAATCAGATCTCAATTTAATCTATGAATTTGGCCACTCTATTGTAATAAAAAGTATTGTCTATTTTGAAAATATTAGTTTTCATCAATTTGGCTCTTTTCCTTTTCCGACTTCCTCAATAAACTACAACAAATGACTGTGTCCAAACTTTTTATACCACAATTTGCTGAAAACAAAATAATTCAAATCTGTTCACTTGTTCACGCTGACATCTTTTTGTGTAATTTATTGCATCATTCAGTTTACATAGCTATTAAAAAACCTTATTTCAGCAGAAGTCAAAGGAGGAAGTGGAAATTAATGGTGACTCACCTGTGGACGATGAAATGGAGGATGCCCACACTCATGTTTCCAGATTTAGACGAAGGTCTCTGGAAGCATGTCATGTTGTTGCCACCTGGTGTGATCACTTGAGTCCACTTGTCCGCCGGGTCCTCCTGACTAAGTAGACTGATCTCGATCGAATTGAGGAAGGGCCATTTGAGTACTCCGTCATACTCTCCTGGGCTTAGAGCCACGAACAAAGACACAAAGTTGCCTAAAAGAGAGAAATTCCCAGTTGAGCGTGAAAAAATGATCGTATCAGGGTGCAGCTTAAACACGAGTTGTTCGCTATAATCTACACGTTTTTAGTTACTAAAGAAAAAGTATCAACTTTTAAAGAACTCCAACGACAATTTGATTAAAATTCAAGCTTGCATTGAGTCGCTTCGAAGTATTAAAAATCGGCTTTATTGATAGCTTTGCTCGATTTGGGGAAAGATTCTTTCAATAAAATTGTTCGAACGATGCAGCAATTTTTGAAAATTGTCAATAATTTTTCGAGAAAACTTTTCAGCAATGTAAATTTGGAGTTTAACTTGTTTTCAAAAGCTTCAGACCTATGCGTTAGCTTCTCCAAAAAGTTCAAAAACATTTTAGTTGTTTTAAATTTTAAGCCAGTTCACGACTCACTCGAGCAAATAAAAAGTCAATACAGATCATTAAATTATTTTGACAGCTTAAATGCCTCGCAACACTTTGTGATTTTCCAGCAATGTTTGCACGCAATGAAACAATATATAAATTTATTGCATAGCTTGAATTAATTCGCGGAAAAAGAAGGTTTTTTCAGCAAGCTGTTCAAGCAAAAAAGCTTCAAAACAAAAAATTTCTTATGTTGTTTGAAACGACACGCAAAAAATTGAAAAAAAAAAAACAAATCTGCCAGCTAATTTTTGCGCGTAGTTTCAATATCTGCAATCGATAACACTGCTGAGTTAATCAACGACATTTTAAACTGCAATAAAACTGCCTAAAGCTAAAAAAACGTGGTTAGACAAGTAAGCCGACAAAACAAAAGCCAACAAACTCTAGTCCGACTACTCAAATTTTCCCGGAAAAAAATTCAGACACTAAAAAGAACAAGGTCCGTCTGGGAATCGAAACCCAGACAGGAGCGTGCAAAGGTAACAGCATTACCTCCAGGTCAGGTGAAAATCGCTAATACAGCAACATCAATATCATTCATCAATTGTTGTTTACGGGAAAAAAGTCTAGTTCCCAATTACAAAACACTTGCTCTCGCAAGTGTAAATACATTGTGATCTGAACTTCATGAAAAAGCAAGTACTTCAAGTTTTACTGCTTTTTAAACAACATTTAGGAGAGAAGCTTGAAACCAAAAACGTTAGATTTAACCTTTTTAAGTTATAACTTGACAAGCTACTGAATTAATTTTTTCAAACCATAAAACAAAAAGATTCAAACAGTTTTAAGTAATTGCCAAAATTAACAAAAAAATAAACATCACCTTTGAGACATTTGCTTCATTTTGACAAAACAATTTTTAACACAGCTCTACGACAAAAAGCAGCTCTCTAAAGTGTAATAAGAATAAGTAGAAATCAGCCTCAAATTAGTAAAAATTTGGCTACGTCTCGCATTCAATCTGCGATCTGAAAATTATGAATCTCACGCACTAACCACTCAGCCACTAAAACTTAATAGATCACAAAAACTAGCCACAAATAAAACAGAGAACATAAGCTATGAAACGTCGAATGCTACAGATCGTGATTATAGCTAAGAGCCACCAAATAAATGAATACTTTTAATGAACACTACACTTCGCAAGCTCGTAAGTGAAATGATTACTATTATTGTTCCGACCATTGAAAATGGGGAGTAACTTTGTATTCGGGTGTGTTTATTTTTTTGGCTTTTTGTTTCCAACGCAAAAACAGGTACCACAAAAAATGATCTGACTGGGCTGAGTGACAAGTCATATTAAAGCCCTTTCAGTCGTGATTCGAACCACATTGAAAAAACTTCTTCAGTATCAAGAAAAACCAGGTTGCAAAACCAGTTTGAAATTCAAGAAGATAGGGTGAGCGTGGTGGAGGCTTACAAGCTAATTTATGCCCAAATGAGGACCTTAAAACTTAACTTTAAGCAAGTAAAATACTTTTTGGAGTTTTTCAGCTTCATTTTGGAAACCAAAAATTTCAAAAGTTTTCTGCATACGTTTTTGAAAAAAAATGTTCATTGTTTTTAGTGTTTCTAGTCGTTTTTCTACAACAGTTTTTGTCCAGTTTGCCTATATTACAATGACTGTCTAATATGCCTAAAATAGATCTTTAAGTCAGATCCTTTTATCACACCAAACAGAAAAAAACTACACTAATTTGGAAAAAAAAACGTTCTAAACCGTAGTTTGCTAAAGCTAAAGACTATGGTCGGATAATTCTGTGCTACTTGCACAGTAACCGGCTATCTTTGTTAATATTATTACAACGATGTGCGACTTAGGCCAATTAATTTTGATGAGAAAAAACTGCAGCCCGCGCCCCAAAAACTGCATCTGAACTATTTTATCTAGACATTAGAAAGCTCATATATACTGGATTCGATTTCAAATAATGGATATTAATTCTATTAGTGTCGAAATATCTGAACTTTGATTTTAGCGTGCTAACAGGGCAGCGTAATGAGCTTTCCACTGGTTTCCGGATTAACCTTTCGCTAGATTATTTTCATCGAATATATTCTGATTTATTCAATCGCGTTATTGAATACACCAAACGACTATATTACCTGCAGCCGAGTCGCATCCAAACGGGTAGAGCCTCATGTACATCAGATATCCATTAGGCGCAGTGTAGAACAGTGGACTGCAGAAATCACAGGCCGAGTTGGCCGCGTCTGTCGAGGGAAGTCCTTTCAATTTCAACTCGTGCTGCTTTTTCGCGTTGTCAAAAATAGCTTCAAATCCTGTGATTTTCCAAATGAACACTCCCGTTCGGCCACAGTCCAAACTTTTTATTCTCTCGTGCAAGTGCATAACGAATCTCTCCAACTGTTTGCATCGTTCTCTGTCGTTTTTTAGCTCTTCGCATGTCTTTTCAAGACTTTCCACTCTATTGATCAATTCAGTTATTTTTTCATTCGGAACTTCAGATATAGTTGACCCTAACGAGTTAGAGTCCGTCTTCATTTTTTCCTCGGCTGTCTGATAACCCGAATCGGGAATCATCATGGTCGAGTTTGGAGACGAAGTGGAGTTCGCATTTCTGTTCAGCCAGAGCTGTGTCGCCTCTTTTCCTGGCACTTGACCTTAAAATACAGTATTATCAATACCAGATAATAAATTCTTATATGCGTACCCGTTGAGTAAGGATTTATTACCTGCATTTTCCCAATTTATTCCACCAACTATTCTACCCTTCGAATCAGGAAAAGCCCCATTGGTTAATAAGTTTGTTAGCCAACCAAAGTTCAAATATTCGAAAAAAAAGTGTAAATGAAAAACCAGTGTAAATGAAAAACCAGATTTAAAGTGCACGGGACGATGGATTGCTTAAAAAGTTAGACGACCGCGAGGATGGCCATTTTTATAGATAGTTGCAAAAAATGGTTTATATCAAAATCCCTAACATAAAATTCATGACGTTTTTTATAGATAGTTGCAAAAAATGGTTTATACCAAAACCCTAACATAAAATTCATGACGCCAAATTAGCACAAATTTAGCATGCACTCTTGAATTTTAAGGCAAACTTAATACATAATTGTTGCCTGAACATCTTTCTGAAATGGGTTCTTTGCTCTTAATTAATAATGTCTGCTCCAACTTTAAGCTACCTATTATAAATAGCCCCCCCCCCCCATCGAGAAAATCCTAGATCGGCCCCTGCTCCTATAGAAGCTTTAGATATCCAAGACAACTGTTTTAAGTAATGATACTGACCTTGAATTTTCCTCATTTGCTCCTGAAGAATTTTCATCTGTTTTGACAGGTCTTCACTCAGTTTTTTCTCAACACTTAATTCATCTTTAATTTCTGCTAAAGAGCTCTGCATTTGATACACAAAATACAGATTCTTGAAACTCCACAGAGGCGCTTTTTCAATGAATTTTTCAATTTGAGGCGGGATAGCCATTGTCGTATTTTCCTTGTTCATATTTATTTCTTCCAGCACTTTCCTTGAGTCCGTTTCTGCCACCGATGAAATATTTTTCTCGGGTTGAATGGAATTATTGGCTTTCGCCAATGCGATTTTATGGCCCAGCTGTATTTTTTCCACGTTCTGTTGGTATTTCTTTATGCTTTGATTCTGCAGGGCCATTTGCTGCTTTAAGTTTTCGAGTTCAACCACTGTGTACTTTAGGTGGTTCGTTATGCAATGATTGTTCGCATAGTGGGAAGTTAGTTCACTTTCAGTTGATGCCTAAAAATGAAATACATATCTAGACGTAGCCAAAAGGTAAGCATTTCACATTACCGTAAAAAAACTATACAAATGTGAATAATTGAATAGGCAAACAAAGTAAGTTATTACTACTTATGAATGTATTTGAATGAATTTGAACTCGATACAAAAAAACATAAGTATCAGAAATGCATAAACTATCAAGAGTAGCTGAACGGACTGTGCAGTTCAACTAGTTGCACCCTAGAGAGCCAAAACAAAGGAGCAGAATAAATTAGTTTAAACGTGCATAATAGTTTTAGATTAAAAACATCTGTTAGTAAATTGTTATGTTAAATAAAGAATGAATTTTCTGTTTTTTTTTTAAACTTCAAAACTTGATTATTTGTAAACGATTTTAAATTAAGCAGAAAGAAAATCTTCAGTAGAAAGTTATAGCATTTGATAATTTAATTCAACCGACATTTCTGTGATGCTCGATTTATCAAAAAATATACATTCAGACACTTATTCAAAAATTAGCGAACAATTTTTTTCGAAAAATTATACCTGATATATCCAGAATCTGAATAGCATCAATGTCATATCCTTCGGATAGGTACGATATTTGATCAAATTTTCTTAAAAATGGCATACAACGCCCTTTTTTGAACAATCAGTATTTTGTTTAGATTTTCTTTCAACATGCATCTACAGACTGAAAGACCGTATGAAACCTCTGGCACTGAAGAGGTTTTATTTAAATTGTTTTAAAATAAAAGTCCAAGCGCGATATAAGACTCCGTTGAAATGAGCTATGAATCCTTGAATTTGAATTTCTTATCTTTCAATGTAAACTTAAATATTTAAAACCAATCGTATAAAAAAAAGACTTTTTTCCTAATTTGAAATTCTGCTTTGACAGCAACTTTTGCCAAATTCCACCAATTCAGAATTTCTTATTTTAATAAGTCAGATTAACTTGTTAGCTTTGCACCAGTCATCTACTGTCAACAGCTTCCTTTAACTAAGATAAGTTTTAACTCAAGAAAGTTCGCAAAGCGCTAAAACTGTAGTGCATGTTATCCGGTTTATTCCTATTTTAAGCTCTTGGTTTAAGGTTGCCGGTGGGCGCGCGTCGCGGCGATAACCGGCTCTAATTTTCGTAGAGAGTCCTACCCTCTGTTGGCAAGCTCGCAACACGTTGGCTCGACTGCGGCGGTCACTATTATGCTGCTTAGTTTTCTTCCGTTTGAACAGTAGAAAATTAATGTAATAAGTAGTTGGCTCACAATTCGACCAATCAGAAAACGAGTTGAATAATTTTGGTACAAATGGGACCGATTCTTCATTTTGGTACAAATGAACGTTTGTACAAATGGGATTTCACCGAACAGAAAGACTTTTTTCCGATACTCGCGACGAGCTATAAAACAATAGAGTGGCCAGCTAGTAATCACTAATCGTGAATAGAACTATTAAACCGAAGGGTTGACCAGCAGTCTGGAATTTTATGTATTTTCTTCATTGTCTTCAAGACAATGAAGAAAATACATAAAACTCCAGTCTGCTGGTAAACCCTTCGGTTGAATAGTTTTATTCGCGATTTTTCTCTGGCCACTCTATTGTTTTATAGCTCTAGTCGCGAGTATCGGAAAAAAGTCTTTCTGTTCAACCAAACTGGCACAGAACACACAGAACAATAACAATCGATCGACGATCAACGGCTTAAATGGCAACTGAAAAACAATTGCTTTAACAACTCCTCTCTGGCGACATAGCTAAAACACTCGTTAGCTAGTGTGGGTGGTGTTGTTGATATGCCAACAAATCATGTCATCAAGTCTAAATATAGGACATTTGAAGAAAAAAGTTCCTTTTCAGGATATTTTTAGCAGAAATTTCTTAGTTTGCAAGACAAATGAAAATAGAATCAGGTAGCAGCACAAGCAAAAACAATTCAAACATGAATGTCAAATAATCATGAAGTGATTTTCATCTGAAAATTATTCGAACTTTCAAAAATAACATCGAAACGCAATTTTTTGGTCGAAGCCTTTCAAAAATCCCTCACAAACCCTCACTTCTCAGGAATTTTCTTTCGTTGTTTGTCCCCTCTTCCCCCTCAAAAATAGTTCAGTCACCCTTTAACAAAATCATTAAGATTTCATGAAAAATTCAAATTGTGACCAATTTAAATGAAACCCAAGTTGGAATTCCCGTAATTTTTAGCTCACAAATAAGGAAATTAAGTTGTTTGACTCACTAACTAATTACAACATTTCAAAATCATGGGTTCGAGTAATAAAAATTAAGGTGAAACCTTTCAGATATATTAGTCGTCTTCTTGAACAGACAGTCTAAAAGTCAAATAAAACTATGAAAAAATTCTGTCGCAAGTATATCTAGTTAAATTGGCACACCTCAATAGCCAGTCAGAACACAGCGACTTTTCAAGAACATAATTGGTTTTTTCACGCTTACTGGCGACAGAGATATAAATAATTATGTTCACTTATTGATAAGTTTATAGCATGGCAACAACTCATGTCCTGATAATGTAGGAAACTTAAAAATCGGTTACGATACTGGACCATACTGGATTATACGGTGGCGTGTCACGGAGCCGAACACCCGGATAGCCGAAAAATAGAAAAATAAATTCGTTCCCGGATAGCCGAAAAATATATTCGTTCTCGGATAGCCGAAAATTTTTTTTGCTCCCTCAGCCGTTCAATATTACAATAACCATATCATTACTTTATAAAAACATACTATAAAACCGACAAGTACTATTCAACACAAATTTTTGTCCTTGTTGTTTTCTTATCTGGGGTTATCCACTCTACCGGCAAAAACAAATATGGGTTCACAAACTTATGATGTAATTTATTTTTTTGCGGTTGAGAGAGTAATTCCCAGACCCCTCACCTCCACACTCACACTCCCTGATTGAAGAAGTTATTCCCCTTTCAAACCATTTTTTTTGTAGATACCATGTGGGGCATTTATTTGTTACCTATATCCGGAAAAACCGGACTTTTGTTGTTAGGACGAAATTAGCCTGAATTTTGTTTTTGTTTAAATCATTTAGAGTAAACGTATCAGCCAATCAAATCACGTACAGATTTTTGGAAATTTGTTAGCAATCAGGCTGTCCAATCAAAATGAGTCTCAATTCAGTGACAATTTTTTTAATTTACTTTAAATACAAACGGAGGTATTTAGTTTTTTTGGCTAACCGGGAATGCGGCTCCGTGGGTACGCACCGATTATACACCATACTAATCCTCCGGTCGAGGCAGCCCAAAAAAGTGCTGAAATTAAATACTCAACAAATGCCAATAACAAATTTCAAAACCTTTTTGTCACACACCGAAAATCTGAAACTTGTTTAACACAAAATTTAGATTTATTTAGATGAGGTTTTCCAGAACCAAATGAAACAAGATACTAAGGTTAGTTCCAAAAAATGAATCAAGCAAAACGTTAGCAACTTTGACTTATATTTTCGCCCGAAACGTTTCTTGTTGATTGAAATTACGGGCAAATCTTCAACTTCTGTTGGATTCTATCAAAGCAAACATATAGATTTTGAACATTCTCAAAAAATTCTCCTTGAAAGGTTTTTTGGCTCATCGAAGTTTTGCTCTTGCGTTTCATGTCAACTATTTTGAACTTCAGTTTTTATTGAAAGAATCACATTGAACGCATCGCGTCAATTGGGGCGCCTATCTTAAGAAAAAAAAATTTAAAAATGGTAATAGTAAAAGCATACTAAAGCAGAAATAGTATTTCATGACAATGCCGTCTGATGCGTCACCAACGCAACTTGTAGCTTAAAATTTCGCCTCAAGTAATCAAGTTGCCATAAGAAACAATTCATGGTTAGCCAATAATAAATGTCGTTAAATAGTAGCAACCCCTCCCTTCTGTAATTCAGCCAGGGTTGGGTTTTAAACGAGTTTTTTAAATAAAAAACGTTTAAAACGTTTTAAAACATTTTAAAACGTATAAAATTCAGAGTTTAAAACGTATTTTTATTCAGACTCTCTCAATGCCAGCTGAGCTTCATATTGTTGCAGTATGACGTAATATAAAACAATAATTAAAAACACGAATAAAAAACACCTGTTTTAAAACCCCCCTGTTTTAAAACAGCCAACCCTGAATTCAGCAACAGAAATTTAAAACAGAAAAAGTAGGAAAGTTAACTTGTTTTCAGGGTTGGGTTTCAAACGAGTTTTTTAAATAAAAAACGTTTAAAAAGTTTTAAACGTTTTTTAAATAAAAAACGTTTAAAACGTTTTAAAACATTTTAAAACGTATAAAATTCAGATTTTTAACTACTTTGTCAGAATTATACCACACATTCTTGGCTGACAAAAAACATGGAACCAATTTGAAACTTCAATTATGAAAAACTTAAATAGGCAAAACTTAGGCCATGGTAAAACATAAAAGTGATACGTCACAGGTTAAGGGCACGCAAGCAAAATGCAAGCTTGACTACTTTTTCAGAATCTAAGCGGTTTCTCGAGTCAGAATGTAGGAAGCCCATAGATGAGAAGACTCTCTCAATGCCAGCTGAGCTTCATATTGTTGCAGTATGACGTAATATAAAACAATAATTAAAAACATGAATAAAAAACACCTGTTTTAAAACCCCCCTGTTTTAAAACAGCCAACCCTGCTTGTTTTATCGATCGTCGGAACTTACAACGAATTCGCAGCCGACGCTGTTATAGTGACAGCTGAGTTGATGAAAATGAGCAAGCCGTGGACCATTGTCGGTCGAACCACCAATCGCTGCGTCTGCTAAATTCCTTCCCCCTAACACATCGCCATCTTGGTTTGTCTTGTTCGCTAGTAAGGGTAATTTGGGTAACGTAGTCATCTCTTTTCGCTCTTGAAATGGACCGTAATGAGTCAAAAAGCATTCGCTCTGAAACGTATTAGTATTTTAATAAAATGAAAATCACTAAAATGTATCTATGGTGGAAACTATAAAGAGTTCGCAAGTATTTATTTACAGTTAGATCACCATTCATGATGAAACAACAAATCTGAGAAATAGAACAAAAACAACTCTGTTGATAATGTTGCAAAAACTAAAAAAACAAATATACATTTTTTCGACGAACTAAAGAAAATCAAGTATAAGATGTCAAATAAAAATGAATTCAACGTGTTCGACTAAATTGGACGAAAGACAAAGAGAAAAAGAGTTTAATATATTTTACATGCAACATTCTGTCGATTGAATCAAACAATGCATTCATTTTGTGTTGTAGAGATAGCATTCTGGCGACATAACTGCATTGCAGTATTATGAATGACTGTATAAGTTGCAGTTGCAATTCCATTCTGAACACTGATCGCAAAGCATAAAATAATCTATAGTATTTCCAAGTACCTGCGACGTAATTTTATCCCATTTCTAGAACAGAGTCTGGGACAAAACAACTTCAGAAGAGTTCACTTGGACTCAAGGCCTAGCTCGACAAAGAAACCACCTGTTTGCGATAAGCTCACTTGTTTCATTTAAGCAAGCAAACAAAAACGTTGAATCAATCGGTAACACCAATGTGGACACTATCTACCGGATTCCTCATGTCGACACTTGGCGGTCACGAATGTCGCAAAAGGTCATAAATAAAATAATCGCCACGCAGAAGAAAGAAAGCTTTCGCTGATAATCAAATGGAAGTCGGGTGAATTCCCATAGGTTCCAAAATAAAAAAATCAGTCGCATAAGTTCCAAAATTTATCTTCTTAAATTCTGATTGGTTGAAATTTGAGCCAACGAATTTATGCATTGATTGTTTACTGTTCAACCACATAAACTCAAGCTGCAGAATAGTGACCACCGCAGCCGCGCCAACATGGTGCGAGCTTGCCACCAAAGGGTTGGACTCTATACGAAATTTAGAGCTGGTTATCGCCGCGAAGCGGCGACGCGCGCCCAACGGCGACCTTAAACCGAGACTCGGCTAATTTAGTCTTTTGACCAATTGAAAAGATTTGGAACTTATCCGACTGCTTTTTTATTTTGGAACCTATGGGACTAATTTTTTTTATTTTGGAACCTATGAATACGCACCTAGAGTCCTACACTTTGGTTGCAAGCTCGCAATACGTTGGCGCGGCTGCGGCGGTCACTATTCTGCAGCTTGAGTTTATGCTGGTTGAACAGTTAACAATCAATCCATAAATTCGTTGGCTCAAATTTCAACCAATCAAAGTTCAAGAAGATAAATTTTAGAACTTATGCGACTGATTTTTTATTTTGGAACCTATGAACATTGGAACCTATGGGAAATCACCAGGACTCTATACGAAATTTAGACCCGGTTATCACCGCAAAGCCACCGGCGACCTTAAACCGAGACTCGGCTAATTTAGTCCTTTGACCAATTGAAAAGATTTGGAACTTATGCGACTGCTTTTTTATTTTGAACCTATGGGACTGATTTTTTTTAAATTTTGGAACCTATAAATACACACCGCAATTCGAGACAACACAGCTAACAACTACTACTAAGAGCACTCAAGATGACGAGTGAGTATTCTAGCCGCTCAGATTATTAAGACGGATCTTGTTAACTATTCCCCCCCCCCATTTCGATTTTCAAAAATTCAACTTTGGCTGTCACATTTTCAATAGCTTAAGACAATTTTCAGAAAATAAATTTAATTAAAGTTTTTTATATAGGTACTATAAAAATGGGTGGCCAGTCAAAAAGCAGAATGGTCTAAGAGCAGAATACGTCCATGATCAGAAAAATAGAAAATGTCAACTTCTATAAGCTAATCGGTAAAATAATTATCAGACGTCATCAAATGTCAATAATAGCAAAGCAACGAACATTTTATGCATAGCTTGAGCAATTTAATCAAAAATTTTTAAAAAATTATCAAAAACCTTAATGAAATTAGTCAATTCATGCCTAAAATATTCGTTTTCTTGGTATTTTTTTGACGATTCTAATAATTGCTTTACCAATTAGCCCGTATAAACCAATATAAGTCAATATTTTTCTGTTTTTCTGCTCTTGGACCCATTCTGCACTTGGACCATTCTGCTTATTGCTCCGCCTTCATATAAATGGTTACGTAGCAATATTTAGAAAACCGCGTATTCAGACACGTCATTATTTAAACAAATACCATTTTAACCAATCAGAATCGAGATATGGAAGAAATCAATGAATAATAATTCTTTATTTTGGATTATTAATGTCTTATCTCGATTCTGATTGGCTCATACAGTATTTGTCTAAATACTGACGAGTATGAATACGCGGTTGTCTAAATACAGACCGCACTCCTATATAAATAGTAGCTAACACAAATACGAACGCGCGAAAATAAAAAACCAATTAATTTTTGACATTTTTGAAATGCTTTTTTTCTACAGAAAAGTATGTCAAAAACATGCATGGGGGATAGTTAACAAGATCAATTAAGACAAGGGCTTGGCAATATTGTAATTGTCTGGTGTTATTGCTAGTTTTATAATTTGGGATCAACCGTACAATCTCCCCTCCCCCCTAGGTGACCTACCGTAGAATCTCCCCCATAGCCACGTTTTAATTTCGAAAATTGATTTGGCATAAAATAATTATTTCAAACAAGACTGCTTGATACTTTCCAAAACAAATCCTATTTTATACTGTTAATGTAAACAAATTGTACTTCATAGTTATTTTTTTAATTTTTTTTGATTAGTCAGATCAAAAAAAGTTCGCCCTCAGAATTGATATATGAACAACCAGTATTTTATTTCCCTTAAATCGATTAGGGGGGGATTGTACGGTGTCCATATTTGGATCTTGGGAACAAATTCTAAATTATCCCACTCTTTTTCCGGCGTTCCTTTCACTCGAACACACAGGCGAAGCTCAGTTTCGCAGCAATTCCGATACAACAAGTATGAATTAAAACGCATAATTCTGAGGTGGCAATATGACTTCGAACAAAGGAAAATAGTAAAGGATTTAGAAAAACAAAAAAATTCAAAAATAAAAAAAGAACTTCCACGATTAAATTTATTTAGATCTCTTAGAGAGGTCCTTATGGTGTTGATTTTGAGATTAAAAAATATCGATACAGAGTTTTATTGATCTTTTAAACAAAACTGGAAATAAGTTTGAAAAAAAAAAAAATTGGTAAAAATCCGACAGACTAATCGAATCCGCTACGAAACTTTGATTCAAAAATAAGATGTATCGAAAAACTTCAAGAAATTAATACTCAACTTAGACTTTAAAATTGTGCAGCGGTATATAGTACCAATGAGTTTCCGCATTCCGACAAAAACAAAACTTTCTTCACGTATTGAGTACATAAGTAGTAGATGTTGAGGCTAAAGTGGGGGGGGGGGGGGGCATGGCGGACCCCATGTATTAAGATACGTTATAGATTTCCGGTCCGCCATGCTATGTATTAAGATTGGGTAGAGAGTCTACAATGTATTAAGATAGGGAATACCAATGGTAGGTTTCATGGTTTGTGTGATGGTAAGATAATGGTAAGAAAAACGGGTTTTTTGGTTTTTGTGTGGAAAGATTTATCTCGGCGCGCGTTATCTAATTGGGCGCGCGTTATCTAATTGGGAACAAAATCTCGGCGCGCGTTATCTAATTGGGAACAATTAATTGTTAATTACTTGTAGATTGTAGAATTAAGGTTATATTTTTCGTTTTTTGGTGCATGGTAAGTCAATGGTAAGAGTTTTTGAGCAAAAACTTGGAATTTTTATCAAAAAAATCGAAATTTTTTTTCAAAAATATCCAAAAAACGATAAGATTGTTATAATTTGATCAAAAAAATATTTATTAGATACTTTTACTTTTGATTTATTTGAATCTATTCTGAAACCTACTGAATCTTCGAAAAAAGTCAAAATTTAGAGAAAAAAAGTAAATTACAAAGAAAATATATAAAATATCAGTTTTTTGTAGTTTTCTGGGAACCATTCGCCGATACTTTTTTGATAGAAAGGAATAAGCCGTTCTTTTTCGACCCAAAGAATCAGCAAAGTAGTAAGTTTCGTCCAATCGCATTATCATGATCCAGTGCTCCCCTCTATCATTGCTTGGAGCTGAGTTAACAATTGCAAAAGTGTATTTTGTTAGTTGAGGTACTTTATCAGAGGGGTAAGATCCCATGTACTTGAACCCGAGTTCAGGAATTCTTTCAATAATTTGCAGAAGTGAAAAATTATCCATCTTTGCAATTGTTAGCTGATTTACATCTCAAACAAAGAAAAAGATAGTTTGAGATTGTAAATTAGGGTGAAGAAACCTTAAGTTATTGACTTACGGGCATTAAGGTATTGAATCAACAAAGTCCCATACATAAGACTTGTGAACTGGACAAAGTTTATTGAACACTGTTTTACAGTGTAAGTTGAAGAGTTTTCTTGGGTTTTCAATTAAACAGCATTCATTATCTGCTTTTTCTGGAGATTTAGGTATGAAGAAAAACAAAATAGATAGTACAGAGACCTGCTATTTTTATAGGAACCTGAAAACTCAAAAAAACTAAACAGTTTTAGCGACTGTTACGAATTTTTCAAATTGAACATTTGATAGTCTTTCTCCCAAGACTATCACTTCCGTTACTTGCTCCAAGGGAAACTGGAAAAACATTCCTAATCTCAAACTTTCTCCACTAAGTTCTGGTAAACGCAACTGTTCAGCTGCATCCTGTAGTGAGGTCAAGTCAAAACTAGAATATAGTGATTTTAAAAATCTTCCATAGGAAGAGCTGGGAAATCTTCGTTAAACTGCGTTGCTTTCATTGTTGTATCATAAGGAAGACAAGAAGTTGTATATAATGAAACAATTGCTCTTCCACCCCGAAAAATTCTCAGCTCTCTCAAATGAAATTATTGATAATTGAAAAGGTTTTCATGAAAAGATCCTGCAACAGCTGAATTTGTATTCATTGCAACAGCTACTCTTCTTATTGGAGCGTTATTGAATATATTTTCTTGTATGAATTGGTTTTGACGAGATGGAATGATAAAGGTTGTTGGTATAGTTTCCATGTAATTGTATTGAGCAGGTTCTCCTTCCAGATTCCATTGCAAGTATTGATGATTAGGTTCAGCAACTAAAATTCTTCTAGTAAACTGCGAACAATCAGTAATTTTCAGACTGACATTTGGATTATCAGATAGCATGTAAAAATTAAGAATAGCTCGAATAAGTTTAATTCGAACTTTGGTAGCAACAATTTTTCGCAAGTAAACAAATCAATGGCGAGCCTCCCATAGAGTGAAAAAGTTATCCCTGTTCCCACGGATTTTGCTCTATCAGTGAATGGATGCATATCAAATGCATCAGGATATTCTTCAAAACTGTATCCATGACAAGCAAGTATTCCTTTATTACTCACTGCTGACGAGTTGAATTCGTTCGACATTTGTGCCTTATGAGGATATAATCCATTGGCATTGTAAACAATTGTATTGTAAAAATAAACTTCACAGTTGGAGAATAGAAAATGTAGTAGACTGTTTACATAAGTTAAGTAAGTTTGTGGTTCCCCGTCTGAATCTTCCTCAGATTTTGCTTTATGTTCTGCTTTTTCTTTTTTGAAAGCATCAAACAATCTTCCTTTGAATAGTTGAAGCTTTAAGCTAAGATGGGTATCACGCATATCCAAGTAGAGATTACGTTCCGTTTCAAATTCAAACTCAATACTGCTTTCATCCAGAGAAGTGCTGGGGAATACTTATTGTGTGTTTGACATTATGTTTCCAAAACTGGGACTTTATCAAAAAATCTCCAAAGCAGAATTTGTAAAAGCCCCGTACCGAAAATGACTTTGGTTTACACTCATTTTATATTGTCAAAAAATGTCTTTGCGAGAGCGACCGTTTTTCGATCTACTTTTTCGAGAAATGGATCTGGTTCTACCAGTTCTACGCTTAGATTTCTTTTTTCCACCTCCCAATTGTTTCCGAACTGTTTTTGTTCCCACATCTTTTGCAAATGTTTTGAGTTTTTTACGTCCACTAACAACTTCCCCAATCTCTGGAGCAGCGATTTCAAACAAATCTGCTCCGATTCTTTTCGCAGCTGTGACAATAAATTTTTTAATAAAGAGGATTGCAGTTCTCCCAAGAGTTTGTGCAAGAGCTCCAAAACCTCTTCCACGTTGTCTTGCCTGTCCTCGAAAAATAGGAAAATCTGCTGAGTTTTGAGCAACCATTTCGTATGAAGTTTAAATCAAAAATGAATATTCCAAATCTTGCGAAACAAGAGAAAAACTCGGGTAATTCCTACGGACACAAAAGGAATTTTTTCGCCTGTACTATCTCTTAGTTCTATCTTGATACTATGGAAAGAATTTTTCAACAGCTTTTTAAACTGTAAATTTGTAAAGGATTGATAATTCATGTACTGTCCTGTAGAAACTATATCTCCACTCTTCACTTTGGAGATAAATGGAATACAACGCAATAAGGGAGTTTTGTATCACCGACTATGTTATATTCTATAATATCACTATATATCATTAGGGAATGTATTCTTATAATGTCGTAAGAATACTGAGGATAATGTGGACTTTTTCCTTTCATTATAATCCCCGTTTGATTTTGTTCTAAATCACAAACAAAAATGTGACTCAAATCAGCACTCTGAATTATAAACACTAATTGATTCTCAGGTAAATGAACGGCAAACTTTTGTGTAATTTCATCTACTGATACATAGATTCCGTTATATTCAAAAGCTTGAGCACCTAGACGTTCTCGAATTTTGTTGTTCATGGCTACAACTAAATCAACAATACTTGGATACAATCCTGGTTCAGTGTTCACCGGTACAATCTTTCTTTTTTCCTCAGAACTTTCTCTACCATCTACGAATGTAAACTTTCCCTCTGTAACATTTTGCTACAAAGAAGGGTATGATATTTCTGAAATTGCAACCTCCCATTCTCCTTTCGAATGAATTTGTTCAGGTAGAAAGTTTGTAAAAGAACTAAGACTGTTATTCGGATAAGAAATAAAAGAAGCGTTGGAAACCAACTCAATAATAAAAGAATCCATGACAACTGATCGATAGAAATTGAGTTTTAAAAATTATTTACCTTTAATCAGAACATTTTCTCAGCTCTTTTTCATAAAAAATTTTCCCCGAATTTCTTCTTTGTCGAGATTTTTGATGATGTATTTAGGAGGCTTTTTTGTAGATATTGCCGAAATTTCAAAAATTTCATCTGTAAATTGTGGTTTGTATCCTTTTCGGAACGGAAAATCATTCTTTGAAATTCTCACTCTGTCTCCAATTTTTAATTTTAGTTTCTTATACCTTGTTAGAGGTTTATTGTACAGAACTGAGTGGAAATCAGTATTCTTGACATCTCTAGGTGATTTCCCAACAGATCTATTGATGCGTCAATTCATTGTAGACACAAATGGCGGCAACTTGTGAATGAATTTTTCACCATGATCTTCTATGTGGTGGTAAATAATGTGTTTTAATGATTGAATGGCTCTCTCTGCAAATGCAGATTTTGTTTCACTCATTGTCGAGTAAACTTCAATGTTTTTTTCCTTGCAAAATTTTTTGAAAATTCCCCCATATTCCGTTCCTTTATCAACCCAAAGCTTTTCAGGGGTGTTTTTTGAGAAATTATTTTTTTGAAAGCTTGCAAAGTGTCTTTGGCATATTTAGTTTTCATTGTTTGAACTCAGACAAATCGCGAAAAAACATCAACAGCAACCAATAAATATTTGACTCCCTTGTTTTGACTCGCTAGTTTGTCCACAAATTCCAAATCCATACACCAAATTTCATTTATATATTTTGAAAATGCGTGAAGCGTTCGAAAACGTTTGATTGGGGGAACAAATTTTGTATACGATGTCTTGGTTTGTGAAAATTGTTCTACTTTTTTTCGACAATCCGCTTGCTTTACTCAAGTTTCGCACAGAACCATACGCAGCTCTACCCCTAGAATACAATCTGTTCAGACTTACCTTTTCAGATTTTGAAAGGGATCCAAGTTCCTCTATTTTTCGCTTTGGCATTCTTGTTGATAACAAGTTTAGGTGGAATTTGAGTTGCTTCCAAAATGGTAAACGAAATATCTGGAAAGTCGGTACTTTTCGCTTAAGTGCACACACAAAGTCTACAATTGATTATTTTGTGTCTCGATTATCTAATATGATATTTTCTAACTGACTTAGTCTAATTCTAGGAGAATTCAAAATCAAATCAATAAGGTGTTTATTGTTACTCGTTTTAAACTTTGCATTTAGAGCACTGTAAATAGAATCAAAATCTTTTGGCACAATCGCCTCTTTTTCTTGCTTTTGTTCCAATTTTTTTTTTTGGAAGTGTACTTTGTGATTGATAAATTGAGTAAGGAATTAGAACAAACTGATCCATACTATGTCAATCGTTTAATGACAAAAGGAGTGATAACAGATATTAATTGTAAGCCTTTAGGCGAGCTCAAAATAGTTCTCCTTTTATGCAGTGAAGTTCTTCTTCATGTGAGTTCTGATATTTCTATTCGATATTTTACTACGTCTACTTTTCGAAGATCCTTTAGCTCGCCTCGTAGCAAGTTTACTAGACATTAGCTGAGGAATTGAAAGAAACTTTTTGGACAATGGAAGATGAATTGGTTTTGAAGTTTTTGCGAAAATGTTTGAAATATTGGGAGTATAGAAACGTATTGTATGCTCATCGTCCAAAAACTTTGTTTCTGTTCCTGCTGGTAGATAGAATTTTGATGGAACTGAACCACTGTTTGTGCAATATCTTAGCGAATCAACTGTTTTTGGAGTTAAATCAATGAGTAAATGACCATAAGGAGTAGATGTTGCATCTTGATACCACTCTTTCAATTGTGATCCTAGACCTAGTTGTTGACTTAATGTATTGATATGTAAAACATCTCTCGGTGACTTGAATAAGACTTTATGTGTATTTTGTAACTCAACATCTCTTCCCACTTCGCTTTGATGAAACAAGTTATGCTTAATATATATAGTATTCAGTCCCCTGTGTCTTCCAGCAGTAGCAATTTTTACAAACTGCTTAGAATTTGAAACTTCTTCAAAAGAGTCATCAAATATTAACAAGTATTTTGTTCCATTATTGGGAAGGTTTTCAATCAGTTCAAAGTCAACTCCTTGGATAAACTTAAGGTTTTTTCTTTGCATTTTTCCATAAAGAGGTTGATAATGTTGATAAAAATAAAACAATTTGTCAAACTTTGGTTGAAATGTACCAATTTTTAACCACTCAAAAATAAGATGCGATTTTCCAGATCCACTCGGTCCAACTAGCGAAATAAAAACTCGTTCTTTGGTAGAAATTATTTTATTCATACCTTTGCAGAAGGTAAAATATAACCGACTGTACTTGATAAAATTGCTACCCAAACTGTTGTTTCTTCACATGTAGTGGATAACATTATTCGCACAATTGCAAATGCTAGTATTAAAACTATGACAAAAAATTGGCACATAAAAACTAAAAGAGATCTATTACACGTACGTCCAAAAAACTTCCATGATTTTCGTTCATGAGTCTCCTCATCAAAAACAAAATTTCCTAAATTTAATTGCTTGTCACATTCATCACCCATCTCAACTTTGGAATGAAAAAAAATTGATAAAGATTAACATTTAAATTTCAAAACACGATAATAAAAAATTATTTAGGTTTTTTACAATTTATTAAAAAAACATCGAGTCCATGTTCCATATGCAAATGCTTTTCTTTCTGCACAGTGAAGAGTATTTGCAAGACGAAAGGGTAGTTGCTACACCTCCAATCATATTCTTCATCTTTGAAAATCAAATCCTGAACTTTTGGACAGGCGTAATCATCCAAGTTTGTAACCGTTGTTTCCAAAATTTCGGACAGAATTTTACATTTTTCAAAACCTTTTGCAAAAAACTCCGTTTCTGAGGCTTTTAATTTTTTCAATATTTTTTTAAGCTGAGTATATTTTTCATGGCCACTGTTCCAATTGATTCCATGAAGATGCTTCGTACATCAAGCAGACTGAGATGTAGCTTTGAATTTTTTGGGAAGAAGGGAATATCCCAGTTTGTCCATTTTTATAAACTCCTAATTCTATCACTATTTTGTTTTCAATACACTCAACATCCAAAACAACTAGACTCATGATGGTAACTGTTTTCGCTGAAATTTTTAGTTAAAATAACTAACAATCGAACAATGCATATACTGATGAGGCAAAAATTTTAACATAAAAACAGAAGAACAATCCAGTCACGTGACCAAGAAAACAAGAACTTGGAAATCTAGTTAAAACATAAAAATAACCAGGTCCGTTATAAGTGGTAGACTTCACAGATCCAGCTGCATCATGTAAAATTGCATGAAGTCTGAAAATTTTTGAATTTGCAAAAAAGTAATCCATGCAAAAATTTCCGTATCCAATTAGACCCCCGAAGGGAAATTTTTGGTCCATTTCTTTCAAATTTATGTTTGGGTCCAAAACAAAACAAGTACAAAGAAAGTTATTTTTTCTTTTTGTATTTAATGAAAAGTCATACTTAATCAAATCAAAATTTCTGGGAATTTCCTTCAATTTGTAAACGTTCATTTTCTACAGTGCATTCGTCAATAATGATACAAGTTTTTTTGAATGTTTCTACATAAGACAAAACCGAGGGGATAAAATCAACCAGTTTATCAAACTCTTCTTTTTCCAACTGAAACTTCTGATTGTTTTCCAAGTGTTTCCTTTTCTACGATACTCTATAAGATCTATTTTTTAAATATCTGAACGATAACTTGGAAAACTTTTTCGTCTTCCATTATGCAAAGTCCACTCAAATTGAGAAATTTGTGATTCTGTATCCAAATCTTGCAATTTTGAGTTTCCAAAACTATTAGTAAAAATTTCTGGGACTTTTCTTGTAAGACGATATGAAAAAGTCCCAATTTATTTTGAAGCTTTAAAACAGGATTTCTGGAAAAACCATTGTTCCAACTCATACTGCTCAGCTCAAAGAAATTTTAAAAAATGATTCAAGAAGATGAATATTTGAATTACATTAATATAATTACATCACTCAACAAAATTATTGAACATTACAGTTCTCAACAAACATAAAATCTCCCAAGACTTGGGCGAGTTCTTTGAATTCGTTCAAAGTATAGTTGACATAGGCTTCTCCTTTCCAGTGAAGAGTCGAATCTGAATGTAAGGTGGCTTGTTCGCATGTACTTCTTGGTTGTGACGCACACCCTTCTCTTCTTGTATATTGCTACGTCATACACCGCATGAAAGTTCGCAAGTTCCTGCTCCATGGTTGAGTCTTTGTCAGAAAAGGGTTCCAATACAGGAACGAATCCAAGGTTTTCAGCATCGTGAATAACAGTATTCCGTATTGCTGATATCCTTTCCCCTTCTTTTTCACCGAGATAGACTTGCTGGGTTTTTCGATTTGTCCCGATTCATTTTCCTTTAGCAATTGGAAGCAAGGTTCAAAGTAAATTTTTCCGTTGTAGAGTTTTTGGGACCAAAAAAACCTCCCAATTCTCTTTTGGTTCTTAGCAAATTCAATACAGTTGGGAAGGATATCTTTTCGTGATTACATTTTTGATTTGAGACTCAGAGCCAACTGATCAGTAGTAAATATTTCAAAATATTGATATTTGTAAATTTACAGAAATTAGGAAATGTAAATGACTCACTGTACATTCCAAATAAGGTATTATTACCTTATACGGAATAATGAGTAGGTGATTATCCAAATATGGACATTGCGTAGGTGATGGAACTACAATATAAGCAATTCTAGGTAGATAAGAATCATTTTCAACAAGTAATCGGTGATGACATCTGCTATGTGTCAAGCATATCTCACTTTTTATTCGGACTACAATTCAAAATCTCTTTTTATCTCTGTCTCAGAAAACTTTTATGAAAAATTTATTGTCACGCAAGACTACTATGTATCTAACCATTCATCATTCTACCCAGTGGAAAATTGCAAACTTCACTTAGTACTAATCGGATCATCGCTCGATCAGATTTTGCAAAAATAAGATAAATATATTTCACTTACCAAATTGTTGATTGTATATATACTTTATACAAATACAGATTTTATTCCAATACTATTTCATCAAGAGGTGAAGTTTTCAATCAATTGAATCGTGCAGTCGAACACAATTTGAAATGTAGAATACCGGAAAAATTACCCAGTAATGCGAAGAAACGTCTGCTGCGAAAAATATTCATAAGACATTATCTCAGTTCTGCTCAGAAGCTTGCGTCCACTCAGACTCTTGGATCAGCTTTTTTGGAAAGGATTCGAAAAGTTCAAAAGTCAGAGTATGAGACTGATTTGTTGAAAATTATTGATTGTTTCATTGATGGTTATGGCACTGTAAATAGTGAGCGTATCAAGTTTTCTATTAATGATTGAACATTTGTTTATAAATTGTTTTTATTTAAAATCAAAAAGTTTTTCAACAATTAGATTTGTAATTTTCAACACGTGTGCAAAAATTAACTCGTAAAAGAGTTTTTTCGCAAGATGCAAATTTTGATTTGATTTTTTCAACACGTTTGCAAAAATTTATTTAATTTTTTTTACAAAATGCAAAAATTGTTTTGGTTTTTTTTAACAAGTGTGCAAAAATTTTCAAAAAATTTTTGTGTTAGATGCAAGTTTTTTCGTGGTTTTTTTTGATAACAAAAGCAAATATCTAACTTTTTTTCTTATGCATATGCGAAAAACGCAAAAATTTTTTGTAAAAAACTTGTTAAATACCTGCTGAAAATTTTTCATTATTGATGACTTTGAGTGCTGTTCCCTATCTTAATACATTGTTTTCTGATGTTTTTAATCAACATACATTCAAAATTTGAATTTTTTAATGATCTAATTCAGAACAAAGAAATTCATAAATTTTAATTTTCAACAGTGCAAAAATATCTTGTTACATTTTTTTTGCGAGACTTTCTTTGATTTTTTTAACAAGTGTGCCAGAAATATTATAAAAAGTTTTGCATGGTGCAAAAATTAAGGTAAAGTTTTAAACACGTTTGCAAAAATTGGTTTCATTTTTTTGCCATCTTTCTAACAAAACTCTGTAAAAGTGTTTACCAGTTACATACTTAGTTTCATTTTTAACAAAGTTTTTCAAAAAGTTTTAAAAAACTTTATTTTTGGAATTTTCAAACAAACTTTTCTATGATCTCATCTCTTAGTTCCTATCTTTTAAAAAAAATTACTAGATGCAAAGAAATTAAATTACAAAACACACGACAATAACCAATTTATTTACAAATCAAAGAGCTGTCGAGCAGCTGAGTTCTCAATGGAGCGCAAAGCTGGTCTTGCCTCCATCACTGTTGATTGTTTTGGTGGTTCGCTGACTGGAGTTCTTGGCTCAGAAAACCCCTCATCCTCTTCGATGGTAATTGGGTTGTCCACAGATTCCTCTTCCCAAGGAAAGGGGAAATCGTCGAATGGTTGAGCCACATATCTAGAGTCAGGAGTTTCGGTGTAGTTCATTCCCACATGCTCGGCCACTTCCTCCATCATTTGCATTTCTCGAAGTTGGTTCTCTGTAGGGGGTGATTGCGTTATATGATGTTCGTTGAAATCCCTGCGCATCACCTCCACCATGTGCCAGACTTGGATTGGGATGTCCATTCGTGCCAGAAAAACTACACAAACTGTTTCTCGCACTTGGATTTGTACTAAATCAGCCGAAAATTCTACCGAGAACATAAGGTTGTTGTTTTGTACTGAGAAGATCATTTAGGATCAAGTGGAGGTAGTTGACGGTAGTTAAGTTCAAAATAAAAAGATTTTTCGTTACGAGAGAGGGGTACCTTCAACTGGAATGTGTGGGTTTAACCAATCAGAATGGTTTTCCTGATTTGGATTGTAGTCTTGTCCAATCAGAATTCAGTTTCCTATTATGGAATTCTTATAGAGAACTCGTGTCCAATCGGAAACAAAGCTCCATTTTACACATTGTCGTTTCCAATCACAAAAATGTACATTTTTGTTCAAGTTGTCGTATCCAATCAGACAGTAGTTTACCTTTTAATGACATAAATCTTCCAAATAATTAAAAATATACACAAAAGCAATCGCAAAAATAAATGACCAAAAGTTGTTTGCTGTAAAAATAAGAAATATTGCCGATATAAGTAACAAAAGAAGAAAAATTAATAAAAGTAGCATCTATGCAAGTCTTCTCATCGAGTTAGTTGAATTTTTTGTATATAATCGATGAGAAATTGCTAATTTTTCAGCAGATAGTCAAGTTCTTTGATTTTGATGTAGATTTGAGAGGATAACTCAAAGTTGATGAATTTTTCATAGCAAATCTCTCGAAATCTGATTCCAAACCTGATCATGCAAGATTTTGAAGTTTTAAAATCTTTTAAAAAATGGAGGATTAAAGAACTTTGCTGGGGAGTTTTGACAAATTTGGGAGTTGGATAGGGAATAAAAAGAGTCTTTGAAATATTATCGTACGACTTTTTTATTAACTTCAATATTTTTAAAATAAATAAAATTTCTTTTCTAGTCAAGTGTAACTCAGCAGTAAGTTTATAGCTTTTAAACGCAATATGTGGATCAAAAATAAACTCTTTGATTGAGTAGGTTTCCTAAAGAGACCTTTACTTAGTCGGAGAACTCTGTTCTGGACAACAAAAACGTCCAAAAAATAGTGAAAAAAGTAAGAATCTACATCTACTTCATCAATAAGGAAATCACACGGAATATTTTCTTTTTTCTTGTAGAGTAACTCGGGGAAGTTCAAATAGTTTTTAATTGACAATTTTCAAAAATGAATATTTTGGATCCAAAGTTATGTCTAGAAACTGCTTAGTTCTGATTGGTTCAAAATTTTTCTTGAAAATTCTAGAATTTTCGAAGGAAGGACGCAGGCGATGACGTCATTACCATAAAAGGAATGCTGCGTTGGTGGTGACGTCAATTCTAATTATAGAATGACGTCATTACCATAAAAGGAAAATTGCGTAGGCTCCGACGTCACTTCTATTCAAAGAATGACGTCATTACCATAAAAGGATAATTGCGTAGGCGATGACGTCATTGTTAGTATACATACACTTATTTTATTGGGTTAAATCATTCATTTTGTTTGCCAATCAGAAACAGTCAATTGGATTTTACTTCATATTTCACATTTCGTTACTTCACGAAAAGAATTTTCATTCAATTGGTTCTTTAAATTTTTAATTTTGGAACATTTCTAAAGTCCCAATTTTTTTTTAGATAATACCTGCCCTTAACCGAAACGAGAAAGTGAAGTGTGAGGACTTTTCTCAGGAATACAGGAGAGCGGATGCTGCGAAACATCGAAAAAGATGTGAAAAACAAAAGGAACATAAGTGTCCAAACTGTCATTTTTATACAAAGAGTAAAGAGGAGATGGATTATCATGTTGCGAAGAAGCATGCTGAACCAAGTTCTAAGCAGTCGACGGTTTGCTCTTCTTCTGAACATGAGTTAACAAGTTACTACTCTCTCCAACAACATCGGAGAAAAGAACATGGAGCTAAGCAACGGAAACCCAGTGATACTGTAGCGGACTTGAACAAGATTGTGGAGGAAGAAGGGGAAGATGGTGAAAAACTTGAGGAGGAACTTAGTGCTTGCCAACATTTTCCGGTGGATACGCAGATGGAAAATGGGAGACATAATGTTTTTAACTTCCAAATGTCCAAGTTAGATACTAAAATAATTAACGAGAAACTTGAAGAAGTCTTCAACAAGCTCGATTCTGCCGCTAAAATCAACATTGCTCTGGGTTTGTTCTTCGAAATATTGAGACTGGTGAATATCGATATTTGTATGCCCATAAAAACAATATTTTATTTGAAAAATCCCATTTGCTTTGTACTAAAGCAGACTTGATAACAATCCAAGGAAAAGTAGAAAAATTTGATATTGTGGAGCAATGTACCCAAGAACGCCAGAACACAAAATGGAGATTCAAGTTGATTATTAACATTACAATTTTTGCTGCTTTGCTGAAAAACATCCCAATGGGATGTCCGGACTCTGTATTACCCGAACCTTTACTACGACATACGCAGGTGAACTGTCTTTTATCTAACAAAGACAAGGAACTTTACAAAGATCATTTGTGTCTTTTCCACGCATTGGCCATGTACATGACCGGGCACAAGGATCTCGACTCTCACACTTCCAGATACTTAACAGAATTTATATCAAAATCTTATCACGATCCTAAACATTTTCGTGGAGTTTCTGTAGAAGACTTACCTGTTGTCCAAGAAATTTTGCAAAGAGACATTTTTATATACGATTTCGGTATCCAAGAAGGAGAATATGCAGGAGAACTAGCTCGACGAAGTATCGGAAGATTCGATAAAACAGTTAAGCTACTGAGATTTAACAATCATATCATTCATACCAATGATATAGATAGTTTCTTCAAGTGCTTTCGATGCCCTAGCTGTGACACCTTTTCCCACAAATATGACCACTTCAATCAGCATCTCCTGAGATGCAAGGACCGAGTGAGACATATTTACCTAAAGAACGTGTATGAACTTCGCGAAACCTTGTTTGAAAAGCTAGAAGGATTCAATCTTCCAGTTTCTGAAGATACCAAGCTCTTCAATGATCTAGCAATTTTCGACTTTGATTCGATTTGTGTTCCTTCAGAGGAACTAAAAGAGACGCAAACTTTTACCTGGATCGGAAAACATGTACCAATTTCAGTCTCTATATCATCAAATCTGAATTATGATCCCATCTTTTTGTACAACAAGGATCCACAGAACTTGATAATTGATTTTGTAACCAACCTCGAGCTGTTGGCTGAACAAAATAAGCTAGAGATGCGAAAAAAATTTCAAGATATTGAAGTAGCTGTCAATTAAAGAACGAAAAAGATCTTTGATCAGCTAAACGAACGTGGTAAAACTATTCAGGCAACAAATTCGAGTACGAAGACGAATGCATTGAAGATTGGGAAGAAGCAGATATGTCAACACAATTCTTGCGAATTCAGAGAAATCAACTCATCGATTTGAAACAACATCTGGAGAGATATGTAAATACTTCACCTGATTTTGGATTTAATAGTGGTAGATATGATTTGAATTTGATCAAGTCCTACCTAATCGCCTATTTGATTCGCGATAAACAACAAGAAACATCCGTCACCAAAAAAGCAAATGACTTTATATCTTTCAAGTTTGAAGATGTACAATTTCTCGACATAATGAAATTTCTGGGTGGAGCAACTACTCTGGACTCCTTTCTCAAAGCCTATAAAGCTAGCGAAACCAAATGATTCTTTCCCTATGAGTGGTTTGATAACCGAGACAAACTTGATTTTCCCGAACTGCCACCGTATAAAGCTTTTTTTTCAGTAAACTTAGAAACAACATCCTCTAGACAAAGACTTCATTGATTATGAGAAGCTGAGAAAAAGTGGGTTTGACGAACAACAGGCACTTAAAAATCTTCAAATCAAGACTGTTCCTCCATCTGGATTGAATAATTACAATTACTTGCAAGAGACTTGGAATAAAAACGAAATGACAGTAATCAAAGACTTTTTTAAAGTGGTGCAAAAACAAGGATGTAGTTCCAACCCTGGAAGCAATGCAAAAAATGATTCAATTTTATCATAACAAAGGAATTGATATGTTGAAACTTGGATGTACACTTCCAAATCTAGCAAACTTATCTCTGCACAAATCTACAAATTACAACTTTTATCCCTTTTGCGAAAGTGATAAAGACTTGTGTGAAAAAATACGAGAAGACATGACTGGTGGACCTTCCATTGTTTTCACTCGAAAAGCTGTAGTTGATGAAACATTTATCAGAATTTCATCAAATATTTGAAATCAACCGTTGGAATTGATGCAAGCCAGCTTTACCCTTTCTCAATGTGTCAAGATATGCCAACAGAACTATACACGAGATGGGAGTTTGACACTGATTTGCAAAAATTCAAGGCTAGACATAATCGAACTCCAAACTTTGAGAATATGGTCATGTCTTTCTATCAGAAAACAAGACCAGCATGTAAAATCGAGTTTTCACATCTGGAAAACAGAAAAAAATCGACTGTTTTAATGTGGACGGTTATTGTGATCACTGTAAGACAGTGTTTGAAGCAATGGGATGTTACTACTTTTTCTGTTCTTGTCAAGAAGCTCGTCCCTCCTTAACAGATCAGCATATTGAGCGAGGAAACAAAAAGAGAGAGATGGATGATATGCGACGGGAATACATTAAAGGGAAAGGATACAAAGTTGAAGACATGTGGGAGTGTGAAAGGTGGGAAAGTTTTAAAACCAATGACAAAATCAAAAATCACGTCAGAACCCACTTTCCCTCTAAGAAAAACTCTTTCTACAGACTCTCTTCAAGCAAAAATAAAAGATAGATCTCTCTTTGGCTACGTTCAGTGCAATTTAGTTGTTCCAGATGAACTTAAATCAAAATTTTTACGAATTTTCCTCCAATTTTCAAAAATACTGAGGTTGGAAGAGATGATATTGGAGATTACATGAAGAACTACGCGATCGAGAACGAAATGTTAAAACAGCCTCAGAGAATGCTGATATCTAATTTCAAGCTAGAAAATGGAACAGTTATAACTCCTCTGTTCAACTTTTATTTGGAACTTGGCTTGCAGTGCACCAAAATTTATCGATTTGTTCAATATTCTCCTCGGAAATGTTTCAATAATTTCGTTCAATCAGTGGTTGATGCGAGAAGAGAAGGAGATGAAAACCCTCTATCAGGAGTTGTAGCAGAAACAATGAAACTTTTGGGTAACTCCACGTATGGATATCAGATCATGGATAGATCGAGACATACAATCACAAATTGTCTGAACTATGAAAAAACTAATAAGGCAATCAATGAACCATAGTTCAAAAGATTGAATACAGTTGAAAAAGACTTATATGAGGTCCAATTGTTGAAATCCACCATTGAACATAGAGAACCCATCATTGTTTGATTTTTCATACTGCAGTATGAAAAATCAACTACTCTGGACTCCTTTCTCAAAGCCTATAAAGCTAGCGAAACCAAAGGATTCTTTCCCTATGAGTGGTTTGATAACCCAGACAAACTTGATTTTCCCGAATTGCCACCGTATAAAGCTTTTTTCAGTAAACTTAGAAACAACAATCCTCTAGACAAAGACTTCATTGATTATGAGAAGCTGAGAAAGAGTGGGTTTGACGAACAACAGGCACTTAAAAATCTTCAAATCAAGATTGTTCCTCCATCTGGATTGGAAAATTACAATTACTTGCAAGAGACTTGGAATAAAAACGGAATGACAGTAATCAAAGACTTTTTGAAGTGGTGCAAAAACAAGGATGTAGTTCCAACCCTGGAAGCAATGCAAAAAATGATTCAATTTTATCATAACAAAGGAATTGATATGTTGAAACTTGGATGTACACTTCCAAATCTAGCAAACATATCTCTGCACAAATCTACAAATTACAACTTCTATCCCTTTTGCGAAAGTGATAAAGACTTGTGTGAAAAAATACGAGAAGACATGACTGGTGGACCTTCCATTGTTTTCACTCGAAAAGCTGTAGTTGATGAAACATTTATCAAAATTTCATCAAATATTTGTAAATCAATCGTTGGAATTGATGCAAGCCAGCTTTACCGTTTCTCTATGTGTCAAGATATGCCAACAGAACTATACACGAGATGGGAGTTTGACACTGATCTCAAGACTGTTCCTCCATCTGGATTGGATAATTACTTGAACAATCTGGACAATCTTGATAACAGATGTGCGTCAAGATAACCCTTCACTCGAAAAAGCATATTAAACGGATAAATATAAATCATAGACATTCTTAAGTTAATGGGCATACAGAAATGGAATTATTCAACACCGGAAAAATGAAGAAGCAGAAAACCTAATGAAAGATTTCAAAACACATCGATATACGCTAAGCCTTACAGACAAACATGGCAGCGCTTTAAGCAATGTAAATGACATCCTCGATGCCCTTCAAAACTATTTTAGTGAGTTATATAATGCATGTCCAATAGATGAAAAACAAGAAACCGTAATTACAGGTTTTGTCCACTACAACAAAACAATATCCATCAACAAATGGAAAACCGATATCATCAAATGAAGTAAAACAAGCGATTGACAAACTTAGCGAACATTCAGTTTCTTGAGCAAGCGGGATCACAAGTCGTTTCTATAAAACTTTCAAGAACGAAATAACACCAACTCCTCAAAAACTCTACAATGACTGCATAAACAATTATCTCTGGTTTCTAGTTTTAGTTATGCAATAATCAAGCTAAGTCCGAAAAGTGTGAACGCTTCTTCAGTCACAGATTTTCGCCCGACAAACTTGATTAAGTCAGATAAGTTCAAGTCAGCTAAGTTCAAATTTAGCAGTAAAGGATTAAACAAGCGAGTTCTCGAAGATTCTGGAGACGGTCCCATGTCAAAATACAGGAGAGTGCTCGATGAAGCAATCAAAACAACATCTACAAATAGAGGGTTCAGAACTATAAATCATATGGTGGCCACATATGAACAAACAAATAAAGGACTAAGCTATTTTTATCCAAAAAGACAAGTACAAGAAGATGGAATTCATACAAAACCATTGAACTTATAAGAACTGATCTGCTGTGGTAAATTTATTCATGATGTCTTATTTTTTTGGTTTTATGATACAGTTCTTATCAAATTTTTGGTCAAACACTTATTTAATCCCTTATGAAAAGAAACTTCTCTATCAACTAATATTTGATTGCTTGAGACAAGCAATAGCGATGGCTAGATGAACTGGAAACAACACCGAAACGCAGCTACTGCGACAACAATTTGAGATAATTTGAACTTCTACTATTCAAATGTGAAACCTTTTAAGCAGCAAGCAGCAAGAGCTATGATTAACCTGAACTCCTGGCATTTTAAAATCAAATGACTCAAAATTCATCTTAAAATTCGTTTCAACTGTCATTTTAGGCACTTTTAAAAACTCTCCCGATGCATCAAATGATTTTTTCTACGAAGGTAATCTACTATAGCTTTGATTTAACTTTCATATAACACTTCCTGCGAATTTAAATATTTAAAACCTGGACTCAAGGCCAAGCTCGGCAAAGAAACCACCTGTTCAAGATACCCTCAGTTGTTTCCTTAAACAAGCAAAAAACACGTTGAATCAGTCGGTAACACCAATGTTGACACTATCTACCGCATTGTTCATGTCGACACTTGGCAGTCACGAGTGTCGCAAAAAGTCGTAGGGAAAAAATCGCCACGGAGAAAAAAGCTTTCGCTGTTAACCAAATGGAATTCGAGACACCACAGCTATCAACCACTTATACCAGCACCCAAGATGACGAGTGAGTGTTCTAGCCGCTCAGATGATTCAGACTGCCTGAATAGGGGGGCTATGAAAAAATTGTAATTATCTGGTTTTACTGCAGGTTTTATGTTTTGGGATCAACCATACAATCCCCCCCCCCCCTAAGTGACCTACTGTAGATTCTCACCCATAGTCACGTTTTAATTTAAAAAAATGATTTCGTATGAAATATTTATTTCAAACAAAAGCGCAGAAAATACTGCTTGAGAAACCTTTTCAAAAATAATATCTATTTTATATTGTTAATGTAAGAAAATTATTATTCATAGTTATTTTTAAATTATTTTTTTTTTGATTATTTAGATCAATTCAGTTTGCCCTCAAAGTTGATATATGAAAAACCAGTATTTTATCCCTCCTAAATCGATTCGGGGGAATTGTATGGTTGAGTGAATTATCCCATTCTTTTTCGGGTTCGCTCAAAACTCAGTTTCGCATCAATTGGCATAATATTTAAACGCATTATGGCAAAAAGACTTCGAACGAAGGAAAACTGAAAAGTAACTAGAAAAACAAAAATTTCCAACATGAAAAAAATTTCAGGATTAAATTTATTTAAGTTTCTTACAGAGGTCTTTATGGGGTTGATTTTGAGCATTCAAAAATATGGATCCAGAGTGTTATCGATCTTTATAAATAAAAACTAGACATTTGTTTGAAAAAAAATTAAATTAGGTAGAAAAGCCGACAGCCATTAAGCTGAAAATGAACCAAACTTACTGCCCACGTATTGTCCACGAGTGCTTTTCATGTAGTGAATGAAATATGATAAACCCAATTCGGAAATTAAACCGACAGAGTTCAAATTGACAACTATAAATAAAAAACTTGCGATATAGCACAAAAACAGCACAACAAACTAGCAGACGAAACATGAGACAAAAATCAAACAAAAGAGTTTGTAAAAGAGATAAATTTGAGAAAAGCTAAATCTACAAACATTCTCAAAACTTTTGATAAAGTTGCCTGGAAAAACATGCCAAATAAGACAAGAGAACGTTAATTTTGCATCAAAATCAAACTTAGCCAGCGACAACAAGCCGACAAAGCTAATTGCGCGCATTAAAATCGCATGCGTAATATTTCCATGCTCACTAATCTGCGAAGCATACATTTACCAAAAGTTGAAAACTTTCTTCGAAAATTTTGCATTTTAACAAAATCAATAAAAACTCCCAAAAAAGTACAATTTAATTAATTCGACTGATGGCATTCAGTTAGCAAGAAAAAAGCTGAATCTTTGAAAATTATCTCTACAACAGAATCTAAGTCAAAAAATGAACAGACGGATAACAGCCTAAAAAAGTAGAATATACAATATGAACAAACATTTAGGTCCCGGCCGAATTCGCACTACAAGCTTTTACATCTGCGTGAATAGTTAACCGAATTTAATATAAAGAAAATTTAAAAACACCTGTAAAACTTTTCACGCGAGAAATCTTGTGAACAAAATTGTGTACGGTGAAAAAGTCTAGCACCCGGTAGCAACATCGTTGATTATCGCGAGGGTAATTGAAATTCGGAACATAACTACGTACTTATTATTTTGTTAGCTTTGTATTGGTAGTGATTCGCAACCAATCAGTGCCTTTTAATTATTAAAAAAAAACGTTTTGAGGAACATTGGCAAAAAGAAACCCATGGTTCCTGATACTCGGTGCCTTTTGAGAAAACCAAAAAGTCATGTTTCAGATTCGAAAGAAAACATATGTCATGTGAGGCGCGTGCATTTGTTGCTGGACTTTGAGGGTGAGCCTTGTGTCTTTCGAAGGTTTCTTATTATGACGTCTATGGGTTTTTATGACTATTTCGAAGACTTCTTCTGGTGTGGTAAAGAAAAATGTTTATGGTGGGATCCAACCTCAGTGTTTGCTGCGGGAACAAAATTCTTAGCCATTTGGCCACGAGGGATTTATAGATCTAGTATTTCATTACCAAAACAATTGTCTTTGACGTTACGCGATGAGTTTGGGAGAAGGCTCGCATGTCCCGAGGTCAAGCTAGACGCATACTCAAGCGTCATATATGGTCATACTCAAGCGTCATATATGGTCATACTCAAGCGTCAAAAAAAATAATATGGTCAACGTTCATCCTGTAGGTGAGTTGCCGCATGATATCCTGAACGTCTGGCCAATTTTAATCATTATGTACTCAGTGCCTCCCTTTTAGTACAACTGCAAGTTTTGAGGGTCATTCTACAGAAGCTTTTAAAGTGTGCTCAGGTTATCTCAGCTAGAAAAAGAAGAAAAGGTGTACACAATAATATTGTTATTTATTGAGTGCTGTAGTTCGTTTTAGTTGTTTACCCTTCCTTAGTTTTTTTTAAGTTACAAGATATTGAGTAGTCATAAAAGCGTACATCATTTAATTTTTATCAAGACAAGCGATAACCAATCTTTTTGTAAAATTCAGTACTTCGTGCTTTCCATTGTTCATCTATAATTGTTCAGTACCCTTTGAATCATAGCCTTCGTCAGGTCCCGTTGTCTTTGCCTCTGAAGTAACCAATCATTGTTGGCTTTGTCTCTCCTGTCTAATGCTACATGCAGTATAAGGGTATTAGCCTACTCCGACGCAAAACTTGAATATCGCCTTCCCCCCGCGACTGTTCATATGGACTCTGACAATCTGATCGCTGTTGGGACCCCGATTTTCCGCCCGCTTTGGCCTTTTCTTCTTGTACGCACTATGGACGTGATTTGCTCAAGGCTCACTTATCGGCCTCAGGATTATGCGACGATGGGCTTCGGCACGGGTTCCAGTCGTTGAACCATCCAGGGGAACAAAAGGTTGAAGACCCTAATTCTCAGATTTCGCCATTATTTTGAGTTGAATCATAGAGAGCCGAACGGCGTCAGTAAAAATGGAGAATAATTTATGCTGGCTAGAGACTACTGCATTGCTCATACCACTTTCAGAGCAATGAATTTGACTGACGACTGAAGTTGACCTCCAATATGTAGAATTAATGTTATATTTCAACTATAAATCTAAAGACTTGGTTAATTATCAAAAAATCTGTGTTAGTTAAAAGTAATGTCGAGCTCAGTGTTTAACTGCATTAAATTTGAACGAGTGTGGAGTTGACGAAAAACGAAAGTAATTACTTCGATGGATAGCTCCGAGGGGCTGTTGGTGAGGAATTCTTTGTTCCCACATTTCCTACGGCAGAACGGCATATGGGAAAAAGGGATTCTGTCAACGGCCAGAGAGCAAAAGATTGGTGTTCCTTGTGGGTAAGGTTATTTACCTAAGGAAAGAGGTGGAAAATTTCCGCGCCAAAATTTTCAACATTTCGTGCTGACGAGAATCGTTTTTGGAGAAAATGCGTTCTGTTGACGGCCAGTGTGCAAAAGATTGGTGTTCCTTGCGGGCAAGGTTATTTACCTGAGGAACGTGGAAAAGTTCCGCGCCAAAATTTTCAACAACTCGTGCTTACGAGAATCATTTTTGGAGAAAATGGTTCTGTTGACGGTCAGAGTGCAAAAGATTGGTGTTCCTTGCGGGTAAGGTTATTTACCTGAGGAACCAGGTGGAAAAGTTCCGCACCAAAATTTTCAACAACTCGTGCTTACGAGAATCATTTTTGGAGAAAATGGTTCTGTTGACGGTCAGAGTGCAAAAGATTGGTGTTCCTTGCGGGTAAGGTTATTTACCTGAGGAACCAGGTGGAAAAGTTCCGCACCAAAATTTTCAACAACTCGTGCTTACGAGAATCATTTTTGGAGAAAATGGTTCTGTTGACGGTCAGAGTGCAAAAGATTGGTGTTCCTTGCGGGTAAGGTTATTTACCTGAGGAACGAGGTGAAAAAGTTCCGCGCCAAAATAGTCAACAACTCGTGCTTGCGAGAATCGTTTTTGGAGAAAATGGGTTCTGTTGACGGCCAGAGTGCAAAGATTGGTGTTCTTTGCGGGTAAGGTTATTTACCCGAGGAACGAGGTGAAACAGTTCCGCGCCGAAACTTTCAACAACTCGTGCTTACGAGAATCGTTTTTTGAGAAAATGGGTTCTGTTGACGGCCAAAGTGCAAAAGATTGGTGTTCCTTGTCGGTAAGGTTATTTACCTGAGGAAGGAGGTGGAAAAGTTAGCGCCAAAGTTTTCAACAACTCGTGCTTACGAGAATCGTTTTTGGAGAAAATGGGTTCTGTTGACGGCCAGAGTGCAAAGATTGGTGTTCCTTGCGGGTAAGGTTATTTACCCGAGGAACGAGGTGAAACAGTTCCGCGCCGCAACTTTCAACAACTCGTGCTTACGAGAATCGTTTTTGAAAAAAAAACGGTTTCCGTTGACGGCCAGAGTGCAAAAGATTTCTTCCTTGCGGGCAGTGTTATGAAGTGAGGAACGAGCTGAGCTTATTTGTAAAAAGAGGAGAACTCGCCTTCCCATGATGAACGTAGATTCCAAGATATATCGGAGAGCAAAATGGCAAGAGAACAGAATGAAAATGACGACACGAAGAGTGCAAAGGCAAAGATATCAACCTTGAGCATCAAAATGAAGTTACCGAAGCAACGAGGATCGGCCAGAAACAAAACTAAAAGGCCCGTACATTCGTTTTTAACGTACACATCAACGACTACTCTGATACTATTTTCTGTAAAACTTGAAGGCTATGACAAATAAGTATACGTTAGCGACTAGATATCCACTAAAACGTCCAAAAATAAAACTCCCTAAAAATAACACTTACCATCGTGCAGTGTCAGAAGCACTGAACATGAACATTCTTTTCTTTTTCTCTAAAGCGATCGCAACTTAGGGATATTTTGATCAACTGTTCAACCGGAACCTGCCGAGTCTATGAGCTTCCAGATACTGCGCTTGTTCTCATCGACTACATTATTCGAAATAACCGACGCTCAGTACAGGGAAAATCAATGCACAGTGGAGCACTGATAGTAATCAAATAAAAAAAACTTACAAAGTGATGACTTTGTCAGATTACCGACACCGTTATTGTATAACTGGATTTAACAGAAAACAAATACCAACTACAATTGATTTACAATACGTCCAGAAACAGCCCACAGGGTTTTCAAGTTAAAAGGTAACTGAACTCACAGAAAAGGTAACTGAAAATAAAACATGGATGCACCCTTACTCTCATTGTCGGGGATATCAAATTCTTCTATAAACTGGATTGTATGACAACGAAAATGGCGAAGCCATTATAGTTGGCGTACTTTTCATAGACAATTTCCAGAAAAAGTTGAAAGGGAGTGGAATCCTCCGCGATATGACCTTTACGAACAATTCTGAGCCAATAGTTGACACATGAGTTGGCATTAAAGTGACCATCTCTTCAAATCAGGCCAATTTTACCAACTGAAGCTCAATGCCAAGATAAGGTACAAAGTTCAAAAACAACAGTGAGAATGAGTAACTAGAATAAACCCCTATTTATCCTTTACTGTTTCAGCAATCGGGGTCATCGTGGTACGCTGATGGTAAGAATGTCCACACTCATGCCTCCCAAAAATTAAACCAAACAAAACTAACAATCAAATAAAGCATCCAACCTCATCAAGCAATAGAATGCTTTGCGGAAGGCCAAAACAACCAATACGAATGTATTGAAACTCAATGACCATGAAAATAAGCTATCAGAACGACTAAATCAAGACCAATTATCGTATGATGAAACTTTTTTAAGCACTGGACAGCTCTCTGAAAATCAAAACTTTTTCTAAAGCATAAAGAAGTATCTGAAATGCACTTTGAGGATATTAAAGTTTTTCAACGAACCCTTCATTTGTTTTTCTCTGAAAAGAAAAACACTGGAAGAAACAAAATACCCAACGCCATCACCTGTAAAGGGCTGAGTTCGGAAAGGGGCTGTGTGGCTGTTTATAAGAGGCCGTTAACAAAGCCCTTAACAAATCTCTAGAGGTAAAATTCGCTAACGGGAAAAAGCATGCTAACGGGAAGAACTAAGAATTAACATTATTTTAGCTCGTTCAAAAACTAAGAAATTTCTTAATTGAAACCCCTGAGACGCACGTAGGAAACGGAAAAAATTGAGGTTTCTGTAACCAAAAAAAAAATCAAAAAATGAACAATTTTACTCCAGAGAAAAAAACAGTGAAATAACCAAAGACAGCTAGCGATATTTCTGCAACAAGCTTTTCATAACTTCCTGAATATGAAAGAAGCAACCAGCTTTATTTTTTAGACAAACAAAATAATTTAAAATCTTTATGAAATGGCTAATTTTCAGCCAAATGGAATGGCTACTTAAATGAAAAAAAGGTTAGAACAATTCCGACAAAACAAAATCCGACAAAACAAAATCGATCGAACAACCAAGAACAACAAAAGTTCGAGCCAATTCTGTTATTTGAACTGAGAAAAAAATTTTAAATAAAATTTCTCGTGTTCATTATTTTCACGTTTTTAAGTGTCTAGGTTGATTTAAATTTTTCCTAAGATTCATTTTAGAAATGAATCACATCCACATAATACCAAAGAAAGTTCAACAAATTAAAACCGTTCAGAAAATAAGCCGACAAAATTAAAGCCGACCTCTTCCAGCGCCGAAACTATCGACAATTTTCGGCACCGAAAAAAATAGTCTTAAGAACTCTTAACACGAACCCAAAGCCCATACCTAATATGCAACTACTACACAATACACTACACACTGATGTTATTGTAATGATTCTATGAAAAGTTCTTTAAGGGAAAAAGTCTATACCGGAGTTGGTATAAAATTAGAGTTGGTATATATCAACCACACAAAAAATACAAATCTTGAATAGAACAGTGTATAAAATGCAAATAAGCTGGAAGTTGACAAAACTATATACACGTCGCAAGACTTCTCGGCGAATTGATTAAAGTAGGAAACCAGAAAATTTGCTAAGTTCCTATTTGACCAGGCGGCTCACTAAAAAGTCAAAAACAAATGACCAAGGGAGCGTGAAAAAATCATGTGAGAAGTGATTTAATTGAAACCCCTTCTCACATGATTTTGCAAAAAAAAGCAACAAAAGATGCAGTCAGTTATTATTCTCCAAAAATAATATAGTTTGTATTGGCGGCTCACAAAGTGTTTAAACTTGAAAAAAAATCAGATTTACTAACACAGAGGCGAAGCGGAGCTTCGCAACACTTGCGATAAAACACAAACATAACATTGCACGCTAGCGCAGAGAAGATGAGATCCAAGTAACTATTAAACACAGAGGCGAAGCAGAACTTCGCACTACTTGCGATGGAACTCTAAAGCAGAAAATCGTGCGGCGGCCAGTGTGTAGGAAATAACCTATATTAAAAAAATCATCTAAGAAAACGTAATGTTTATCTCAATTATGTTCAAATTGAGGAGCACATTCAAACAAACAATTTTGACAACTACCATTCAGAAATTTTTATCGGGCGCCACGCGATCATTGAGCCGAAAACAAAACTTAGAAAATTTTGGGCTATTTCTATATTAGCGGCACCTAAAACTTTTACTCCCTCCTGAAACACAAAAACCCTTAAACCTATTTTTATCCTTCAAACGATCCAATATAAGGTGACTAAGTCGAGATCATATTTGCCGAGACCAATTAGGCCGAATTATCCTTTTGAGCAAAACAAAACGTTAAAAAAAAGAAAGATAGACAGAATCAGATCGCAAATGTAAAAATTACAGGACGGAATCAAAAGGTATTTCCATTCCAGCAAAACTTGTTTCAACCGAAAAACCCAGCATGGTTTGTGAGGAAGCTGACAAAAAATAAGCAGAAAAACCGAAGCCCGATGATTAAACTTCTCCCAACAAAGCGATTTTTCAAACCAATCTGGTCCTAGCCAGCATCGAACCCATAACCTTTGTCGTTTCACGCTCAGGCATTAACTCCAAACTAAACGGAACAAAATGGTACCTAAAACCTGATATACTATTGAAGCAAACTGAGCAAATAGTTCAGTGATTTTGTTAGCCAAAATATTAACCCAAAAAATTCTATTTTAATATTTATTAAGGCTTGCTATTTGCAAAATTTTCTACCAAAACTGTAAGCAAACTAAAAAGCCAACAAAATGTTTTCAAAAAAGTTTCTGAAAAAATTAACTATTTTTTTTGTTTAATTTTTTAAAATTTTATGGAGGGCTTAAGAAGAGTAATATATACAAGTATAATATACTCATAACATACCAACGAAAATAAATAGATTTAAAACATTAGGAAAATAAGCTGATCAGCATTGATAAAAAATAAATTGCAACAAGGCCAATTTACATATGCAGGCCATACAAATCATAATTCCGCTTAATGTATTTCACATATAGAAATAAATTTCGTCCATTCTGTGAACAAAGTTGTTCAAAGAAAAAAATCGAGTACTGGTTGCAACACCCTGGCTTATCGCAAGGGTAAAAATTAATTTAAAAACATAGATCTACCAAGAAAACTATCATATATTGGTTGGCACGATTTTGAGGGAAAAATGTCAGGAAACACTCATCGGCAATAGCGAAGCAACCCAAAGCATTTACCGGGCGGCAACTAAGCCTATGAATTAAGCCAAAACAAATTAGTGTCATAAAAAACTTTTAGCTATTCGCACTTTTAACTGTGACACCAAAAAAACGGCAAAGGAATTGTGTTTTAAATGATTCACTTTTTTCAAATGACATAACTAAGCAGATTTAGCATACGCCAAACCCATTAAACGTGAACCTTAGACAATATGACCTGACGGCGTGGGTCCCTAGACAAGGTGAGAGGGGCCTGCAATATATTGATGTTCCATACGAATGCAGGGTTAGTTTCATAAACAAATTCGTAAGAAAACTTTTCCAGTAAAAAATACTCTGATTACGCATGTTTTTGTTTGATACACTATTCGTGACGCAAAACAGTTCTCCAGGCAAACATAACTTATGTAATTACATTTTAATTGAAACAGATTTAAAGTAGTCTCTTGCATGATTACACGCTAGTCGTACGTTTATTAGTTCGTTACAGGCAGAGGAAAAAACTCTTTTACACAGAGGCCAACACCTCATCCAAAACACAAGCAACAAAACGGCCAAAAGTTAGTTGCATCACCCACTAAACCACTGCTGCTCGGACAAGGCTGAAGTTACCAATATTTTCATAGCAAGAAGACTGCCCTCTTAAGTGTCGAAACCACTGCTGCTCGGACAAGGCTGAATTTATCATTGTTTTTATAGTACGAAGACTGCCCTCTAAAGTGTCGAAACCACTGCTGCTCGGGCAAAGTTGATTTCACCATTATTTTTATATGAGAAGTGTGCCCTCTAGTGTTGAACCCACTGCTGCTCGGACAAGGCTGATTTCAACATTACTTTTATAGTAAAAAGACTGCCCCCTAATGTGTCGGAACCACTGCTGCTCGGGCAAAGCTGATTACACCATTACTTTCATAGTAAGACTGCCCTCTAATGTGTCGAAAACACTGCTTATCAGACAAGGCTGATTTCGGCATTACTTTCACTGTAAGAAGATTGCCCTCTACTGTGTCGGAACAACTGCTGCTCGGAAGAGGCGGACTCAAAATTACTTTCCTAGTAAGAAGACTGCCCTCTACTGTGTCGAAACCACTGCTGCTCGGAAGAGGCTGATTTCAACATTACTTTTATAGTGAGAAGTCTGCCTTCGTGTCGGAAACACTGCTGCTCGGGCGATGCTGATTAGACCATTACTTTAAGCACGATGACTGCCCTCTAATGTGTGGAAACCACTGCTGCTCGGACGAGGCTGATTTCAACATTACTTTTATAGTGAGAAGTCTGCCCTCTAATGTGTCGAAACCACTGTTGCTTGACGGAGGGTGATTTCAACATTACTTTCATAATAAGAAGACTGATCTTTAATGTGTCGAAACCACTGCGGCTCGGAAAGGGCTGATATCACCATTACATTCTTTGTAAGAACACTGCCCTCTAATGCGCTGCCCTCTAATACTTTCATAGTAAAATACTTTCATAGTAATTCACTGGTCTCTAATACTTTCAAGGAATGTAGACTGCCCTCTAATGTGTCGAAACCACTGCTGCTCGGGCAAAGCTGATTTCACCATTAGTTTCAAAGCAAAGAATACTGCCTCTTATGTGTCTGAAATAGTTTTGATTTGAAGAATGTTCAAATTTTCCAAAAACAAACATAAGCAACATACAGTTGTAAAAGCGTCAATGAACTTAAATAAACAGAAAAAAACACTGAGTTGTTTTTAGAAAAAATATCAACTTTCGAATTTCAAAACAAAAAGATGCGTCTAAAGCCCTTTGAATTTCAAGAACTATTGATGATCGACAATTTTTTGGCTAAAATTGATTGAATTTGAAAAAAAACTGGATTGATAGGTAAGTTTATTTTATTTCGCTGGGAAATCGGAAAATCGAATTCCGTTTTCGAAATTTGAACTCGATCATATTTTCAGAGACCTTTCGATTTTTGCTGTTCGACAGAGTTTGCTCCTTTTCAACAAAAGAAACAAGACTGCTCGTATCAGGGAGAAGCCCTGAATGTTCCGACTTCCTTTTAGGGTTTATGGAGCAGTAATAACAATAAAAAATTAAATGCAATAAAACAAAAAGAATTTTTTTTCTCTAAAATTTGAAGTTTTTTATGAAAATAATCCCCCCACGCGCCATACAAAGTACAAAAGGATAGATTTTGCTCCTTGTAACAAATCAAATATGGCAAATAAGTTTCTTTCAACCAATTTAGAACAATTTCTAAGACGGATTAACTCTCCGCTTACGCGTTAATAGCGCGAAATAGATAACGCGTTAATTGTCCCAAATTGGCTAAAATGGCAATCTTTACACCCTCGTAACTTCACGAAAAACAATCACAGCTGAAATATCTTTTCAAATTTGAGCTCAGGACGACAATAGCTTTCGAATGATATTTTAAAATTCCGTCAAAAATAGCTAGTTAAAAAGTCGAAATGTGTCTGAAGAAAAAAAAAACCCACCCCGAGCACAAATATTCCGTTACTTTCGTATCGAAAGTCGGAACAATTATCTGAATTTAGAAAAAAATCAAAGTCAAACCGCGAAAAATTAAATTTGAGCCTGAACATATTAAAGTCTTTTCCTGAACAAAAAAAAAACATCTCGACCTGTAAAGAGTCTGAACTACGTTCATCGACTCTTAAAAATTAGAACATCTTGCAATTTTTAATCTGACACCCACGCTAAGTTTTCAGGACAAAATAACTAACTTTGTGTTTATTATTGCAATAATTAGATCATTAATCTCTGAGCCGGATTCATTCACAACTATCGGAATATGTTAATAGAAGAAATGAAAAAATAGCAGCTCTTTTTAAATTCGAGATCACTTATTGTTCCGACTTTCGATACGAAAGTAACGGAATAATTGTGCTCGGGGTGGGTTTTTTTCTTCAGACAAATTTCGACTTTTTAACTAGCTATTTTTGACGGAATTTTTTTATATCATTCGAAAACCATTGTTGTCCTGAGCTTAAATTTGAAAAGATATTTCACCTGTGATCATTTTTCGTAAAGTTATGAGGGTTTAAAGATTGCCATTTTGACCAATTTGGGACAATTAACTCGCGATATAATTCGCGCTATTAACGCAAAAGCGGAGATTTAATCCGTCTTATAAATCGTTCCAAATTGGTTGAACGAAGCTTATTTGCCATGATTGATTTGTTACAAGCAACGAAATCTATCTTTTTGTACTTTATATGGCGTGTGGGGGGATGATTTTCATTAAAAAAAATTTAATTTTAGAAAAAAAAATGTTCATTTTATTTTATTTCACTTCATTTTTTATGTTATTACTGCTGCTCCATAAACCTTAAAAGGCAGTCGGAACATATGGCTTCGGCCTGATACGAGCAGTCTTGTTATATATGCCATCTCAAAAATAATGTTAACTACAAAATGATAGCAATGTTTGAGAATAATTTTGGAGCCCAATTAATTCACTATCTACGCAATGTTATAAGAGAGATAATAGCCCGCAAAAACTATCCCAAGAAAAATTTAACAATAATTATCATGCCGATCAAATGACCGCAAAACTAAGAGAAATGTTCTCAATAAAATGTTTCGGTCTCGCACAAATGAACGCAAACTAAATTTAAGTATCGAAAATTTTCGAAGAAAAAACATCACGCAAGCGCAGCTAAGCCAAACCGCTTCAACTAGCCCTGGTCTTCTATGATTACCTGGTCAACTCAGAAAAAGTTGGGAAAAACTTTCAAAAAAGAGTTTAATTATCAGCTTTTAAATATCAGTTTGATGTAGTAAAATATATGTAAAATTATTCTTCACTAGATGATAGAATGACGTCAATGTAAAAGTATCAAATACATCATTAATTTATCTAAACCAAACTCAAAAATGAGTCACTAAGTCAAATAGGAGTGGAAGATAGAAAAGGTCAATCGATCAAATCAAAACTAAAGCGCCTCTAAAACGAGATTTTTTCTTCAACATATTCTCGATGATTTAATTGTTCTCAGCTATTTATTAATATAGTGGGCACAGCAAATTCAATCTACGAAAAGGTAATGCAATAAAAACAGCGAACTCTTTAGTGGAAACGCCAAAATTCAGAAATCTTCAAAAAAAAGTCGAGAAAAAACAAGACTTACTAAAATCAAAACGAAATTTTATCTGGTATTAATGTGATCTTTAAGCCATTTGATGGCTTATTTGGCTAGATTCATTGTTATATTTTGCTGGCGCTCATTTTTGCGGCAAGATTTCAATCAGACTAATTTACCGTGCCCCTACTAACTCAATCAATCAACATCGCAGTACCATCAGCGAGTCATGTTTCCCAATATTGCCATTTGAGTCATTCGCCGAATTCGCGTTGTTTCCCGCCCCACTAGAAGACAAGTCGGAAGACCTCGTATATTCAATCACGTGTCGTCTTAGCCAATTCAGTTCGTTCACGTATTCCGCTATAGAACTGCTAGCTTCAAAAACTTGCGCGTAAGTTCCCAGCAGCTCAAACCTTCGTGTGTTGCCTTCAGAATTGAACGACAAATAAAGTTTGTTTTTACGACTTCCAAATGACAGAAGTGCTGAAATTGAGAAGAAAAATATCACTTCAAAAGAGACAATCTTCAGCAGGGCAATTCCAGATTCCCCGACTGATAAAATAGCCAAATCCTTTTCCTTGGATCGGGTCAGCGGTATGAATTTACAGTCATGGAACTTCCAAGATCTGACAGCGGTTAGGTAAGTTCGAATACAGTCATGTGCCTGGGCTCTCGCATTCGTAACTTCGCTCCAATAATTCTGAATGGTAACACTTAATAAATTAAGTGCCGGACTGTCCAATGACTGCAGGTAGGCTCTGGGATAATACTGCCTGATGATTTCAGAAATCTTAATGCCCAGAGTGTGTTTGCTCACGTGAACATTGAACTCGCCCAGTTCTATGAAGGTCATCAGTCCGGTCAAGTAGTTCGCGAGGTCTCGACTGACAGGGACTAGACTGTTGGACACTTGGCTGGCGTAGTTGTACACTGAGAATATTCTCTCCCTATCCGTTTCCCCTTGCTGTAGCAGTCTCCACGAAAACCGGTTTTTCAAATGGAATCTAAGCACAAAGACAGTTGGAACGTAAAAAAAATGAACAAACCGCTAAATTTTAGCATAGGGGTAAGCCGCTCACTTTGAAATAGTCAGATCGTGTATTCGATCCCATGCCATGGAAATGATAGTGTGTGAGGACGAGCTCTCACTTGATCTCTAGCTTCAGGTCTTTCACAGCCTGACCAAACTTGGCTACAATAGTGGTACCACGTGAAATTTCTAGACGCAAAAAAACGGCCTTGAGTCTCAAAAAATCTTCGCTCAACAAAATAACACAGTCTGGAATATGGGGAGATAATACAAATGGACTATCCGCGACAGGACTGTTAAGTCCTAGTGATAGATCCTCTCAGCGATTCGCAGGAAGTACATTAAATTATTATTATTATAAAAATTGAATTTGAGCTTGATCAAATTTAAGAATTGAGGTTTTGTTCGATTTAAATCAAAGTTGGGAAAATACCACATTTCTTAGTTAGTGGCGTGTTTTTCCCGCCAATTATATGCCAACTTTTACCCACCAGTTTGGTAAAACTGGTGTTTTGTATGACGGTTCTAAGCCAAAACTGAAAGTTGATCAACAGTTTCCATAATACCCTTCATTTCAATAAATTTCCTGCCTCTGTTTTTGATTTTTCCAAGATACTTCGCAGTTTTCGAGCAAATCGGAATTAAAGTAAAAAAATGCGATTTAAATTTTAAAAATCTGATTCATTTGATTTTTAAATTTAAATCGATTTTGATGCAACCCTGGCATTTGACAAAATGAAGTGTTCAGAACAAAAGTTCACCAGAATTAATTTCACCAGAATTAAATTTCACCAGAATTAATTTGGTGCAATTGGTTTTGCAGAACTTGGGCCCAAAATTTAACTCCCAAAATCGGTCAATTTAGATCTTTTTTAGTCGACAGTAACGCCAAAACTACAGGTTCGAATGCTGACCAAACTATATCAAAGTGAGCCTAACTAAGTTAAGCGAGAGTATTGTCTGCAAACATTTTCGCAAAAGTTTGGTATTTAGGAAATTTGATTATCAAAATAACAAAGATTTAATAATACAAAAAAGAGAAGATTAAACCCTTCTGACATTTCTTTGGGCTACATAAGAGCCCTACTTTGACGTATTATTGTCAGCAGTTGATTCCGTAGTTATAGAGCATCTTTTGATAGACCCAAATCCAAAATTGTTATCCGTTTTTGGGGTTGAAATTTGGTCCCGATTTGCAAACTAAATTGCACAATATTAACTCTGCAAAAATTCTAAATATAATTCGTCTCCATTTGTCCAAAATCAGCCAGATTTGGGAAGAACGTAATTTAAATTTCAAGATTTATTCGTTTTGTCAAGTTAACTTAAATCAGCCCTGTGTTTATAAAATTTGATCAGAAAATTATATTTCGTACTGTATAATAGCTCCGATTATTTAATAGTTGTCCAACAAATTTCTTTTAAGAGTAAATTCGACCGTTAACTTCGGTACAGAAACAAGTTGCCATTATTACTAGGTTTGAGTCCTAGAGTAGCGGCTTGAAATAAGTATTAATGAGTTAACAGTCTAAAAGAGAAATTATAGCCAACTGACAATTGGGAAAGAGTAATGAACGCAAGGAAACTGACAAAAAACTGACTTGTTTCTTTCAAAAACCTTCAACTTTTGAATTTCGAGAAAAGATGGCCTTAAAGCTCTTTGAATCTGTAAAACAATTTATGATGGACACTTTTTTGTTGAAATTAACCCAATTTGAGAAAACTGGATCAATAGGCAAAGCTTTTATTTCGCTGGGAAATCTGATAATTAACTTCCATTTTCGAGATTAGCATTCGATCACGTTTTTCGTGACTTTTACACTTTTGCTGGAGAAATTAACAAGAGAAATGCACTGAATTTGAAAAGAAATCTCGAAGCGCGAAAAATCAAAAAATGAGCGTGAACAAATATTAAGACTTTCCTGAAAAAAAAATCAGCGAGACCTAAATAAGAGTACTCACTACGTTCATTACTCTTAAAAATTGAAACCGGTTGTTCTTGACACTCGCACATCTTTTGGAAAAACCTTAACCATCGCTCTAGTGATAATTTCACATATATATCAAAACACTCTCTGTACGACGTGTCACTGTGATACCTGGTGGAAACGCAGTCTTTCAATCAAAACCAAGTCATTGCTCTAAAAGATCTTCCTTCGCATTCTATTTTAATGTTGTTTTATTGCCCAACACATAATAGCCCTATTTTCAAGTACTTTTGTCAGCAATTGACGCGGTAGCTATAGCGTAATTGATGTTTGATCAAAAACCATAATTATTGTCACTTTATAGGAGGTGGAATCCATGCCTAAATTTTTCAAGCCTCACACTTGGCTGTAACCAGTAATTTGCGGGCAGGGGAGGGGACACGATTGCCTCTACAATGTCAATTCTGGCTGGCGAATACTTTTTGCAAAGGGTCCATCCTTTATTAATATTTTACATTCAATTTTAGTTGACAAATCCTAGACCTTTTCTAATTTCGCATTTGGCGCTACCATACAAAAAATTTGAGGGCGAGTAAATTTTCTTGTCAAACTTCACAATAAGTGCCCAAAAGCGGTACCGAAATTCTTTGAAAAAATAGGGTCTTTATAGTGTTTTCAGAGAGCTCAGAAAGTAAGATTGGCGAAACATTCTGAAAATTTTGCAAACAAACGGCCCCACCACTTGCGCATGCTACTGACTTACAGCTTAGCATCTGAAACAAGGGATATGATCTACGTACAAAGCTGACAGACCTTGCTAACAATTCTCTCCAAGAAGGGAAACTAGCACGTAACGCACCTCCGGTGCTTCGAACTTCTAACAACTAAAAACAACATATATTGAAAATAAGATCTACATCCTTGAGTGTACTCTGGCAGCACCCAATCATAGGGATACTAATTTCAAGTTTTGTAAAGTTTTTTATTCAAATTTTGAAAAACCATAAAATTTTGTGAAGTTTTTTTATATCTGCTCTTTGAAAAATTTTGAAATTACATTAAAACATCTCGGAACTAAAAAACAAACAAGCAGTACTCTCACAGAACCCAACTACAGCGTTGAGAATTTCCAATTAGGCGAAAACTCAAAGTTCCTGAAATAAAATATCAATTTCTCAGGATTGGTTAGAAAAGAAAAAACCTACAATATCATTAAGAAACGTTATTTAGATGAAATATCATGTTTCATGATTTTTTCAAGACAAAGACTTGTGTGATAGTATGAGATATGTTTTTTGTAGAAGAACGAAAGTCAATAAATATATATCTCACCCTTATATATCTCACCAATATATCTCACATCCTGGGGTCAATTTTCTAATTTTCTTTGAAAACCCAGAAACGTCATATCTTGAAAATTACAAGGATTTGAGATGTCATATTTGGAGGAAAGATTTGCAACCGCTGGGAGTTATTAGACAGCCCCCAACTACAGGGTTGACATTTTCAAATTTTAAAAAATTGAGTTTAAACTTTCAGTTAGAAGAGGAGTTCAAAAAATCCCTGGGAGTACTTTGACAGCCCCAACTAAAGGGTTGAGCTTTTCAAATTTTGAAGAAAATTGGATTTAAGTTTTCTGGATTTTTTTTTTGAAAAAATCACAAAAAACCTCATATTTCGAGCAGTCATATTTGAAGGCAAAACTCGCAAATCCCGCGATTACCCTGATAGAACCTTTCTATACAGATAGAAATTTAAAATTTTCTGAAATTTTTCAAATCCTAAGTCTTTGATTAATTTAAAAAAAAAACATAACAAAAACTGTGGTATCTCGTAAGCTAAAAGGATTTGGGCATTCATAATTGGTGGTCAAATTCTTAACCACTGGGGAACCCTGAGAGCATCCCACTATTGGCTGCTTATTTTAAACTGTATAGCAAAACAACACTGAATCGAAATTCGAAAAAAAAAACTTAACAATTGCAATATACGATATAGCTTAAACTTGAAAAAATTATTTTGTTCAACATGAAAAAATAATACGTTGAAAAAGCTAAAACGTGGTGAGATAGTTAAGCCCGGATCTTGATAGATAATAGATTTGTTGCCATGTACAAATTTCTTCAAGATTAACCGTTAAACTAAGCCTATATGAGGGTACCATGGGACTCCTAGTTTACAAGAGAACTGCCCGAGGCTAGTGAATCATTCCGGTTTCATTATACAAAAGTTAACCTCATCAAGAAGTCGGTCGGAGTTGGCGTCATTCCCTGGGACGCCAGGTGACTCTTCGCGATCATCTCATATCTCGAGATCACATCCGAAACTATCAAGTGAGGCGCCAATCTGTACTCCACGTAATTATTCGGGGCCTGTTGCGCTGCGTGGTGAGGAGTAATACTCAAGGGACTCGACACATACAACGCATAGCCGGATATCGCTGGCTCTCTTATGTCCAGACTCAGACACAACTGGTACAAAAACTGGTCTACAGTCATTGTTCCATCACAGCCGGCATAATGTGTCGCCCCATCTGGCAGGTTGACTGGAACCGCCATTGGTTGAGTTACGTCATGCGGATTATGCTGGGTGATAGACTGCACTTCCAGACTCGAGGGTGGGTACCGTCGTTTAGCTTGATTTATATTTTTGGGTCTGGACAACATTCTCAAGCAGTACAGAGCATATTTCCCCTCGACAGTTTTATTCGATGCGACCCGGCTTAGAAACTGTTTCAGTAGCCATAAATAAGCAGTTTTGGGTTGAGTTAGAACCACAAACAGGCTGAGTAGTTGAAATGCGGTCACTGAGTATGTAGGGAAGTCTTTAGTATTACACAGACGCACGAGTTGACAGCACGCCTCGTTGTGTAAATTCGGTTCTGAAACAGTCAAATATCACAAGTCAAATTAGTCTGCATGTTTATGAAGATTAAAAATCTATTGAATTAATGAACACAAACCTTCATAAAAAACTTTCTGACGTAGAATTCAATGTTCAACGCGGTCAAACTTGTTTTCTGATCAATGAAATTGTCATTCTTCAGTTTTCAAAAGAGTCTGTTTTAGTTTGATTAAAACAATCAAGATCTTAATTTTTTCGAGTTAACTTATTCAGCTGAGAATTTTATCGGGCAAAATCAACAAATGCGCGTTCAAAAAGTCATCGATTTCACAAATTTTTGTCATCAGTACTTTTTGCTATACATTTAATTATAAACTTAGTTGCTGACAGATAATTTTTGAAAAAATGATGATTAAAAAAATGTGGTTTCTCAACTTTTATAGATTAAGTTTAAGATTTGTTACAGATTAAGTTTGGTCAAGCGTATTGTCCAATATCAACTTAACAGCAACATATGAACAAAAAAATAGCCAACAGAGAGTTGGAAAAGTAACAATTGAATCGAGGAAACAAAAAAGGTTGACTTTTTTTCTGAACAATTTCCAACTTTTCAATTTGAAGGAAAAACTATACCAATAAGCATGTTGTTTTTTGCTTTGCAATTTAGCGAGAGAGTTTTTTGTGCGCGTTGGCGTACCACTCTTTTCCATCAACAAAAAACATAGCCAACAGAAGCCCTTTGAATTTCAATAAAAAGCCCTTTAAAACAAGCCCTTTGAATTTCAATAAAAAGTTATTGACATTTTTTTGATGAGATTAACCAAAATTGAGAAAACTGGGATTATTAGGAAGTTTTTATTCCGCTGGGAAACCTATAAATTAAGATCCGCTTTCGAAACTAGAAATCGATCACTTTTTTGCGCCATATCAGCTTTCAAAATTCGAGAGTGAACTGCCTACCTTCTAGTAAAAAAAACTTCAATTGAACTCAAGAACTGCATTTATACTAAAAGCCTCTTATGTGCGTTTATAAAACTGAATGTTCTTCTTTTGTTATTAGAGCACTTTAAGAAATTTCCACAAAAGAAAGAAAGAAACATCGCGACCACTTTAAGAGTCCGAAGGAACTATTATCATTCCGAAATAATTGTCTTCACTTCGATCATTAACATTCAAAAGATTTTATGGTAACATAAGATGCAACTTTGAGTGCCAATTCAAAAACTTTACTACACCTTTTTGAACTTATTTTTTGCAAGCAGTTACTTTTTATACAGAGGCGAAGCGGAGCGTCGTATCACTTACGATACAACGCAAGCGTAGCATTGCCACCTAGTGAGCAGAAAATGATACAGAAACAACAAAGTCCAAAAAAAACTGTTAAAAAGCTGATTTTTTTTTCGAAAAAAATTAACAAAATCAATTTCAGAAAAACATTGAAAAAACAACTTCCAGCATTAAAAAACTTTTAGTAATCAGAAGCCGAGAAAATGCGGTAAACACCTGAAAAAATTGTTGTCAAGAAAAGTTTTTCAGCTATTAGGCTCTTGAACTTCGACACCAAACCTGACCTGAACTAATATTTTAAGGTTGATCAAATTTTGCCATCCAAGCGACACAAAAATTGTTGACTATGCGAATAAAGCAAAATCTGACACCATGTAGGCCGATTAAAGCTTTGAAGCAAAAAAAAAGTGAAATGTAAAAATTCAGGGCTAGTAAACTTTTAAATTACAGAATTAAATCAACAAAACTTACAACTTCAGGAAAAATGCTTACAGAACAAGAAAAATCAACGATAGGCCAACTAAGCCGAAACAATTTGAGCAGATACACATTAAGCCAAAAATTCATTTTTTCCGGAAATTCTATTTGTACTAAAAAAACAAGGTCCTGCCAAGACTCTAATCCCAAACCGGACGATGCAAAGGCAACCATGTTACCTCTAGGCCAAGGGAGGAAGGAACTTGAAAAACTATTAAAAACCTTAAAAAGTTGGAAGTCGGAATTTTTAAAAAGTAAAAAAGTTATTTAAAAAATTCGAAAAATCAAATTCTACGCAATATAAGGTGACTAAACGGATAAAACATAAGCCAAAAATGATGTTAAATAATTAATAGAGAGTGAAATTTATCACTACTACTAAATTGAATGTGTACAAAGTTGATTCTGTAAACTAAATTATTTACGGGGGATAAGTCTAGTACCAGGTTGCAAACCCTTGCTGATCGCAAGCGTGAACATGTTGAAATACCAACAAGGATAGCCATTCGCTGTGCGAGTAGCAGAATGTTCCGACCACATTCCTAGAAAAACTACAAAAAAAAACATTTTTTTTCTTTAATTCTTTAGAAAGTTTTTTGTGGCTGATGCGAAGAGAGAACTATACAAACGCGTAAAAAGTTACCAAATTATGCATAATCCATACGAGTTGTCTCCGAAAATAGAAAAAACAAAAAACAAGAAAATCAAAACTTTCACAAAAAAATTATAATTTTTTGCTCAATAATCTTTTAAATTTTTTTATTGCCACAGAACCGCTAGATGAAGCTTCCAAAAATAGGTTTAATGAATAAAATCACGTTTTTTAAGACTAAATGAAAAGTTTTTATATAACGAACGTTACTCTACTCGGTCGTTTCCTTCGCTCGAAATTGGACCAAAACTCAAAAACTTCAAACCGGTTTTTCTCGACACTGGGACAACTTAGAACATAACCAACTGATAGGCAGATTTCTCTCGCAGATTTAAAATGGTGCAATTAGTTTTGCGCATTTCGGACAAAAAAACTTGACTCGAAAAACATATCATTTATGGCTTTTTGATCAACCAAAAATTACGCCATAACTACTGAGTCAATTACTGTCAAAATTATATCACTTTGAGCGTCCAACGTAGCCCAACAAAGTTTACGGAGAAAACAATATCCAAAAAAATTGTAACAATTAAATTTCAATTTTAAACTATAGAAGAACAATTTCTTTATTTAAAAACAAATTTTGAACGTTTTGCGCATTTTGTGGAGTTTTTTGGCGATTGCGAAAATCCTTGACAAGTTTTTTTCTCATCAATTGTCATTGAAAACTAACCCATTTGGAGAAAAACGCGTTTTTTATTTCAAATTGTGCGTTTCGTCCGGATAAGTTATTTCAGCCCTGTAGAAGTCAAAGAAGTCAATTACGTTTTTCGTGACCTTTATACCTTTGCCGTTCGATAGTGTTGTTTGCCTTCCTTTTAACATTGGAAATTAACGGAACTTAAAAAGATATCACAAGTCAAACCGCGAAAAATCAAAATTGAGCGAGAACAGTTTTTAAGACTTTTTCCTAAAAACCAAACAAAAAAATTACCAAGACCTATATAAGAGTACTCACTACGTTCATTACTCTTAAAAACAATTTTCATGTCGTTCGAACCGAGACTGAAAGTGCTTTAACATGATATATCACCCAGCCCCCATTCCGATAATTACTGTGGTACCTGATTTTGCGTGGAAAACAAAAAAACTAAAACACCCCAAGGCAAAATTTGTCCCCATTTATAGCGGTCGGAAGAGCAAGGATATCCGGTTGCTGATCACTGTAGCAACGAAAGTTCCGACCCCAATAAAACCAAAAGCCAGGCGATGGCTGAAGCGTTACAGATATTAAATGCGATAAATGTGTGTAATAGCTCAATAAAGCCTACACAATTTCGGTTAAACCTTCTGCACTACCTGGAAGACATGTTCTAAAAGCTGTTTGCACTTGCGACACAAAGTATCCATCTGAGGCAGCCGCTTGCATGTTATTCCTTGTATCATATTTCCACTTAAGACACCTCAGGAACAACTTCCACATCTTCTCTGCATTGTCAATCTCCGAAGGCGCTTTCAGACTTGTCAGAGGTTCGAACCGCTCTTCACGGAATCCATGCTCATATGCGAACGGCGGCGAGCTCCATAACTGAGACTCGGACGGGTTGCGCATCAACTGCGAAATAGCTTGCTCAAAAACTGACCCTGAGGACGGAATTCCACCTCCACTACATAATTCACATTGGTACTTCCACTCAATTAATTCATCCTGCGTTTTTGAAACGATGAAAACTGGGTTTGCTTTTTGAGCAATGATTACCAACATGAAACCGTCCAAGTCTTTCGTACATGTAACGGATCCCGCTCCCGAGCTAGATCTTCCTGAGAATCGGTTGTCAGATGTCAATAATGAATGATCACCTGTCTCTGAAATTTGATTCTCATTCACTACACATTCGAAAAGCGAAGCGCCAATAAGATTGATGCTTTCAGAAGGTCGTTTGTCTTTCTGGGAAGCATATAAATGCAATTGATTGTCTGACAAAATGGCCCAAACGTCAATCTTGCGTCCATTTCTTATGTGACACAGCCATGATTTCATGATTACCGGCGCGTCCATCGATATATGCTGTCCTAAACAAACAGGAAAATATTACAAACTCATGTGAAAACATGTTGTTAACATTAACCTACCACATGTGAACATTTATTATCATGTTATAGAGTCAAAGAGTGTTTTATTTCGCAGAAATCAATTTATGAGAAATCTCAAAGAACCGGGTAGGTCTTTCGACCTGTTTCAGTTTGGTCAGAAATTACAGAATAACTCAGAAATAAGCTGTTAAACTACTATTTTTGAGATAAAAATTTAGTTATTCGTACGTCAGAGCAATTACGCAATTAGCAATACCATATCTTTTCAAAAGCGGACACAACTAAGCCGAGAGAAATGAAAGGTTTTCCCAGCATGAGACATGAAATTTACATGTTAATTTGGTATAAATCAACCCTCTTTTATCTACTTGGGCATTCTGCTAATTGCTTTAAAACCCTGGGGCTGAATAAGCGATCAAACAATTACAATCTTACCCTTCAGTGGTTTCTGCAGCAGGGCTTTGTTTACTTCGCAAACCCACTGCTCACAGCTCTTGCTATTCTCACTGCACAAAACTGCCGAGTAGTCGTCATGAAAGGTGACTTTAAACAGTCTTCCGTTGCCTTGAGGTATCACTCCTACACTCTTTATGTTCTCAAGCCCCAAACAGATAGACTTGTTGTTTGCTCCTAGCACACTCAAAGAGGATCTCGTCAGTACTGACTTGGGCAAGTCTTGGCTCACCATTGAGGCATAGCTACTCTTACTCATTTCTTCAGTCACCACCTGAAGGTATCCAGTTAGTAGTTCCGCATTGGCCACTGACGTCAATTGGTTGTCCAGGGAGTTCATGGTACTGGACTTGGACAGAATCAAGTCCAGATCGGACTCTTTGATGTAGTCTCGGTTCTCGATGTCCTCTGGAATAGCGTCTGGTGGGATGCAATAGTCCGCCTAAAAACACAACAAAAACAGCTTTACTCAAAACTAGTTCTTAAACCACCAAAAATGGATATGATTACATTGAGATTCAACGCTGGTTAACTATAACTCATCAGATTGAAAAGCTTTAAAAAACCTTACAAAAACAAAAAACTCCTGACTGAATATTCTGCAGTCATTGAATGATAATTACGCATGATTTTGACATGGTTCTAAGTTTTACGATGATTCTAAATCCATAAGATCTTGGTCTCCAGTACACTATTAATTTGGGTTAATAAACCGTTAAATTGGAGAATGGAGTCAACCAAGAACAAAACAAACAAAAGCTGAAGAGGTTGACTTGGTTCGAGTATTTCGAAATGGTCATGTCAATCAATTTGGTTAATGAAGTTAGAATGAAGAGGAACTTGATTACCACTAACTCATGAGGTTCAAACAGTTTTAACTCTATTTTTTTCTTAGCCTCTTTGTAAAAAACAACACATCTCATTTGCTATTAACTGGAAACAGATAAAGAGACATTACATTTTCTTGTGGGTTTTCAGTATTGGGGTTTTCTTGGATTCAGATAAATAATTAATTTCATCTAAGCAAGTTACAAAACAGCGAAAAAAGGATCTCATAAAATGTTAAAAGAACACAGAATGGGGCTGCGATGTCGTAATGATAGCCTTTGTTTAATTTTTGCTTTACCTAGTAAAAAAAGTATCAAAAGAACAGCTCCCTGGTTAATTTCTGCAGACTGCATTTTCGAAATGACTGCCCATCTTTGGATTTGAAAATCAGTCATGTTAACTTTAATGAATGTAATTCGGAGAGAATTCCTAGTGACAGAAAGACCGGCTGACAGAAACATTTATTGGCCAATCAGAATTCAATCCTGGAAAAATTCTGATGAAATAAGCGTGAGAATCAGTCGGTTTCGGATAACTTAAAGTATGCTGATTTATTGGAACTTTTCTGCCATTTAGGCGTTCTGCCATGAAAATTACTCCAATAAATTGAACTCAAAACTTACGTCAGATGCCTGTAGATAGGTTAAAAAAGATCAAGCAATTACATGAAAAACGCCATGCACTGTTTGTTCATCGTCACAAAATACAGGAGGCGCTCTCATTTTTGCACCAAAAAATCTAACTTGCATTTAGCAGTCACATGCACATACACGAGGGACACGATTTTTCAAGCTAAACATCTAAAATCAGGAACAAATCAACTAAAATCAGGAACTTAGGATTTGATTAACCCCAATTTCACAGATGTTAATTTGATTTTTAGTGAAATTTCGGCTCCCTATTCGGGAAAGGGAATATTAACAGAACATTGCTTCTTAATATCGCTTGGCAGTAGTCATACAATTTGATTACGCATAATCAGATGACTCAACTATCTCGCCCTCCCTCGTTTCTTTTTTTCTTTAAAAAACTTCATACCTGTGCACTGTTCCAATCATCGCCCACCAATCTGAATCCTGCAAGGGATGATGTGGCCGCAGAAGAACTCTGTTGCTTCGAGGGCGAGTCCACTCTACCTGTAACAACCATCAAATGGGTTTATATAAGTCTTCAACCAATATTGGTCGAGGCTGTGTGATATAGCCATTTAGACGCTGGGTCTATGCAGAGATATAAGTTCGAGTCGCTTCAACGTTAAATTGAATAAATTATCGGTTTTTGAAATATTGTTGGTTCGTTAAGTCGAGAAACAAGCGTTTCCAGCAGACAGAATTGAACATCGACAACTGACCGTTGGAAAATAATAATAAAGAAGAAGAATTTATTTCTCCTCGTTAAAGTTAAATATGCAAACAAAACTATAACAAGAAGCACCAAAAACAATGAGGAGACGGCTAACGAACCCATTGGGTTACAGAGCACTGCCCGTTCTATGGAATGAAACAAAATTGAATATCTTCAAACGAAAGTGAAATGTATGTGCGAAAATATTAATGAAAACTTTGGAAAAAAAATGTCAAAGTTTACATTAACATAAAGCAGCAGATATATGGCATTGTCTAGACATGTTAACGACATACGGTCTGGGCTCTGCATCCATATTAAGTGTAACTGTTCCACTGTAGTCGGTATAAAACCAAACACAGAAGCGAAGCTTCGCAACGCTTGCAATGCAAAAAACACATTGCGCTACAAAATAGTGAATGAAAAAAAAAAGAAATCTGAAAAAATTATGTTGGAAAAAATTACTTGTAAAAATAACTTGACGAAACTTGAAAAATTACAGCAAAAAAAAGCTTCAAATTTTCGAGCGGCGACAAACTTTGGGTCGAAACCTGCTGTGCCGAAAACAAAACTGTTGTCGTAAAATATTTCAATAAACTAAGAGTTTTTACCACCCATCCAAACGGAAACACCATCCCAAATGGATACATTTGGCACTCAAAATTACGCAAAATAAGTTGACTAAGTCAATATAACATAAACTGAAACTGTTTGAATATAAAGAAAAAAAACGAAAAGAAAAAAAACCGAAAAAAAAAATGAAACAAAAAACTCAAAATCAGGCATGGTAAATTTACAAACCTGTTAAGTTTCAGTTATAAGAAAAACTAATTAAATTGGAACAAAATCCATGCTTTAAAAAGTAATATATGAAAACCCTACCAGATAAAAAATTGGCGTTTAAAAAATGGAAATTGGACCCACAGAAACTAGGACAAAAAACCAGGAACCCAAAAAATGGATTTTTTTTTTGAAAAGTTAATTACAACCTGAAACGGGCCTGAACTAATTAAAAGCTAATGATTCAAGTACTTTCATTTGAACTTTCAAGATTCTAAAGATGTGAAGATCGTCTAGACGTGATCCTTTAGAACTGAAGATCCTGCGGACAAATTTTTTTACGGAAAAAAAGTGCCCAACCCAATTTCAATACCCTTGCTGATCGCAAGGGTAGTAAGAAATAAATTGAAACTCATCCGCAAAATTTCTGAAACTCGCTAGTCGCAGGTATCCCCTATTCGGTTTCAAAAACAAAACTTGAAATAGTTCGCTGTACAATTACTGCTTCTACTAAAAAAAAGCCACATCCTTTGAAGCTTCTCTAACATCAATAGAACTGATTGGGCGTTAAACGGTAGGCAGACACCTAACAGCGCATGCAACAGTAACCAGCGAACAAGCACACGTGTGATTTTCAAAACGGCGAAAACGCTTTCAAAACCATATACAACTGTTGAAACAATTTACAATGAAGGGTTTCACTTCGGTCAATTTCAGTCACTATCCATGTATTTAGGTAAACAATTTCAATAAAAAAATTGATCAGCTCTTTATTGCCTAAATAAACAGATCGCAAAAGCAGTGAGCAAGGCGATCAAATTTAGAATTTCGATACATAACTTTCGAATGAATTGTGTCTCAGCAAACTAAAAAGCTTAGCTCCTCTGTAACCAAGTGATGCTCTTGGAATTTTGGTTTTCAAATTAGGGATTTTCATCAAATTTAAGGTTGATCTTCTGTCCATTTACGACAGTACATCGATTATTAACAAAAATCGATCAAAGCACTTTTCGATTGTAATCCTGATATTGCTCGCAGGAAAAATTTTAGGAGTTCATACAAATGAAACAAATTGACCGTTAAAATTTTCATCATAATCAAAATTTGTTTTTCGAAAAGAAAAAGGGTAAAATAATTGTGTAGGAAGTTCAACCGTACACTAAAAATCTATATTGCAAATTGGGCTGGATGTCAGAGCCATATTCAACTATAAAGTTAGTGACGCATTTTCGACACAATGCCAAATTGTTATCTAAGCGTAGATCTCAAGAAATCAATATAAGAAGTTAATGAAAATTTAGCACCTACGCAAACTAAGATATTTGCAGGAACATGCATTTGCAAAGTATGCTTTCACGCAGATGCAAAGCAGAGCTTCGCATCACTTGCGATACAAAACAAAAAAATGAAAGGAAAAATAGAAAAGGTCAACAAAACTAGATCTAATAAAACGAATAAGGCTAGTTTTGAAAAAAAAACACATGACAAGACAATCGGTTGTGTAACAAGCATTAGAAGATATTGTACACTTCAATATGAGGACACTTAGCCGATATAAAATAGGCCGAAACCTATTAAGCCCAAGAAAGGAAAAAAAGCCGAAAATAAACATTCAGACAAAGAAGTCCCACTCTATTTCAAGAGACACGCACACAAAAAATATTTTTGCTTGCCGAAAGACGCAATATGAGGCCAATAAGCCAACACAATATACGCCGCAACCTATCAAGCCAAAAAAAGGAGAACATGAAAAAAGCCGGAAAAAATTGTTATCATGAAAAACTTGAACTATATTTCTACTAAGAAATTTAGCATTTTGCCCGATACAGAGGTGAGCATTAAAAACATGTTTCCGTTGAAGCGACTCGATATTAGGTCACTACGATGTCAATTTTAGTAAAATTACAAACAACAGAGGTTAATGAGAAGAGTAAAAGCAGCTATAATGCAAACAAACTTATGAAAAAACTACAAATAAGGCAACTAAGCCGACAAAACATAAGCAGACAATAATTAGCCAACAATTTTTTGAAACGGACTATTTCTCGTTTGAAACAAAAACAGGTCCGGTCTGTTTCGAACCCAGTACCTTTGCCGTTCCAGGCGTTTTGATTACCTCCAGACAAAGTGTGCCGGAGACGCTTAGAAACTTGACTTCATTATGAACCAATATACCAATTGATTCAAATGATTCTGTTAAACAAATTGTTGTCCTGAAAAAAGTCTATATTCCAGTTTGCTAATCGCAAGCGTAAAAATACCATTTTTGTTTGGAAGCACTATTCAGGGATACACTAACTTGTACCGTTTTGTTCTTAATTAGAGACAAATAACGCAAGGACAATGTCAATTTTAATCTACAAAAGAAAAATTTCTTTTGTTAAATTTTTTTAAGGTTTTGCGTATTTTGTTGAGTTTTTTGGGGATTGCGAGAATTCTTGTCAAGTTTTGTTTTCATCGATAGTCATTAAACATCAACCCATTTGGAGAAAAACGCGTTTTATATTTCAAATTGTGCGTTTCGTCCGGATGAGTTAATTCAGCACTGTATAAGTCAATTACGTTTTTCGTTACATTTCTACTTTTGCCGTTCGATAGTGCAGTTTGCCTTCCTTTTAACAATGGAAATTACAGGAACTTCAAAAGATATCGCAAGTCAAACGGCGAAAAATCAAAATTGAGCGTGAACAGTTTTTAAGACTTCTTAAAAACCAAACAAAAAAAACTACCAAGACCTATCTAAGAGTCTTCACTACGTTCATTACTCTTAAATAACACAAAATACCAATACCTTTATACCAGTTTTCACTAGGTTCATTTCTCTTAATTAAAGAAGTGTATATTCCAATAAAGCGTATATGTAAATAGGTTTCGCTTTAACTACTAATCGAATTTCATGTATCCGTTTTGACCTACCATCCCCAGGCCCAGCTTCTTCATCTCTTATGCTGTCCTTCTCCTTTGCCACTGTGATTCCGTCACTGCTGGCGGAGTGGGGATCCACGGCATACAGAGACAGTCTAGCCCAGGTGTCCGAGGGGTAATCGCTCAACTGGAAAGCCACTCCGGCCACACTGGCGTACATCTGGGGAACCACTAAACATAGCACTACTATTTTTCAATTCACTGATCAACAATTTCTAAATTTTCTTCACAATTACCCCTCTTAAAAAAAGAGAAAAATCACTGAGTACGTTTTTCAGCCAATCAAAATGCATGAAAATTGCGATTCAACGAAAAATTTTCTTTATGCATCAATTTGAGTGCAAGATGAGTTTGTCAAACAAAATATTTCCTGCTAAAAAATCAGACCAACAACTCATTCCCGTAACTTTTTTATGTACAACTTATGCAGGAAACGGCCCTAATTGTTAATCATGAGATGCTTTGTAAATGGAAGGTAGAAAACTGGACCTATTTAAATAGCAATGACCATATTCACGGTCAATCAGTCTATTCATTGTTCGTGGTTTTGATTCACTAGTATCAAAATATAACTCTCGTAACAATGAATACCGCTTACCTTGTGTTTTATCCTCAAATGACTTTTCGATTTCATTGCATACAGTAGACATTCCCTGGGGAAACTTGAGAGGATTCTTGTCAACTGGAAGCATACCGAGATCATGAGAGGGTTGGTTCAAAACAAAGCCAGAGTTTTTAATGCTGTTGTACACCTGCTCCTCCCATTTAGGATATTTATGCACTGGTCGCTCTGGAGGAGGAACGCCCGATTGAGTACTGGGGACATCGTCTGAAACCACGCACTTTTCAGTCAAAAAGTCGCTAGGGATACAGTGAAAAAAAACGATGAATTAATTTAATTAAAAGAAACAGAGGCTACAGTCGCAAGGTTAACACAGGTGCGAAGTTGAACTTCGCATACAAAAGCAAAATATGACCAATAACGCTATTGGGAAAAACTGAATGAGTAGAATTTGATGGCTAAGTGACGCAAGCCAATTATGACGCATCAGTAATACCAGTCAATTTGAAAAAAAAAATAAATTTACCAAGTAACAGGCCTCAATTTATAGAGCGGATGCATTTCAGCTAGTATACGAAAAAGTTCATTTAAAACATCCGACCCTGCCCAGGTTCGAACCCACTTAATTTGTAGCGGGTCTCATTCCCTGCCTCTACGCTACAGATCCATCGTACCTTGAAGCTAAAGTGCTATTTGTAATTTAATAGTCTGTGTTAATATCCTTAGCATTGGCTGTAGTTAGTAGTTGGTTATTGATCAAATGAACACATTTTGTCACAACAAAATTTGCGTCGCAACAATATTTGCCACTTAGGTTGGAAAAAAAAGACTTCATACTATAAAACAAGCTTTGCTTTTGTAAACAATAGGGTCAAAAATAGTCATCAAACAGTTGAAAAAATGTCAATGAACTCAATTAAAGACAAAAAAAAATACAATTTTTAAAACTTCTGAAATTCGAAGAAACAAATCGCATTGAAACCTTCTAAATTTCAGGAATATTTTATGATCAACACTTTTTTTTCATAAAACTAAACCATTTAGAGAAAACTGGATCAATAAGTTATTTTTTCAAAGTCATATCAATTCTTCGACCACGTACCTGGATTCAGAGTAATTGATTGACGGGTGTCAAAGAAAACATCTCGCTCATCGTCGTGAACCTACACAATGCAAAAATATTAGTTAAAGGTAGTTCAACGAGGTAGTAAAATAGCACAGACTATAATCCTGCTCACTATATCATAATCATCGTTGCTCAAGCGGTTGCTTGCATCTTCGTGCACAGCTGATACATTGCTTCCGTTGATGAATTTCGGCCCCTGGTTTGCATTGGGAGTAGAAGTAGTTTGGAGCACCGAGCTTCTCCAAGTAGATGCGGGCCTTTCCGGAATCGTAGGCGCCAAATCTGGCTCGTCTGTCAAGGAAAGAGGCATGTTTAGAACCTCTGAAGAAGTGTTACTGGAAGTAGTAGTTGGTTTGCGTGTAGTTGAAGGAGTCTCGTCGAGGCTTAGTCGCACACCCAATTTGAAACTTTCAAGTTGCGTTTCAGCATGCTGCAATTTGGCTTCCAAACTTTCAATGTGTCTTTTATTTTCGCTCAATTGCATTTCATACAATTGCTTTATTTCTTGTTTCATTTCGAAACTAGATCTAAAATGAACTATTCTTTGACAACCAAAAATGGAACATCATTAAAGAAAAATTAATCGATCTTTACTTTTCTGTGTCTGTCCTCTGCTTCTTAAGAAACCGGTTTTCCTCTTCGGCTTTCATCAGCTTTTCATTAGCGAGCCTTTCTTTGTCCACGGCTTCCTTGAGCTGATTTTCGAGACCAGCCATTCTAAATAACTTATGTTTTGCTTCCAATTTAATTCCTTTTCAGAAAAGCTAAGTTATTAGCGCGACAAATTTACAAAAAAAAAAAAAACATTTCAGTTTTCCTAAAGCGTACGTTGTCAATTTCTTGAAACTGATAAAAAAAAAGCAATTCCTCTTCCGAGTAGAATTTTTTTGCCCATCATTCACATAAGAAAAATAGTATCTAATGATTATTGAACCAAACACAATCGCGAAAATACCTGTTTCCAAGGTTTCCCCTTATGACAACAACTTGTTCTTTGAATCTTAGCATTTGGTTCTGCAAATGTACACAGTTTTCGCATTCTGTTGTTCTTTTTCCATCCGCCGAAGACATCGATCCGTGCCGGCTGACACCACTTAAATCATTTGGTGACATTTGGCTCCGTGCACCTGGTCCATGCGAATTCAAAGCGGTTGTCAGAGAGCTGGATGAAGAAGCGGCACCAGTTCCACGTGGACTGTAATCTGACGAGCCTGGCGTTGCGCCAAACATTATTCAAACAACTTCGTCAAACTGATTAAGAGTTATAATAACAATACTCATTACATAGTCAAACTAAAACATGGAGCCAAGATTCAATACAATCAAGGACGAATCTTCACCTTGAGAGCCTAAGTTCGTCATACAAAAAAAATCATTCGTGAAAACATTTTAATAAAAAATCAAGTTTTTAAAATTTCGTGTATGTTTATCAATACCGCAAAACCAAATTTAAGAAGGACAGCTTGATTGCCGTGCAAGAAATTTTATATGACTTCATTGATACAACGATACAGTTTGCTGACATATATGCATTTTTATAACGCTGGTATGACCCTATCCAGCTTGTACACTGACCGTAACTACAAGGTCCCTTTTATGATATACCTTTCTGAAAAAAAAAACGTTACAATACGAAGTTACAATGCGAAGTTACAAAAAAAACGTTACAAAACGTTAATCAGATGATGATTTCACTATCGTCTATGTTTTCCATATCCGGCCTTCTTACAGTGGTTCTTAAGGTGCGTGATACTACCATGATGATTTAATGTTTTTATGTTATTCCTGTAAATAATTATATATGCAATTTGTACATAGTTCCATTGGAATAATTGTGACATTCGACCAGAATGGCCAAATGCAATTTGTGCAGACTTCGAATTTTTAGCAGCAAGCCTTCCGAGTTAGTGATTTTGAAGGATTAACGACGTTAATCGGATGATTGGTAGAACGGTGAAGGTCAAGATATTCTGCTATTTTGAAATTTTAAATTTTCGAAGTGATGACGTAACATTTCTGAGAAATGCTGAAACGGCCATTTTTAACAAAAAACGAGTGAAAAAACACAACAACGTTAGTTACGCTGACGAGAACAACGAGAATCCTGATTGAAAAACAGCAACAGATTGCAGAGAACGTTCCGAATTGCAACTATTGTGCTGCTACAATAGTTGCAAGGCCGTTGCAAACAACGG
>NC_087063.1:24007348-24275244 GCF_963678635.1 Symsagittifera roscoffensis
AGTTCACTATTTGTGCATGTAATTCAGTTAATTTGAGCGTTCTGGTCGAAGCCGGAGAACAGTAACGTTTTTGTCAGCCTGATGTAAGAAAGACCACCGAAAAGTACTGGCTTGGTAGAGACGGTGAAAAACATGCAAAGCTCTGTTTAGACGCTAGCCAGTCGTCTTAAGACTTAGTTTTGTTATCCGTTGATATGTATCTTCCGGGCGAATGTTACATGTGTTTTATAATTGTTATGTTGAGATAAGGCGAGTTTTAGGTTGATCCATCTGAAATGGATCAAAGTTCCACTGTCTAATAAAAAATAACTTAACGGATTGTTCCGACCCGGTTTTTAACGGCGTTCATGTATTTTGGGCATCTAGAGACCTAAGTATGAGGACGTTCTTAATTCTAGAGTGGGGGGATATTTTAGTAGTAGCCTTTAAGCTGTAACGGGTCGTAGTCTCATGTCACAAACGAACCGAATTGGCTCCGACTGATTTGAGGTAGAAAAACACAAGAGATAGTGTCCCTGACTCTTGAGCCAATAGTTATAGGGCCTATTTTTCTTAAGCCTCATGTGTGACTGCAGTAGACGAATGTTACACAGTTTCCCTGCGTTCATTACTCTTTTTCAAATGGTAGTTGGCTATGTTTTAAACCGCGTTCGCTGGCCATGGGGACGGTCTTTAATTTTAAAGAGGGATGGGGTACTTTTGTAGCAGCCTTTAAGCTGGAACCAGCTAAAGGTTTCGTGTCTAAGTGAGCCGAGTATTGGTTCCGATCAAATGAGGTAGAAAAGCACGCGAGATAGTGTCTCCGGTCCTTGAGGCAATGGCTATAGAGTCTTAGTCTAATTGTGACTAGAGTTAACGACTTTTCTAAGCGCAAATAAAAGGGAGGTTTTCATTAGCCATTATTTGTTGCAGAGCAAGTGGGTGATGAAAGGCTTCGCATCTAAGAATAATATTGGATGTATCGTGATCTGCTTTCAGTTGCAATGAAAAGAATCTGTGTTATTGGAAGTGGACCAGCAGCTTTTTTCACTGCTGGCCATCTTTTGAAAAGTTCGCAAAATACTGTGGTAGACATTGTTGAAAAGATGCCTACAGCTCACGGACTTGTGCGGTACGGAGTGGCCCCAGATCACCAGGATGTGAAAAATGTGGAAAATAAATTCATCGATCTTCTCAATTCCGAAAGGTAAAATTTTCTTTGAAATCTATTTCTTTACTAATTTGTTACGATTAATAAAGTCTAGCTGTGGCCTATCGCTCCATGTTTTAGTTTTACCTTATAATGGCCCTTTCTGTGGGATTTGTACGCATATTTGCACTTAAGCATATTTGTAGATTCTTGTAACTGAGAACTATACTTTTCTCGGCTCTTTTCCCTCTTATCCCACCTGCAACTTTTTAAGCTAAATTTTTGTTTCATATTTTTACGTCTGCGAAAGCAAGTGTTTTGTAATCGGGAACAAGAGTTTTTATTACTGAATCTTATCATTGAATCTTAACAACTTCCGAGTTCCCTCACACTCTGTCTAAAGGTAACACCATGGCCTTTTCACCCTTCGGTCCGCGGTTTGAAATTTTTCTGGTCAAATTTTGTCGGCCTAGTTGCCACATCACGGGTTTTTCTTATGCTCTAAAAAGTATCATGATAGTTGCAGGTGTTGTTCATTGTTGTGGGGTGCTTGAAACATTTTAAAGTTTTTGTAAAATCAAATTGTTTTCCGGCGCAATTGGTGTTTGCTGAAAGATTGTCGGCTTTCTTAACGCTTCGTAACTTTTGTTCCGTTGCTAATTTAAAATTAAATTGGCTTGTTTTCAAAGAGTTCCTGTTTAAGAGTAATGAACGTAGTGAAGACTCTTATATAGGTCTTGCTGTTTTATTAAGTTTCTAATAACTAGTTGTGCAGTAATACATATTGATGCATTTATGAATGCACTTTGGTATTAATGCACTTTTTGAATTCAATTGAAATTCACCTGGTGAAAGTGACTTAAATAGCACTCTCAAATACGAACGTGGAAGTTGGGCAAAAAAAAACATGAACGATTTCTAGTTTCGAAAGTGGAATTTTGTTTTTAGATTTCCAGGGGAATATAAACTTTATCTGTTGATCTAGTTTTCTCAAGTTGGTTAATGTTATCAAAAAAGCGCCAATAATAAATCGTTCTACAAATTCAAAGAGCTTAAAGGGCATCTATTTTTTTCTTTGAAGTTCGAAAGTTGAGATTTTTTCAGCAAAGTCAGTGTTTTTTTAATGTTTACTTGCGTTTATAAGTCTGTTCCAATCTTCAATTGGCTATGTTTTATGAACACAGGTATTATGAAAATATGGGATTGGGTTTTCTTATATTATTTTTGAGATGCTTCGAAAATATTTTAGTTTTTTTTTGCAGAGTTTTAGTTTTGTTTCAAACTATTCTCCGATTTTCGAAAGAAGGTAGCAATGGAAAAACCGACTACTCCCCTGTGTGACAGCATACTCGCCGAGTCTTTTTCTACTTTACACCTCTGTCTACAGCCTCCGAAAAAGTCTGTGGGGGATTTCTTTAACCATATTTTTGATTTTTTTTTTCGTTTTCACGAAGTCTGCCCTCCCTAATCTGAGATGTTGGTATCAGTGATAAGAACGTATTTGAAAAGCGATACGCTCAAGTTTTTCAATCATGAAGTTATGGCCTTCGAAATAGTCTAATTTTTGATTTTCGACTGTTTTTTTGAGTATTTTCGAAAACTTATCTCCCAAATTTGAGGTTATGGGATCAATGGAGATATAGGGTAGTTGAAAGCTCCCCTGCATCAGCGGATACTCAAACTTTTTCACAAAAAATTATTATCGGACAAAAAAAAAGGTTACGGGAAGCTCTTTGTCATACGCGACTACGCACATGGGTCTCTGAAACGTTTTCAATTTTTACTATGTTTCAGAAACTTTTGATTTTTTTTAAAAACTACTCTATCAAATCTGAGGTGAAAAGTTCAGCCGAATTAACCGGTTGCGAGATTTTTTCCTGCTGAAGCGGCGACGCCTCAATTGTTTTAAGAAAATTATATGTCTTAGCGAAAGTTCCAATACCTCAAAAAAAGTTAAATTCTTCTCACTTAAGCAGAGAAACATTTAAGGTTTTGAGCAAATTCCATTTTTTAAGTTATGAATTTCGTCCTGCATCAGTATAACAAATTCAATAAATATCAAACTCGTACCTCCAGCTCTAGCTGGCCCCTAGTTTCCTTTTTATCGAGACGCACGAAACTTGGTTCACCCAATTTTCAACTTTTTTAGTTTTATTTTGAACTTTTTTATCGCAAGTGGCGCGAAGCTCCGCTTTGCCTCTGTGTTGTGAAAATTGGCATGCAGAATAAAATAGGCTATAACCATTATTTTTGATCTTTATAATTGACCTTGGAAAACCGCTGTTTACACCGCAAAATTGATGCTTATGTGAAATAGGGATAAAAAAAATTGTTGAATAAACAACTTATACAATACAAATGGAAGCAATTGACCTGACTTTTTTTTGCAGAAAAGCCGATTAATCTCAGGCAGCTACCTGTTTATTTAAGTGGCAAACGCCTGTTTGAGGAACCAAAAGTCGGGTTCAGTTCCCTGCTGGATCTTATTTTTTCGTTCGCTATTTATGTATTCAGGTCTTCGTCTCAAATAGTTTCGGCTTGATTTCCGTTCTGATCTTAAACTGTCAATTTAACCTTTCTTTACATTTGCGAGAGCAAGTGTCTTGTTATCGGGAAGTAGTATTTTTCCCGTATGAAACTTCTGTTAAAAATCTGTAAGAGGATTGACATTGCTTTACAACGTTTTTTCTTAGTCGTTTTTGAGGCCTTTTGGTTTTTGGCTGAAGATCTGTCGGTTTAGTTTCCGAATGAGAAATTGATTACTATTACGAGTGCATGTGCTCATTAAATGATGTATTCGGAGCATTGCAATGTTTTTCTGTAATTATAATAAGAGTTCTTAGAAACAGTTTTTTCTTTGCAAAGTTTTTTTTTCGAGAAACTGGGTTTCAGCTTATTTTTGGCCCATTTACCCTGGTATGTTATTTCCTATTTAGTTCCAGTCGGTCGTGTTGTATACTAATCTCGAATATTTATTGCTAATAATGTTAAAAAAATGCGAAACGCCACAATTGAAACAGTTTTCTGAATCGCAGGGGGTCTGAAGCTCTGCTTCGCCTCTCTGTGATTCAGAAAATTGTAAGACAAGAAACAATCAAGTAGATTGTATATATTGTGGCGTTTCGCAGTTTTTTCTTTAAACTACCAGCAATAAATATTCGAGGTTAATGTCTTTTCAGTTAATGTCGATTTGCTCCTCTGAGTTTGGGCAATTATCTTGAGCAATCTATCAGTCTATGTTTGCTCTCTTGTTTGTCCTGACAAGTTCTAGTTAGTTGAAGCCTTTCCTGTAGTTCTCTCCTCTCTTTGAAAGTAGTTTCGGCGTTTTTTTCCCAGATAGCTATTGGATGAAGATTCATATAATGAAAAAAATCCTGAGCTCTGTTTGCACTTGGAGTTCACTAAATTTTTAATCTTTTACTTTTTAACTTAAGAGAAAATTGTTGACGACGCTGACAACAGGTTGATTTAGTTTTTGAGATCCTGGTCGATGTCAGGAGTATTTTTTCCGCAGGACGATAACGCTGCGAATTTTGTTCTGAAACGGCTGCATTTTACAGGCTTTTGATTTTAATATGGATTGCTGCAATTTTTGAGGGTCATACCAGCCGACGGATTCCTCATTGCAGCTTTCTTCGGGTCGCTGGCAACCAGACGGACCTAAAATCAAAATAGAATATCAAACCAATTTATTGGATTACCGAAAGAATACTGCCATTTAGACTTATTGATCCAGTTCGCTGAAGTTGGGTTAATGATAATAATAATCTGTGTTCCGACCATTGAAAATGGGGAGGAAATTTATATTCGGGCGTGTTTAATTTTTTTTCCACGCAAAATTAGGTACCACAAATAATCATTGGAATGGTGCGAGTGATATGTCATAAAAGCTCTTTCAGTCGTGATTCGAACGACATTAAAAAATTTTCGTTTTTTTTTCAAAGTGTCGAGAAAAACCGGTTTGAAAGTTTTGATTTTGGTCTAGTTTTTAGCTAATAAGGTGATCGTGTAGTCTTACAATATCTTATTTAGGCTAATTTAAGCCGTGAAAGTTCAGTTTTGCTCAAGTTAAGGTAGTTTTCGGAGTTTTTTAGCGCAATTTTGGGAAGCTTTTTCAAAAATTTTTAAATTTTTGTTTCGTTTTTCTAGTCATTTTTCTTCAAAAGCTGTTTTCCAATTGACATTTTTATACTATGACTCTCATATATGCCTAAGTTTTCTTTTCGTTCAGATCTTTTTATCTCAGCATGCAGAAAACAACAACACCAATTTGAAAAAAAAACTATTTTCTTTTTTATTGAGACTGGTCGGAATACGCCTTAATTGTTTTAAGAAAAATTATGTCTTAGCGAAAATTCAAATACCTCAAAAAAGTTAAATTCTTCTCACTTAAGCAGAGAAACATTTAAGGTTTTGAGCAAATTCCATTTTTTAAGTTATGAATTTCGTCCTGCATCAGTATAACAAATTCAAAAAATATCAAACTCGTACCTCCAGCTCTAGCTGTTCCCTAGTTTCCTTTTTATCGAGACGCACGAAACTTGGTTCACCCAGTTTTCAACTTTTTTAGTTTTGTTTTGAACTTTTTTTATCGCAAGTGGCGCGAAGCTCCGCTTTGCCTCTGTGTTGTGAAAATTGGCATGCAGAATAAAATAGGCTATAACCAACATTTTTGATCATTATTATTGACCTTGGAAAACCTCTGTTTACACCGCAAAATTGATGCTTATATGAAATAGGGATAAAAAAAATTGTTGAATAAACAACTTATACAATACAAATGGAAGCAATTGACCTGACTTTTTTTTTTTTTGCAGAAAAGCCGATTAATCTCAGGCAGCTACCTGTTTATTTAAATGGCAAACGCCTGTTTGAGGAACCAAAAGTCGGGTTCAGTTCCCTGCTGGATCTTATTTTTTCGTTCGCTATTTATGTATTCAGGTCTTCGTCTCAAATAGTTTCGGCTTGATTTCCGTTCTGATTTTAAACTGTCAATTTAACCCTTCTTTACATTTGCGAGAGCAAGTGTCTTGTTATCGGGAAGTAGTATTTTTCCCGTATGAAACTTCTGTTAAAAATCTGTAAGAGGATTGACATTGCTTTATTATGAAACCGCATTTCCACCGACACGTTTTTTCTTAGTAGTTTTTGAGGCCTTTTGGTTTTTGGCTGAAGATCTGTCGGTTTAGTTTCCGAATGAGAAATTGATTACTATTACGAGTGCGTGTGCTCATTAAATGATGTATTCGGAGCATTGCAATGTTTTTCTGTAATTATAGTAAGAGTTCTTAGAAACAGTTTTTTCTTTGCAAAGTTTTTTTTTTCGAGAAACTGGGTTTCAGCTTATTTTTGGCCCATTTACCCTGGTATGTTATTTCCTATTTAGTTCCAGTCGGTCGTGTTGTATACTAATCTCGAATATTTATTGCTAATAATGTTAAAAAAATGCGAAACGCCTCAATTGAAACAGTTTTCTGAATCGCAGGGAGTCTGAAGCTCTGCTTCGCCTCTCTTGTGATTCAGAAAACTGTAAGACAAGAAACAATCAAGTAAATTGTATATATTGTGGCGTTTCGCAGTTTTTTCTTTAAACTACCAGCAATAAATATTCGAGGTTAATGTCTATTCAGTTAATGTCGATTTGCTCCTCTGAGTTTGGGCAAGTATCTTGAGCAATCTATCAGTCTATGTTTGCTCTCTTGTTTGTCCTGACAAGTTCTAGTTATTTGAAGCCTTTCCTGTAGTTCTCTCCTCTTTGAAAGTAGTTTCGGCGTTTTTTTCTCAGATAGCTATTGGATGAAGATTCATATAATGAAAAAAATCCTGAGCTCTGTTTGCTCTTGGAGTTCACTAAATTTTTAATCTTTTTCTTTTACTTTTAAACTTAAAAGAAAATTGTTGACGATTCTGACAACAGGTTGATTTAGTTTTTGAGATCCTGGTCGATGTCAGGAGTATTTTTTCCGCAGGACGATAACGCCGCGAATTTTGTTCTGAAACGGCTGCATTTTACAGGCTTTTGATTTTAATATGGATTGCTGCAATTTTGGGAAGCGTTTTCAAAATTTTTTAAATTTTTGTTTCGTTTTTCTAGTCAGTTTTCTTCAAAAGCTGTTTTCCAATTGACATTTTTATAGTATGACTCTCATATATGCCTAAGTTTTCTTTTCGTTCAGATCTTTTTATCTCAGCTTGCAGAAAACAACGACACCAATTTGAAAAAACTATTTTCTTTTTTATTGAGACTGGTCGGAATACTCTGTGCTAGTTGCAGAGTAACCGGCTATCCTTGTTTACACAAGCAAAGCTTGTGTTATAGTATGAACTCTCTTTTTTCTCCAACTTGAGACGCAATCATTGTTGCGACAAAATGTGTTCATTTTGAAAGTGATCATTTTGATCAATAACCAGCTATTAAGTACAGCCAATGATAAGGATATTAACACAGGCTATTGTATTACAAAAAGCACTTTAGCTTCAAGGTACGATGGATCTGTAGCGTAGATACAGGGAATGAGACCCGCTACAAATTAAGTGGGATATAACCCGGGCAGGGTCGGATGTTTTTAATGAACTTTTTCATATACTATTTAAAATGCGTCCACTCTATAAATTGAGGCATATTAGTTGGTATTTTTTTTTCAAATTGACTGGTATTACTAATGCGTCATGATTCGCTTGCGTCCTTAGCTTTTATGTAGATTCATAATTGGCGTGCGTCACTTCAGAAATTTTGTAGATTCAAAGTTTTACTTATTCAGTTTTTCCCCAGTAGCGATATCGATCATATTTTTGCTTGCGTATGCGAAGTGCAACTTCGACTCCGTGTATAAATTGTTTTCACATCGAAGTTTATTGGACTGAAAATATTCAGTGTACATAGTTCCGATATGCAAGGCCACAAAAAGGCCAATTAAGCCTAGTCAAGTGATGCCTCAATTAACATGTACAATTTCCACTTTCTAGATTTCAAAGCTTTTATTTCAATTTGTTATCTATCGAAATATACATTCTGTCTCTAAAATATCTTTGATCAATTCGTTTTTTCTGATGTACAGATCTCGAAAGTTGAATCTGATTTAGGTTGCTGTCATTTTCAGCAAAAATGGGGAAAAAACGTTGTATTAATTCAATAGGTTTTGGATTCTTACACCTATTCTCGTAGGGCTTTTTCCAGTTAAATTGTTTGTTGGTTTGATAATCTCAATTTTTTTAGGTTTTAATTCTCAATCCAATATTGTATTTTTTAGGAATTCGATTTTTCAGTGTTTCAGTGACAGAACTGCATATATATATATATGAACTTCAATCAGCTTTTTTTTCGTAAAAGCTGAACGAAGTTCATATATATATGCAGTTCTTTCACTGAAACTATGCTTTTTTGAAGTTTACGATTCATACCTTCGTTTGCTAATAAAATTTTCACAAGATTTGATTTTACTTAATCCTAGTTTTTGGAGTAAAGTTTTGTTTGCTGTTCTGTACGCTAAAACGCCATATTGAATTATTGGCTGTCTATGACTAAAATATTCTTCTATTAATTGTGCTGACATCAGTATACCTCATAGTCTAAAGCAATCCACAAAATGTTTTCAGTTTTTAATTAGAAAGTCAATATATCTGAAACTTCAACTTGTGTCCACCTGGATGCCCAAATACTTATAAATATTAGCTCCCTTTTTAACTTGTACCTTCCATTTCAATCTCATCTTATTTTCTATTTCAGTTTAACCCTCATTGCAGTTAGAAGTTACAACTAAATTTAATTTGTATTTGGCGTTAGATCATCGAATATTCTTTTTTCTTCAGAAATTCTTCTTTTGACTTTCTTTAAGTTTTTCTGCTAAATTATGTCCAACATTTGTGTATATAATGAAAAACGCCCTAGCGTCATGTTTTGTATCTCTTTGAAATTGTTGATCAAATGAATATCTTGTTTTGGCATATTTTGCTCTATCGTTTTCATTTCTTGCTTCGAGGTACTCTTTTCGCTTTTTTAGCCGTATTTTGAATTTCATTATATATCTAGGCTTTCAGCAAACGATTGGCTCTAGTTTTCGTTGGTATAATTTCACGAATAGATTTCGTAAATTTTGATGAAAATATTGAAAAGACTCATTACAATCTATTTTGGTCAATTTGACGTTGTGTTTATGTAGTTCTTGGAGAATTTCAAAGTTCCGTTTTTCGCTATTACTCCTGTTTCATGTGTCGCTTGATCACTTAATTTACAATTCGTGCCTCGAGAATGGCGAGTAGTTGCTGTATCTAATACTTGATTTTGTTTCAGAAATTTGAGTAAACCACATCTATGCAAGTTTTTCTATCTGACCGTTTAACAAGTTGGTATTGCGTTATTTTGGTAATTTAGGTTAAAAGCATTTTGAGTCTCTTCACAGGCGTTACTGAGCTAGTTTTTCAAATGATCCAGATTGAGATCTTCTCAAAGATTGTGTGTATCATCTACTACTATTTCAATGCAAGTCAAGAAAGTTTCCATAGTGTTTAAATGTTTCGATCGGGTTTGTGGGACTGAAATATACAACCGTAAAAAACAACAGTTCTTTTTCAAGCTAATTTTTACAATTAAAAATTGGCAAAGGTCCGTAGTAAAACAGCTGATAAGAAGGCAGAAAAAGTTCCACTCCACCGTCAACGTTTTTTCTCCCGTTTTTCTGATGGTTGATAGTTTGGTAATGTGAGACGCACCGGCGGATTTGGGGGGGGGGGGGGGGGGGGGGGCTGAGGGAGGGAGGGAGGTGTGGTTGGGTGTTATGCGAGTGCTTCTTCCTGAAGGATTCGACCCCCTGCCGACCCAAAGGGTCCCCCTTTGTACTATTTTGAGATATCCAATTTTGGCTGACTGACCCTAAAACTTGTCTAACTAATTGTATACTAATTGTGAGGGGCGAGCGCGTGCCGAAAAAACGCCTTTTTGGTCAAAACTTTCCAAAAAATGCCTAAAAAGCCTTTTTCGGAGCAGAAAATTTTGTCAAAGATTTGGGAGAGCTCAGAAAATCAATTTGGTCGACCTGAAAAAAGGTTTACTAAACTTTCGACATTTTTTTTTGAAAATCCCCTCCCCCCTCCGGAAAATCTTAGATCCGCCCCTGGTGATTTTTCAAAGTCGTTCAAATCACATTTGATAGGACTTTTATATGATATATCACTCGACCCATTCCGATGATTATTTGTGGTACCTGATTTAGCGTGGAAACAAAAAACCAAAACACACCCGAATATAGAGTTTCTCCCCATTTTCATTGGTCGGAACAATATTTGTTTTCAATTACAGTCTTTGCCGCAAAGTGTTCCGAATACATCAAAAATAAGTAGAAACCACTTGGGGTCCAACGTGTTTTTGTTTTGCTTACACTTGCGAGAAGCTAGTGTATTAGTACGAACCTTTTTTTCTAATCTAACTCGCAAATAGTTCATTATTTGGTGGCAAAGTGTTCATTTTTTGGTTGCATCTGTTCTCTGCTTTATTTGTAACTAGTGTTTGTGATTACTTAGGTGTCCGCGACTCAGTTGTGTTAGCCAGACTCATAATCTCTAGGTGGCGATCGGTCGGAGATCGAGTGCGAATCGAGAATTTTTTAAAACTAATTTGAGGCTTTTTTCTCATTTTTCCCATTGAACTTTATAGAGCTGCTCTTTGTTCTCCCTGGTGTTTGCGAAGCGAAGTTTGGCCTCTGTTTAAAATTTTGTTTTCTTTTGTGACTTTTTTGTGAAGACTTCACTCTTGCAATATAATATTTTTGCATCATAAAATAACAGCAGTGCAATCAGAAAAGGAATCGGGTGTGTTACAGTATTTTTTTCTGCTGTGTTTTCCATCCCAAATCAGGTGCCCCGAATAATCGTCAATAGGGGTCGAGTGGTATATCATTTTAATGCATATGCACTCGTGAGTCGAACCGTAGCAAAAGTCGAACAGTAGCAAAAGTCGAACAGTAGCAAAAGTCGAACCGTAGGTCTAACTGTGAGTCGAACCGTAGGTCTATATTTGAGCGAATAAAACGACCTATGAGGCGTATACCACGCAAAAAAGGCGTTAAAATTTATTCAAAATAAAAAATTCCTTTGACAAAAAACTCTGACCAAAAACTGCTAATTTTGAAAAAAAATTATTTACAAAATTTTTTGTTGTTTGTTTGTTTTTGTTTGTTTTTCTTTGTCTGATCGTTGTCAGATATGCGTATTCTTCTCTTTCTATCGAATTTACTTTATTTCTAGGCTTTCAATCAGATCCTCTCAAAGCCGAAAAATGTTTATTTTGTAGTTGGAACTTTCTGTGCTACTTGCACAGCAACCGGCGATCCTTGTTTTTTTTGGGTGGGACTATATATGTGCCTTTTTAGTGAAGACTTCAATTCTTTGGTGGAATTGAGGTTGGACACTCTGTAAAGTTATCGAAGTTGAGGAAGTTGTACAATGCTGTTGTGGTGGCAACAGGATGCGAGCGCCCCAAATCATTGGGCATTGAGGGCGAGTTTGGCACAAACATTCTTTCATCTCATGACTTTATCACATGGTACAACGGGCATCCAGATTCCATGCAGATGGAACCAGATTTGGCGTGTTCGTCAAATGCCGTGATCCTGGGTCAAGGAAACGTTGCATTGGATGTGGCAAGGATTCTGTTGACTCCGCCGAGTATCCTAGAAAAAAGTGACATATCTGATCGTGCTCTTTCAGTGCTCCGCAAATCAGAAGTGCAGAACGTGTTCTGCGTCGGCAGGAGAGGGTTGGCTAATGTTTCATTCACAATCAAGGAGCTACGCGATATAACGAAGGTGAATTCTTTTATTGTCTTGCCAATAAGTCAACAGATTGTATTGTAGGAGTATTTTGACAATAAACAAGTTGCGTGGTCAATCATATTTAGCAAACAAAGAATTATGTTGTCTTAGTTGACCTAAAGTTAGATTACCCAATATAATAAGCATCATTGATTCAATGCTGGTTTAGCGTCAGTTGCCAATTCAAGTTATACTTTAAATGTCTGGCGTCGATTTTCGAAGACCAGCTGGTCAGCTCGAGCTCTCAGTGCTACTTCTGGGAGCTTCAGCTGTCGGAAAGTCCTCATTGATTCGTTCCTTTGTTGGCGAGAACTTCCGCTTCACAAATCCAGCTACTGTCGGTGTTGATATGAAGAGGAGAACAGTAGAGCTAGAAAAAAGAAACAAGATTGTGACGCTAACTTTATTGGACGCAGCTGGCCAAAATACATTCGAGTCCATTGTTATGTCTTACTTTAGAAGTGCCGATTTTTATGCTCTGATCTTCGACGTTACGTCTAAATCGTCCTTCGAAGAAGTAGATAATTGGATGAAGAGACTTAATGATTTAGAGAACATGGCGGAAAACTGTATTTTTGTAATAGGCAATAAAGTTGACCTGGAAAAAGAATGGAAAGTATCTGAGACGGAATTGACAAATTTCTGCAATGGATTCCCAGATCCGAAACCAATTCCTTTCCTAGCTTCAGCAAAAACAGGCGAGCTAGTGGAAGATGTGTTTACGGAGATGTGTGAGATCGTGTTGGATCGAATGCAGACGAAAAAGGAAAAAGACCGTCGGAGTACAATCGACACTACCCTTGATCCACCGAAAAATTCGCCGAAACCGAAGAATTCAGATGATTGCGGATGTCTCATTCTGTAGAATACACAACATTATAGAGTACCAACTGCAGTTATTTAATTTGCGAGTTATTTGACAATGATTTTCACTTTTCGTCAATATCGGATATTCAGATAGCTCCTATTAGAAAAGTAAAAAGCTAGCATATCAGTTCTTAGATTCTTTTTGCGTAGTTCAATTTTTAATTATAAAATAATGCATAGTGTTTTTTGTTCTCGAAAGCAATTTGGTTAGTTTTAAAGGGATTTTTAAAAGTCATGAACGTAGTAAATGCTATTATGTAGGTCTTGGTGATTTTTTTTGGGCAAAAGTCTTAAAATTTGTTCACCCTAAAGTTTGATTTTTCGCAGTTTGACTTCTGATTTCTTCTTAAATTCAGTTCATTTCCATTTTCAAAGGTAGGCAAACTCCACTATCGAACACTAAAACTGTAAAATTCACGAACAAATTCTTGTTTTGAAACTATTTTTAATATTCAGGTTTCCCAGCGGAATAAATAATTTACCTATTGATCCAGTTTTCTCAGTTTAGGTTAATTTTATTCAAAACTGAAATTCGAAAATTCGCGAAACTAGTCAGTATTTTTTTCCTGTTTATTTGCGTTCATGACTCATTTTCAACTATTTGTTGGCTATGTTTTTTTATTATTTGTAGATGTGGCCATTATAATGGATTTGAATCCAATTATGAAATTAACCTGGTTGGGTTCATGAAAAATATTAAATTTTGAGCTTATTTTTAGATTCATCGACATCTTAGCGTATTAAATTTTTTATCGACTTTTGCGGCTATCCTTCATGCACTAAGGACCGAATCCGCTGACATTTTGTCAGACAGTCAGAATTTGTTATTCATAAATTCGAAGGAAATAAACGATGAAATCAGTCAGTTCAGAACAGTTCAAAGGCATTGATTGGTTACCAGTGTTTGCGCGTTCGGTTCATTGCGTATAACAATAATAAATAATACCCTAGCTTTATCAAACCATCTGATTTTTGTGTCCGCTTAATTTCGAAATAGTTTTTCTGAAGTTAAATTATTTTTTGAAAAGTTGGAAGTCATTTTTTTCGAGAAAATTTTTGTGTTAGTGGTAGTTTTTCTTTGACAAATTTCGGCATTTTAAATAGCCGTTTTTGACGTTTTTTAAATCTTATGTGAAAGGTAGTCACGTTTGCACTTCAAACTATTTTCTTGCAATTTACTTTTTTCCGTTACTTTTTTTGTCTCGGGTCATTCTGCGTTAAGTTAAGTTTTAGTTTGAGTCTCTCTGTCAACTTAAATTAGAATTCTTTGAAATTAGAATTGCAACTGTGTTTTAGACAATTAAACTATTTCACTGAAACGTTGTTTTTGCCGTTAGCATCTTCTTTTTAATTAATGGTAGTAAATAATGGTGCCTTGTGTTTTGCGCTATTTGGTAGCAAATATTGAGGTCTGACTGTTGGATTCAAGAGCCGAATGAGAGTTGAACAAACTGTTGAGTTAAAGCTCGGACATGACATTGAAATGTTTATTTTCTCTTCATTTCCAAGTTGCTTTGGGTTGCAATTCACGAAGTTTTTCTCGTTGTTCTATATTTATTCAGTTTCGGAATGATTTTTGTAGATGTTTGAGACATTGCGATGTAACGCACTATGTTTCTTGATAGAATAAATTTTTGAAGCTCCATATTGGCTCCACAAATATTGGATTGATCGATTGCTACAATTGATCGATTATAATCATGTTTTAAATTGTTTATTTTAATTTCCTTGTTTACACTCTCCGATAAGTTCCTCCACCAGTAAAGCATTAGATTTATGTAGTTTTCTCTTTAAGAGTCTGTGAACGTATTGAAGTCGTGATGTTTTTCATATAATAGTGCATTTATGAATGCCGTTCGGTATGTGCAGTTTTTGAGTTCGTTTGCTAATAGGCAGAAAAAATTTGCTCTAAATGGAAAAAGCGTACAAAAGTACGTTGATCAATTTTTAGTTTCGAATGTGGAATTTATTTTTTATATTTCCCAGGAGAACATTTTCTACTTTTTTCATTTTGTGTTAATTTTACCATAATTGTTGGGACCATTTGAAAAATGCGGAGAAACTTTGTATTCGAGTGTTTTTAAGTTTTTTTTTTGCTTTCCACGCAAAAACAGGAACCACCTACAATCATCGAAATGGGTAGAGTGATAAACTAAATCGAAACGCTTTCAGTCGTGATTCGAACGAAATTCAAAGTTTTCAAAAAATTTTCTCAGTGTCGAGAAAAACTGCTTTAAAATTTAAATTTTTTATTTCAATTTAAAGCGCATAAAACGAGCGAGCAAGCTTACAACAGCTTAATTATGCCTTATTTAAGCCCTAAAAACTTAAATTAGAGCAAGTAAAGTTAGTTTTTCTTGTTCCATTTTGTTTTGACTTATTTTTCTTCAAAAATTTTCGTTTTATTTGCCTATATTACTTTGACTGTCGAATATACATAAATTATAGTTTCATGTCAAATACTGTTTTCACACCTCACAGAAAACTACACTAATTAAAAAAAACTTTTTTTCTTGTAATTTTTTAAAGGCTATGGTCGGAACATTCTGTGGTGCTTGCGCAGTAACCGGCTATCCTTGTTTGTTCTTGAATTTCAAAAAGCTTGAAGGCCATTTTTTTTCTTCGAAATTCGGAATTTAAAGTTTTTCAAAAAAAAAAGTTTTCAGTTTGTTTTTGTTCAATGACGCTGTTCCATATGTCTGTTGACTATGTTTTAGGTATTTTCAAACGAAGTGGACTTTTTACTCGAGCGTAGCGGAGTGTGATAGTACGATGCAACTATGTTCAATCATAGTGGCAAATGAAAGTTCTAATTTTCGTGACTTTTTTAGCAAGTAGGCTGCATTATCAGTATATTGATATGTGCTTTGGCGTTTGACGAGTTAAAAGTTGACGCTTTTTAATACATGAATTGAACCGGAAAAAGCTTTTTGTTTCATAAAACAGTATAAAAATTAAAATCCCATTTCAGAAGTTTTCCAGCTCGATATACATCGCTAGATTTTTTAACTGCATAATTTATACCCATTTTAGTTAAATGTATGCAAATTTAGTGTAGTTGCATGCAAAAGGGGCAGAATTTCTTACCGCAAGAGTTTGCCTTAGCCACATTGTTTGGCTTTCCTGTTTTTACAATCGACGACTGCAAGAGCAATAATTTTGCCCCGCTTAGAATAGGCATTAAGCCGTTGGTTTGTTTCCATTTTTAAAAATAAAATCGATCGAAGGCTAGAGCGATTATTGGACCTCAATATTGGCGGAAGATCAGTGATTGTCAAGCAAAGAGACCAAAATTGTTGAGGCAAACTTTCATTTGATTTTTGCTCCATCTCTACAAAATCAAACGAAAGGCACTGGAAATTTAAAAGAAAGCAATGGAATATTTTTTCGCTGCTCCTGTAGAGTTGTTAAAAAGATCCAAGATTTGACTTTTAACTAAATTGATTAACACGGATCTGATTTTCAGAAAAATAATATAACCGAGCTTGTACTCCTCGCAGTGATATTTGAATTTAGTACTTTCTCTTTTGATGAGCTTTTTCATCCGCCTCGTTTGAGCAAATTGTATTGTAGCTCATCGGAGCTATTATGCTACCAAGCAATACTCAAAAGAGAAAAAGCCAAACTAAAAGAAGTTACTGAGCAAACAGTTTCGAAAACCTGATCATATTCTTTCGGAGTATCTGAAAAATTATTCAATTCCTCTCCAAGCTTTTCGTGTGAGTAATCGCTTAAATTATGCTCGCTCAAATCGGCAAGGACAGAGAGCTACAGTACATTTCGCTATCTGAATCCGAGAAACTGACTTCCGAGAAAGTTTGAGCGACAGATGAATCTATTTGTTCCGTTTCGACATTTTCCGAATCCAATAAATATTTATCAGTTGTCTGTTTACCCACACTGTAAAATGTTTTATAGATTTTTCCTGTCGTCATTTTGATCTGCATATACTGTACCTCATTGTACAGTTTTTTGGTTGTTGATTTTTTAGGACTTAATACCAATATTTTGGGGCTTCAATTTGAGAGTAGATTACAGCTTCTGGGAGACTAAACTAGCCTAAAGTTTGTCGCGTTGTTTTCGCTACATAAAAAGTTGAGATTATTTGGACTGAACGCATCTGTTCTGTTATAGACAGTCAGCTCCTTGTCTAGTAAAATTTGTTTCTTAGTCCTGAGCCTGAGATACTTGCGGCCTCGACAACCAATTTTCATATAGTAATTAGTATTTGCATTACAAGAGTGAGTTGCTCATCTGGCAACCCTAACAAGAACTTGCTCATTCTCCATTGGCGAATGCGTTTCTTCTTCCTTATGAGCTGGTAGTTTTTCTAACAAAACGATTTTATCTTGGATTTTGGTTAAATTTCTAATTGGCTTAGGACACCTGTTACGGAGTTAAAACCACCAACTCTTCAATTTTCAAGCCTTGTTTTCCGCAAGCTCGTAAATATCGTTAAGTCACTGAATTGGTTGCAGGTTTCTGTTTACCATTAGCTTCTCGAGGTACTTGAGTCACTGAATTTTTTCAGTCTATAGCTGAGTTAACAGCACGGGAACATGTTTTCCTCGCTAAATTTTCGAACCAAACATAGTAACTGAAACGAATTTCTTCTTTGAAAAACAATAATGCAAGACCTTGCAAATGTTTATAATATAACTAACTGACAAAACTGATGGCATTCCAAGCACAAAAAACTGCAAAAAAGTAAAATTTCGTCTCAAGAAAATTTAAAAAATCTATCTAATTTTTAAAATCACCTTCCAATTTTTTTTACACCAAGCACTCACAAAAAGAAATTGGTGAAAAAAATTTGTTTGACATATAAACAACTAACAGAAAAACTACGAGCTGTTTGCAATGAGTTACTGAAGCACTTTGTGATCTCTCACATTACACGAAATTCCTCAGTCAAAAATAGGAAGCAGAGTGAATAGGGCTGCCGACATTAGTACAAAAAAAAGCACGGTACGCTGCAAATCATTTTTTCAAAAACTAGTCAACAGCTTTTTAAAACAATTATCGACAAATTAAATTCAGACTGATAATCACAAAATTTCAGTGTATACTAAAAAAGTAACCGTCTCCATCACTATGTTCTTTTAAATTTTCTGCTCTAATATTTCCACTATCTCCAAATAAATAACTCTTGAATACAAGGAAGTAACTTTTGGAACACTTGTTTCCTGGAACGCTTGCTACTGACGAGGCTTCTTGAAGTAAACAATTTCAAATTTCATACATCTATATCACACACCTTGAAGTAGTCACAGAAGTTTACAGAAGTTAAATTCGATTTATAAAAAATGAACGGTTAGATTTGGTTATTTTTGAATAAATGCCAACTGGTTTCGGGAGATTCAAAGTTGTTCTCATTGTCCTGGGTTTCCCTGTTTTCCTCTTTAATATCGCTAATATTAGCTGGGCAGGATTATGGATCTTTTCATCTTCGTTTCTATATTATTTTCATGTAACCTTGTCACTCGTATACAACGAATTTCTACCATTAGACAGTTCGTTTGTGTTTTTCGTTTGTTTTCCAACCCCACAGAAAACACTGTGTTGTTATTCTTTTTATTATGCCCTAACTGCACTCAAACGTATCCTATTTTGAGTCGTCCTAACATTCCAGTCTTACGTGGCTTACATTTTGTTTTTTAACTGTATGTGCCTGATGTCACGTGCATTGCACGTTTGTTTCCCTTACCAAACAATGTTTTTTTTTACCTGCACATTTCTACTTTTGGTATTTCTCCTGAAATGCTTATAATAGCTGTTCTCCCCCAATGGGTTTACAGCTATTAGTAAGACGAGGGTATCACTGCTATTAGTAAGACGTGGGTATCCCATCTCTGTTGCCACTGTAAATAAGACGCGGGTATCACTGCGAGTGTCCGTGCAGCTGCTAACTCGGTAGTAAACAAATTCCAATTTCAATATTTCACTTATTTCTCTATATCATCATACACCTTGAAGTAATCACAGTAGTATACAGAAAGTAGATTCGATTTTCATATTATTGACGGCTAGATTTGGTTATTTTTGAATAAATGCCAACTGGTTTCGGGAGATACAAAGTTTTTCTCGTTGTCCCGTGTTTTCCCGTTTCCTCTTGAATATCGCTAAAATTAGCAGAGCAAGATAGTGGATCTTCTCAGCTTCGTTTCTATATGCTTGTTATATTATCATGACAATTGTATACAACGATTTTCTACCACTAGATAAGTCGTTGGTCTTTGTGTCATTATCGTTAATTAATGATGTCATTTATCAGACATCTTAAATTCTCAAATAAGTTCAGGTTTTAACCTTGACTTCTTACAACACTTTCGATTCTTTACAGTAGGGCAACCGGTTGGGTTGATGTCTATCAGGTTTTTTTGACCAGTCATGACAAATTACTGCTCTGGTGCTTGCTTGCGGATGACTTTGGGGATTCAACACTCTGATATCCTTATTTGCTTCGAATTAACACATCGTCCATGAGTTACCTGCCCAGCAAAATTTACCTGAAATTGAAGTTTGATAGGTTTGGATGGCTGGAGAAACTTCTACTCTAGTAATAGCTTGGTAGCAGTTAGAACGCAGTTCCATACTTGACTATTAAACTCAGCTCCAATTTGTTTTCGGGAACGTGTTTTTTGCTTCCTTACTTTTTAATAAGTTTGCTGGCTTCTTCGATTTATTAAGTGCTTTTTTAAGCTTCTCAATTGTAGCCGAATTGCATTCGTTAAACAGGATTTTTTCGAGGAAAATCAAATAGAAACTTTTAATTAACTAACCTATCACATCAATAGAAGCTTTACAATTATGGTTTACTCACATTGCTCTCGCTGTTCAAGAAAGTACGCTCCAGGCGTTTTGCTTGAGCCGAAGATCCAAGAAAGCCGCTGGTCGGCTCAATGGGTGTTGCCTCCTCTAGCATCTTCAAGTGTGCTATCTGAGGCGAAACCTCAGCAGATTCAGATTCTTCTTCCGAACTTCTTTTAACATTGCTAGCAAATAACGAGGTTTTTCCCCTTTTTTAGAAGAGCAAATTTTCTGTAAGTTTGTTTGCATAATTCAAGAATTCAAAAACTTGCAAATGAACAACTTCAGGGTCCATCCCTGGTTCGCCATTCCCTCGACTGAAGCAATTTCCAATTTTAGTGGAACATGTTTAATAACTTTAAAAAGATGTCTCCGACCGAGAAAGTATCTACATCTTTCAGGCATAATGCTTCTAGTATAGAATTGCTGAAAATTTCAATTCGATTGCTCTCGTCCTTGGCTTTATGAATTTTCGAGCGTTTCACTTCATCAATATATAGTAGTTCAGTCGTTACATTGTTTCTGATGAATCGATAAGCTCGTTTTTCACTTAAGAAACAGGCATTTTACTCTTTATTCAACAAGTTTCCGATTCCCTGATGTCACGCCGACTTCCAGGTTTTCGGTCACTTCTATCTCTTCGGCATCTTCTTTCTCTTCGATAACGTCTTCATCACTAGATGCTGTTGTTTCGTACACCGGAATATCTAATTCGGGTAAGATTTCATTGTCTGCGTATAAAAACCGGGGTGTCGTAAAATTTTTTAAACGTTCCGCCTTTCTGCTGTTGTCTTCTTTCGCTTGCCAGCTTCTTAAGTGACAAATAGATTCTTGTCACTCCTGAAGTTCCAGTTGCTTGTCTTTATACCCCTCCAATTGGTATTTTATTTACGTCGACTTTCTTTTTTTTCGGTCCATTTTTATCGTAGCACGAATTAAGACAACTTGCACTGAGTACTCGAAACTTTCTAATATAACATCAGCTTTCATTTCAAAAGGAATTTGATTGAAAACCGATACTCTCAATTTTAAACTTGGCATTGTATCTTAAAAAACTTTTCGATGGTATTCATCATTATAAACACTTCGTTATTTACACTTCTCGCATATACTAATTAAAATTTTAATTATTGATTATAAAAAATGTCATTAGTAACACTCTTCACCTGTTCTTTTCACGTAAGAAAAACTCCTCACAACTTAACTTTAACGCTATCACGCCACATCTTAACTCTACGGTCCAATTACAGCTGCCCACCTCGAAAAATTTTAGCAGGAACGATGGGAGCTAGAGTATTCAGTATTTTTTTAGTAAAAAATAGTGGAAATTAATAAATAGTCATACATCTGCCACTAAATGGCCTAGAAATCCAGTTTTTTTCAGAGCCACGATATGGTTTGTTCTTCCGGAGTTGTAAATTTGGCTACAAAAAACATGTGATAACACGTAAATAAACATAGCAAAAGTTTATGCTGTTTTATCTATATGCTATTTTGTATAGCCCAGTCGTTTGATTCTTTTGTAAAATAGCTAGCTAGTTTGCGGAGTGCGGTCTGTATATAGAGAACCGCGTATTCATACTCGTCAGTATTTAGACAAATACTGTATGAACCAATCAGAATCGAGATAAGACATAAATAATCCAAAATAAATCATAATTATTTATTAATATTTTACTTGTCTCGATTCTGATTGGTTAAAACAGTATTTGTCTAAATACTGACGTGTCTGAATACGCGGTTGTCTAAATACTGCTACGTAACCCTAGTTTGCATTGATACATTTAACATTACATTGTAAATTCAGTTGACTGTATATCGCGGTTACGTAGCAGTATTTAGACAACCGCGTATTCAGACTCGTCAATGAGGACAAGGAAGAAATGAATTCTTAATAATTATTCATTAGTTTAATTATTCATTAATTTCATTAGTTTGCTTTCTCATCTCGATTCTGATTGGTTGATATGGTATTTGTCTGCTTACTGACGAGTATGAATACGCGGTTGTCTAAATACATACCGCACTCCGTATATCGCCAATCAGGAATATGTGTAACAATCTGAACCATTTTGCATTTAATGTATTCCACTGCGCTTAAACCCTCGGAAATTGAGCTAAATAGTGCACTCTATCTATATCTATCTATCTATACTATATTTAAATGCGAGTGACAGCTTTCTCCCATGTTTAAGCTATATCATAAATTGCAATGCTTAAGAAAATTTTTCAATTCGTTTTTCGTTAGGTCGTTAATTTTTCAATATTTTTTTTCCAGGCCAAATTAAGTCTGTGTGTCTGTATACCTGCTTTTTTAATTAATTTGATTATGTCTGTCTACCCGTCGCCTAATTTTTTATTTTTCATCTATTATCTATTATATATTTAAATGCGGGCTTCACTGTCTCGCCATGTTTAAGCGTTTTCAACGTATTATTTTCGCATGTTTAACAAAAGCATGTTTAACAAAAGAGGCCTCCATATATCAATAAGCAATTCTGTTATGTTATGAGATACGGCAATTTTCGAGATTTTTCAAAAATTTCTAGAAAATTTTATTTTTTAGAAGTTTCTGAAAATTTGGAATTCGCTACCTTGTAGTTGGGGGTCAGGGTAGTCTCAAGGGTTGCAAATCTTGCCTCCAAATATTACTTCTCAAATCGTTGTAGTTTTCGAGATATGACGTTTTTTTATGATTTTTTCAAAAATTTTCAAAAAACTTAAATTTAAATTTATTTCTTCTAAATTTGAATTTCCCAACCGTTTAGTTTGTGGCTGTCAGAGTGGTCTCAAGGTCTCAGGTGTTGCGAATCTTGCCTCCAACTGTGACTGCTCAAGTCTTTGTAGTTTTGCAGATGTGACTTTTGTTATTATTTTTTTAAAATTTCAGAAAACTTAAATTTAATTTTTTTTCTTCAAATTTTGAAGTTCATAACCCCGTGTAGTTGGGAGCCGTCAGACCACTCCCAGGGATTGCGAGAGATCTTGCCTCCAATTGTGGCTGCTCATTTTTTGGGTTGTTTTCGAAATACGCCGTTTTTTTCTGGTTTTTTTTTTCAAAAAAAGTTTCTAAAAAACCTCATTTTAAGTTTCTCAAAATTTGAAATTACCAACGCTGTAGCTGAGTACTTAAGAGCTCTCTCAGGAGTTGCAAATCTTGCGTCCAAAAGCGACTGCCCAATTAATTTTAGGTTCCGAGAGGTGCTGTATCTTAATTTTTCAAAGATTTTAAAGTTTTTCAAAGAACTTAGATATAAAAAACTTTCAAAATTTTTTCAAAATTTGACATCACCAACCCTGTAATTCGGTGCTGTCAGAGTACACTTTAAGGATGTTGATATTTTTCTCCAATTTTTACGGTTTTTTATGAGTTGTTAAAAATTCGAAGCACCGGAGGTGCGGTAGACGCTAGTTACTTTTGAGCAGTTGACACCATTTAAATTCCTAAATTATAACTTCCGAGAATGTTTATAAAATTTACCTTTTCATGACAAGAAAAAGCTCTAATTTCGACATAATTAAAATCCCTAACATATGTAAACTTTCTTTTTACAGATACAAAACGTGGATGTATCCGTTCTTGCTACTATGGGCGACGAGGAAATTGAGTCACTTGCGAGGCCTAGAAAAAGGCTAATGCAGTTGTGCAAGGAATTTCAATCCACAAAACGGTGCGACGATTTTACGAGTCTCAAAAAGGACGAAGTGAAAAACTTCGTATTAGACTTCAACAAAACTCCGTGTGAGTTTTTACTGAACGAGGAGTCGTTATCTGTTGAGTCAATTCAGTTCAAGGGGACCAATGACATGAAAGGGGAGACAGTGAATTTTCCGACAGGGCTAGTGGTCAAGTGTATTGGTTATGAGGGGGTCCCAATCGACAAGTCTGTTCCATTCGACTCCAAGAAAGGTACGAGATTGTCGGTTGTAGGATTGGGTCCCTTAAACAGAATGGATATGAATTCATGATTTTCCATGTCGCGGGTCCTTAATTAAAAAAACGAAAGTTGCTACCATTTTAAGTCAACTTTATTACTAGGATATTTTTAACTATCCCCACTTTGGTACCAAGTTTTGTATATGATTATTTGTATATAGAATGTGTTAACTGTTACTGGTAAATGAATTTAACGATCTTGCAAAAAAAATGATGGAAATGTCTCTCATACGACGAATAACTCAAGTTTATAGTTTTATTAAGAGTAATGATCTCATGCTACCAGATATAGAAAAAATGACTCAATCCCAGCTCGAAACTTTCTTCAATAAATTCAAAGATAATTATATTTTTGACAATCGTCAAACTTTTGATATGCTTTTTTAAATAAATTGCCACGTCAATTTCCAAGATGATGCTCAATATCACTTATGGGCACAGCGACCATGAGTTGAACCTCTCTTAGGTGTGCCCTCCCAGGCAGTTGGATGTTTTGTAAATGATTATTTGTATATAGAATGTGTTAACTCTTACTAGTAAATGAATTTAACGATCGTGCAAAAAAAAAGTAACGAATTGCCAAGTAATGAAACAATTCAACGGTTAAGCATATGCGAATTTTGTACCTAGCAACAAATCCCTCCTTTTGCAAAAATGGGTAAATCTGATAAAAATATCCAATTATGATTCCGCGATCTCCCAAAAATTCTTAGAGCTCCCTATTATTAGTTTTAGAGGTTTGGACGGAACTCAAATTGGGTTCATTTCCCCGTCGCAAAGGGCTTTAGAGTGATAAGTTTAATAGCGAAGCCTTTCAATTTTGTGGTGATGATTAAAATTTTGAAAGGATACGCTTTTCTCCATAGACTGACTCATGAATGTCCTAGATAATCGTAGAAACTGTCGAAGCTCTTGATCAGACAGTTTACCATGGTTTTTTTGAAAAATTATTTATTTATTGAATGGAAATCTCCCTCTTAAGCGTGTTACATATGTTACTTAAGCGTATTAAATTCCTGTTTGATAGAAACGGGTATTATGAAAATGTATGGAATCGGTTTTTTTTTGAAAACCCTTGGAATTTTTTTCTTTTTCAATTTAGTTTTTCTAAAAAACTACTCTACCGATTCTTAAAAAAGTGGTACCAATTAGAAATCCACCTCATGCCCTGTGTGCCTGCATAATAATCTAGTCTCTTTTTACCGTACCCCAATTTCTACAGCCTTCGAAAAAGTGTGCGGGGGAAGTTTTGACCCAATTTTTTTTGGCTTTTTGGCTCTCCCAAATCAACGAAAAGAACGAGTTGTGGAAAGCTCCGCTGCATAAATGATTACGCCTACGTTTTTTACACAAGAAGTTATGAACCTCGGAAAAATCAAATTTTCGATTTTTTAAAATCGTTATTTGAAATTTCTTGATTTTCTCGAAGGTTATTCTGCCAAATCGAATTCAAAAAATTCGTTCCTAGTTTTTTATTTTAAGAACGAACTAAGGTTTTGAGTGAAGCCCAGTTTTTGAAATAACCATTGTGCTTCCACAGCTGTACAAAAAATTCAAAAATTACCAAACAGCTGGCCTCTAGTGTCCTATAATCCTATAAATTAAATGAGTCTTAATGCGCTATGGACGCAATGTTTTAATTTTACTATTGAGCTCAACGCGTAAGAAACCACTCTCTAGCGAGTATTTTCTAGCATATTTTTCGATCCAAAATTTGGATAACTAGCAACTTAAGGTCTTTATTCAGGTCAAGGCCAAATGTCTAGACAGCTTGTCTTGAAGTTTTGACAAACATTTTCAATTGGATATTGAATGACTAACGCCAAAGTGTGAATTTCCCGGCAATGTAGTGGGGAGCTGTTAAAATACTTTCAGGGCTACAAATCTTGCCTCCAAATATGTCTACTCAAATCCTTTTAGTTTCCGAGATATGACGTTTTTTTTGTGCCTTATGGAAAAATTTTTAAAGTATTAATTTTAAAAGAAAACTCCTCAAAGTTTGAAGTCAGCAACACTATGGCAGGGTACTGTCGGCGTACTTTCAAGAAATTTTAGATTTAAGTTTTGTAACAAAATGTGAAATTAGCAACCCTATAGTTGGGCACTGTCATAGTTCTCTCAGGAGTTGCAAATCCCGCCCCCAAGTATATCTGCTCAAATCCTTACAACTTCCGAGGTGTGACCTTTATTCTATGGTTTTTATGAGAAGTTTCCACAAAACCTGGGTTACAAAACTTCGCAAAATTTGAAATTCCCAACGCTTTAAATTGTTGGTTTTAGCTTTTTCCTAAATTGTTACTGTTATTCTTAACGCTATAAAATCTTGCCTCCAAATATAACTGCTCAAATTCCTTTACCATTCGAGATATGACGTTTTTTAAGTTTTTTTTTGGTAAAAGTTCAATAAATTAAGATTTAAGAGTTCGAAATTGGCAATCATATGTTGGGGTGGCGTCAGGGGTGTTCATATCATGCCTAAAAAAATTTCGGCTAAATTTTCTTTAGCTCACTAGATATGGAGTTTTTGATGATGTTTTTAAAAAATTCAAAAACTTTAAAACCATAAATTTGAAATTAGCAGTTCTAAAAGGGGTGCTCTCAGGGCATTATCGGGTTTTGCAAATCTTGGCTCCAAATATGTCTGCTCATGTTTATTTTAGTTTTCGAGGTATGACATTATTTGTCGGTTTTAGAAAAGTTTTTAAAAATTTAGATTTAAAAACTTTTTTAAAAAAAAGTGATTTTTTTTTTAAATTTTAAAAATTTAAAATAATAAAGGTACTGTCGGAATACTTTCAAGAATTTCAAATCTTGCCTCCATTTTGTCTGCTCAAATTTTTGTAGCTTCCGAGACATGACTTTTTTATATATTTTTTGAAATTTGTTCAACAATAAAAAGTAAAAAAAAAAACGCAAAACAAATTTACATTGGCAATTCTCTCAGGGTTCTTTCAGGGTTTGCAAATCTTGCCTTCAAATTTTACTGCTAAATGGTTTTTAGCTGGCAAGGTATGACGTTTTTTTAAATGATTCGAAATCAGCAAATCATCGAATAAGCAAATCGCTTCAATGGCTTGATAAGATAAACTAACTTTTGGCAATTCTTTTTGGTACAAAAGTTTAAGTTTTATAGCCTTTTTACAATAAGTGTTCAGGTAGATGTATCACAGTCTGGTCCCTTAAACTTAGATGGGTATCTGAAGAAATTTTAAGGCCTTAAAATTGTTGAAAACATTGTTCACGTTTATTTTGAAGTTTTCACAAAGTTTGCGGGACCGATTTTTCAAACTTGCTTTTTACCGAGAACCAACTATCATACTTATACCTCAGTTCAAGCTAAAAACTCGTTTGCTTTCTGCGAGCAGATGGATTAATGACGTGCTTGCTAGTGATAATGAAGCATTTGACTGTTTATCCAGGGATAGTTTTTTTGGGAGGACCCTTCAATTTGAGCGTGTTGTTGGCTATCCCAGTGAGCGGATAAAATGTGCTTCCCTCAAGTGATGAGAGAGCATGGACCTGTAGTTTAATTGTTGTTAGGTGTGTATGAGAACGATAAGGGCAAAGTGGACACCGGTCTCTACTGTTCCGGATGGGCAAAGACGGGGCCAGTGGGGGTGATTGCAGCCACACTCAACAGCTCACAGGTAAACACCAGTCTCAGTTGGGTGGGCGCTGGTAGACCCGCACTCAGTGTAACCATGTGGAAGTAGCGTGGCGAGGGGCATCAAATCGGTCGACTTAAAAAAAAGGTCGACAAAATTGTCAAATTTTTTTTGGAAACCCCCCTCCTAGAAAAATTTCTGCGCACTGTTCAGTGCATTGAATTTCGCTTGAATCTGATAATTTATGAACGCCTCAAATCTGGTTGCCGAGGAGTCGTTAGAAAAATTTTGGTGGTCGTACAGTCAATAATGGATGTACAACCACTTTCCCCCATCAATTCTTCGTGCCATTTTTTTCAAAGGGCTACCTTTGTACTATTTTCCGACATTTTTTTTGATTGACCGACTCTGAAACTTTTCTAAACGCGCATCGGCAACCAGAACTGAGATGAAAATTGTAAGGCGGAAAAATAACATGAAGAGACTCGATCTACAAATCAAGAAAGAGACAAAGAGTCGGTAAAAATTTTTAAAAAAAGCGTCGACAATGTTTCAAATTTTTTGTCGGAAAACCGCCCATCGCCTCGAAAAATTCCTGTGCACGCTACTGGCTCTCAGGCAGACATTATGAGAGACAATCCCTCTTAAGTTGTTATTTTGGTTTTCTTTTTTAAATGAAAAACGTATTATCAATTAGAGCAACCTAAATGGCCTAAAAGTGTTATCGCATAGTTTGATACTACATTGGGAAATTTTTCAATGGACTTGGTATATTCTGGCGTGGGTAATTTTGAAAAATGGGACTACAAGATAGATCATGGAATAAAAGTAGTTATGACACGTTCTGAATTCCTTTTGACGAGGTAGTTTTTTCTCTTGACATGGTTTCTTCTGGACTAAATTGGTCATTAAACAGCGAAATATTCAAAAGGTTAAACGAGAACATGCAAGAATTATTTTAGAATTGGAGGTGTATCTTGTATAAACAAAACGGCACCATCTTTTTTCAATAGTGCGTCCACATAAGTTTGGACGCACTAAATCCACATAAAAAATTTCAACCACTTAAGTTTCATCCACATAAGTTAGGCGACAGGCTAATCTTAACGAAGCCAAGTCAAAGATAAAAACTAGAAACATAAAGATATAATGATGTTCTATTAACTGAACATAACTGTTTACTGTTGTGTGGTCTAGTTTTTAAAAAATGAGATCTAGTTTTTTCTTTGTGTTGACAGGAGACGGCAGACTGCATCTTGCGGGACCTGGACTACCTTCCCAGTGTAGTGGAGCCAGGAGGTCTGAAGGGGTTCCTGCAGAAGAAGAACATGGCGTTTGTGTCAGGCAGGAGATGGCTGCAGTTGTACGAACGGGAAATAGAACTGGGCAAAATGGAGGGCAAACCAAGGAAGAAGTTCGAATCATACTTTGATATTATGAATGCATTGAATGGATTCATTTAATTCTAAGTAAATTTATTGATTTCTTAAATGATGATTAAATATTAATCAGTCCTGAGCAATTGTTGATGTTCTTTCCGATCCCTGAAAAAAATATATTTTAAACTTAATATTTAAATTATATATAATTAATTAACACCTGAAGTTGGATAGCAATTACGAGTTCAATGGATTGTTTATCAGATCTCAAAGATGAGATATGAAAACGAGTGCCTTGATTATTTTTTATATGCAAATTGAAGGTCAGAACTTATTGTTATCGTACGCCAAGAGAACCTAATTATATAACGGTACCTAAAATTGATATTTATAGATTGGTAAAATGTTGCTAAGAACTCTTAAGAATCTGATGCGACCCGGTCGCCAATGTATGTCCACATCATCAGCCCAAATTGCCCTCTCGCCCTACAAATATCACAAACTAGAACCTGAAATCCCCGAAACAGGAACCCTGACAGCCGATGAAGCGAGAGACTTGTATTACAAAATGGCAGTGATAAGACGCATGGAAACTACGGCAAGTAATATGTACAAAGAAAAGGTAATCAGAGGGTTCTGTCACTTGTATTCTGGGCAAGAAGCTATTTGTGTTGGTCTGAAAGCAGCTATGGAGCCACAAGACAGTGTCATCACGGCTTACAGAGCCCATGGCTGGACATATGCCATGGGCGTCGAAGTAGAAAAAGTGCTCTCGGAACTAACAGGACGAAAAAATGGATGTGCAGGCGGAAAAGGTGGTTCTATGCATACATACGCGCCCAATTTTTACGGTGGAAACGGAATCGTAGGAGCTCAAGTTCCTCTTGGAGGTGGAATAGCATTTGCTCACAAATACAGAGAAGATAACGGTGTGTGTATAACATTGTACGGAGACGGAGCTGCGAACCAAGGTCAAGTTTTCGAGACATATAATATAGCTGCTTTGTGGAAACTTCCTTGTATTTTCATCTGTGAGAATAACCAGTACGGAATGGGAACTTCGGTCGAAAGAGCCAGCGCGTCTACTGATTATTATACTAGGGGGGACTACATTCCGGGCATTTATGTAGATGGTATGGATGTGTTATCGGTGAGAGAAGCGGGAAAATGGGCTCTTGAATACTGCAGGTCTGGTAAGGGACCACTGGTGATGGAAATGAAAACATATAGGTTTGCTTTTTATTTTAATGTAAATCACTGTTTCAATTAAGTCGCCTGTCGAGATTATTATCTAGCCATAGAGATACATGCTACGATTTTGGACTTTGTTTTTTTTTGCAGTATCTTTTAATCATATATGAGCTATCTGAAATCTGAAGTTCATGCTATCGGAGTAGATCGGATAATATCATTATTTCACAATCAAAGTAGACTTTTTCTAGGTATTTTGGTCACTCGATGAGCGACCCAGGCACGAGTTACAGAACCAGAGACGAAGTTCAAGAGGTCCGGAAAAGTCGAGATCCAATCCTGCTTCTCAAGTCCAAAATAATCGACAACGGACTCCTCACTGAAGAAGAAATTACCAAGATGGACAAAGATGCCAGAAAAGTAGTGGACAAAGCACAAGAGGTGGCCAGGACTGCACCCGAACCGGACTTGGAGGAGTGCTACACGCACGTGCTCACGTCACCTTACGAAGTGAGAGGGGCTGACCAGTCGATTCTAGTTTCGCAACCTGCGTCTGGACACTAAACTCACATGCCTGTAGTTAATGATAAATTGTTGACAGTATGATATTTGGGTGAACGAATCTAACCAAAATTTATTAGCCGAAATTCTTTCATTTTGAAGTCGGAAATCAATGTTTCTTTTATTTAAAAACATTATCAAAAGCCAATCAGCGCGTCTCTGACTGATTGAGATGTTCACGGTCAACGATATTGCCAATAATAGGTCATTAATTTTTGCAGATAACATGACTAGCTTTTACTATTGTTATTATTATTGATGATCAAATTGTGTAAATAGCCCGACACCTAATAGAGTGGTTCGACTTTGGGGCCATTCGGCGATGCTGAGCATCGCAAGTCTAACATTGAATTTATTGTCTAAATTTAATTTTTCTGTCGAGTACTTAGGGTGATGTGGATTGTTAAAGCTACGGATATGGCTCTCAATCCAGAAAAACAGCGTTGCACATCTAGCTAGAGTAGATCAGTAGCTTTCGGAAGTGGGTTTCATTTTTTAGGTTAACCCGCGGACTACAATTGATATCTATAAACCTTTTTTCTCTTGGGTTAGTTTTTGGGGAAAGTGTCAATCATTGGACTGGCGTGTCAATCATTGGAATTTTAGTGAGCGTTAGTGTCATAGTACGTACGACTATTCTTTCTTCAAATCTAAGTCGCAAATATTGGTGCCACTTTTGGCGGCACCTTAACGGGTTTTTGATAGCATGTGCTTTGACATTCGAATAGCAATAAGTTACACTGTTGATGCATTTTTATTTCATTAAATGAATCGAAAAAAGCTATTTTTTTTTCAAAAAATAATAATATAAACTCGATTTCTAACTCAATTTATCTCCCAATTTTTTGAAATGCTTAATTATACTTGATGTAGCTTTATGCTGCTCAGTTTATTACACTCAAAGCTAGTGTGGATGCCTTCAATTTGTTATATTCCAAATTATCAATTATTAGATTGTGTCTATTTGTATTTGGTGCCACCACTTTTGCTGAATTGCGCTTTCAATTTATTAGGATATGTAGTTATTTTACTTGTGACTTTTTTGCCGATTGTTAAGCGTTCATGACCGACAGGACAGGGCGTGAGGCTCCAATTCTCGAGGTCGCAGTTTCGAATGCAATACGTAGCAAAGTTAAGTAACGGGTTTTTGATAGCATGTGCTTTCACATTCGAATAGTTAAAAGTTAACACAATTGATGCATTTTTAATTCATCAAATGAACCGAATGAAGTGATTTGTTTCAAGCAACATAACAGTAATAACAACTCGGCAACTCAATTTCAGACATTTTCAAACTCATTATATCTCGCTATTTTTTGAAATGCATAATTTTATATAACGGGGCTTTCTGCTTTGCGATTTGTTACATGCAAAAGTAAGGTAGATGCCTTCAGTTTGTTATAATCCAAATTATTACTAGCAAAATTTAGACCCAATTTCGCGAGTAATAATTTGGATTATAACAAACTGTTTGTGTTTGGCGCCACTTGCAAAATCGCGTTGGCAATTTATTGGCATATGTAGCTGCTTTATTCGTGACTATAATGTTTGTCGGTTGTTACGCTTGCGTGGCTGAGTGGATAGTGTGTGAGACTCAAAATCTGTTGATTGCAGTAGGTCGCAGCCAGATCGAATCCTAGACCTAGCTGAGTTTTTGCTAATTCGAGGCTTATTTATACTTAATGCACTTTCTAGAACTGCTTTTTGGCCGTGTTCTCGCAAGTGTTTGCGAAGCACAGCTTTTCCTCTGTTAAATTATGCGGTGGAAAATGGAATAATTTTAAAATATGTCTCTCGAATTGGTTCGATTTTGGTGAAAGATGATGCAGGCAAAAAATGCGAAGAGTTTGTCGGCATTGTAAAAAGTGAAATCAGTTTTGCGAAAAGCATAAGCAAAGTTTCATCCTTAAAACGGTAAAGTATCGGACTGATTGATTCAAAATTATGCATTAACTAATCTTTGAAAAAACTGCATCAAAATGGCCGATAATTTTTTTTTGGTTTGCATGGCTGCAAAAAAATTGACATTTGTTTTATAAAGTAGTCCACCTTTTTATTTTTTTTGTGATTTTCTTTAAAAAGAATTGGCCGCTGTTCAGATTTAACTTTCTCGGTAGTTAAATATATGGATTAATTTCATACCACTGTTAAGTCAGCCATCCGTTTTTTGATTTTTTGTTCAAGTGTCTCAAAATGACTACAACTCTTGCAACGGAGTACCTGACCTTTTTTTCGTAAACCTATTGTCCACAAGTTTTCACACGTAAAAGTTAAACGTTTCAATTTGCTTTCTAATAGACTCGAAGCTAAGAGTTTATCATGTGTATCTGGCTGAGATATAACACACCTGCTTGAAACGAGAATGTTTTTTTTTTAATTCAGCTGGGACTTGTTTTTAAGCAAACTAGAACTCTTTGGCATATAATTTTTCGGACTACCGTGCCCTCTGTTTATTTTTGACCGCTTGGAATTGCGTAGCACGGATTTTTTTTTTGAAATTTCAGCTTTGTGTACACAAGCAAAGCTTGTGCTATAGTATGAACTCACTTTTTCCCAAGCTAAGCCACAAATATTGTTGCGACAAAATCGTTCATTTTGATCAGTAACCAGCTATTAAGTACAGCTAATGCTAAGGATATTAACACAGACTGTTATATGACAAATAGCACTTTAGCTTCAAGGTATCACGGATTTGTAGCGTAGAAGTAGGGAAGGAGACCATCAACAAAATAAGAGGGCGCGCACCTGGGCAGGGTCGGATGTTTCTAATGAATTTTTTTCGTATGCAAACTAAAATGCGTCCACTCTTTAAATTGAAGCATATTAATTGGTAAGTTTTTTTTTCAATTTGACTGGTACTGCTAATGCGTCATAATTTTCTTGCGCCACTTAACACTTTTGTAGACTCATAATTGGCGTGCATCACTTCAGAAATTTTGTAAAATCAAAGTTTTTATCATTTATTTTCCCAGTAGAGTTATCGGTTATGTTTTTGCTAGTGTATGCGAAGTGAAACTTCGCCTATGTACTTAATTTTTTGAATGCTATTATTCAAACTTATTATTGGTAGAGATAATTGAGTGACGCTTTTGCAAAATTTCAGTTTAATTTCTGAAATTACAAAAAAAAATTAAATAAGTTTTGAGAACTTTACTCGTGGAACTTTAGAACGTGGTTTATTTTAATCGGTGTTTTTGCGCATGCGATTATTAAGATCGCGATTAACAGGCGTTTTCAACTCGGAGCTTGAACTTCTTCTTGTAAATAACTTTCCTGAGAACAATTTTTTATATTTTGATATATTTATATATTTTTTATATTTTATATACCTTTTTATGTTTTGGTATTTTGAACCAACAGATACACATGTATGCATTTAAATTACCCGTTCTGTTAAATATTTTATTTTCATGAAAATTTCAAAATTACTTCGGTGTGGTAATATTTGCAGATCTTCGTTTTTATTTTTTTGCCTGCTCGATTAGACGTTTATCGATTAATACCTATTGGGAGTAGTGTCATCATATTGCTTGGTTAGATGAGCTAAAAACTTTTGCTAAGCGTATGAAGGTTTTAGAGGGTAGTTTCAAATTTACCAAAAGTTTTCAGTGTTTGAGTAAAAAAAAAACAATTTTTAGCTCAACAAGTGTCTGCTATGTCGGCGTTGTTACCGCTTCGATGCAAACTTTTTTTTTCGCGTTTTTGAAAGAAATTCAATTAATAAATTTGATTTCGCAGAATCATGCTTTTTTAAACCGCTTTTGCCTGTGCTTTGGAAGTCCAGCTTTACATTAACATTATATTATTCGAACGAAATCGAATATTTTCAGAAGTTTCTCTCCAATTGGTACAATTTAAATGAAAAATGATGCTGGCAAAGTTTGCACAGGGTTTATTGAAGTTATTACATTGAAATCGGTTTGGCAATAGGTTAAGCCAAAACTTCATCCTGAAAACTGGAGTTAATTGAATTGGTTGGAAAGTCTGCATAAACTAAATAGCGGAATGCATCAAAATGACCGAAAAAAATTTATTTGAGCTAATATGGCTGCAAAAAAAGTGTCAATTGTTTTTTTAACATTTGATTGCCAAAGTAGACTCTTTTTCTCTTCTTTATTTGAAACTGTTTCATTAAACTAGAGCTTTGTTTGGCTATATTTTCTCGTTGCACAAATGTAAGGGCTAGTTTTATACTTTCTCACAAATTGATGAAAGAGTTTTCGCGCAATTTGTAACCAATAGGATCAACTATACTTTTTTTGAGCAATTCTCATGTTTAAGAAGTGTCAAAAAATGATTAGATATTTACTCTTGCGATGAGCAAAGGTGTTGCAGTGGTATACTTGACTTTTTAAAATCTCCTAAAAAACTATGTTCGCATGATTGCGCACGTAAAAGTTGCATGTGTTCTACCTTGCTTTAAAATAGGTTTAAATTTAGTCAGCTATTCAGCGCATTTTGCGTAAAGATATTCAACCTGCTTGCTTGAGACAAGTAAGGTTAGTGGTTCGAATCCGGCCGAGAATTCTTTATTTTGCAAACTAAAAATTTTCCGACTTTTTGAAATACCGTCTGTCTCAGTTGGTTGTACTAATTCAGTTACAAATTTCTTCGCGAGTTCTTAGTTTTTGCTCTCGAAAAAAAATGGAATGAAAAAAATCAATTTGATTTTTTATAAAATTTTCTGCTCCGTTGTTTGATTTGCGCGGAATGATTATGCACGCAATTTTTATGCTCATAAGTATCAAACGTTATCGATTCAGATCTTTCTATGAATTCAGATATTTTTTTGTGAGCATTTTGCCCTGAAAACATCTTCTTTTGTGAAAAAAATTCATTTGAAAACCGATCTGAATCATTTTTAAGAGTCGAAGAACGTAAGCGAGAAATTTTTTTCAGGAAAAGTTTTGAAATTTGTTCCGGTGAAAATTTACTTTTGCGCGGTTTGACTTTAAATTTGTTCTTAAATTCATTTCATCTTCTTTGTTAAAATGAAGGCAATCTCTTTTATTGAACAGTAGAACTGTGCAGGTCTTGAAAAATATGATTGAATTCTAGTTTCAAAAGTGGAACTTAATTTTTAGATTTTCCAGTGAAAAGAAAATTTTACTTTTTGATCTAGTTTTCTCGCATCGGGTTACTTTTATCAACAACGAGCCATTCAGGGCATTAATTGGGGCATTAATCAGGGGTAAGGGGTATTAATTTTTTTAATTGAGAATTTTATCAAACGAATCAGAATTTTTTTCTGTTTACTTGCGTTCATTGACTCTTTTCCAACTGTCTGTTGTTTTTTTTTCTCAAATTTACAGTTTCAAAATATCTGCTTCCAAAACACCATTTCTGTTGAATAATTGGATTTTTATGTTGGTTTTAATAGTATCAACTCAGGTTTGGTATAATTACCATTTTCAGTTTTTCGTTTTTTACTCGTCTATAAAGGTTATCAAGTCATGCCTAATCGGCCTAATGGAATCATTTTGCTGCATTAGATAAGAAAAACAAGATTTCTATGCGTATGACTTTTTTAGTGGTTATTTCAATTGTTTTAAAACATTTTCATCCTTTTTTAGAAAACAATTGAGTTTTGCTTCAATGCAAATTGAACTTTCATTTTTCTTGTTTGACTGTTTTTATAAAAAGATTTTTTTTCATGGCAAATTGAGAAAATGTTTGAAAATTTTGGTAAAACTAGGTTTTCACGACTTTTTCAAAAATTTGTTTTCTTATTAGCGGCTTTCGTCTCATTTCCTGTCTGCTATATTGTCATGCTTCGTTTTTGTATCGAAACGAAGCTTGACGAAGCATTTTGTATCGCAAGTCTTGCGAAGCTCTGATTTGTCTTTATTGAGTAATTGTGGCATTGATTGCTGTATTAAGCGTAAGAATTTTTGTTCTACAATAAAAATAAATTCATAAATTTGAAATTTTCACTTATTTTGGCTTTTTACACGAATAAACGCTCATGTGCTTATTGCATAAATTAGTGCTCTGTGAAAGGCTTCAGTTGCAGTATCTAGATATTGCTCATTTTTTAATCTGCTATCTGTCTCATTCGATTTTTTATGGCTGGTGCCTGGAAGAAAGCAATGACCTTCAATGCAATTTACAGGAAACCTATGCAATTGTAAAATAAAATCTATAGTTTGGTAATTTAATTCTTCTAGAAGGCATTTATCATTTTTCAATGCTTATAGAATTGTTTCTGCGTTTTCTTGTAATTTATAGGTTCCTTGTTCCCTTTTTAGCTTGTGCTTGCGAAGTGGTGCTTAGCTACTCTGTTTGAGTTAGCTCTAAAAGCACCTGAAGGAAGGAAGAAATCTTGTTCACACGATAGTTTGGAGTTGCTCAGATAGTCCAAATTTCTTTTATCCCATGGGTTTTCGAAATCGGTTAATTAAGATTTTTAATGTAATGATTTGTTTTGAGATAAAAATTGTAATAAATTTACATAGTCTGTTTTGACGTTATTTTAACGTTAAAAAATGTCTATGGTCAACAGTAAGTTATATGTGTTAATGAAAACATCTGATTTTTCAATCTTTCTCTTTTGCAGTTTGGCTGGACATTGCACAAACTAATTAAAGCAAACTAATGCAACAAATTTTGTGATTGATTCTATCCCACTTAACCGGAAGATTGCAACTTTGCCTCATTTTGGAATTTGAATTAAAAGTGAACGTACATTGAAATCAAAAGTCAAATCGCCATAAAATTAAAACGCGCATAATCAAATTGGGTGATTTTTTTGATTAAAAAAACGGAAAAAATCCTCTATGTATGGACAAAAATACTTCGGTCATTAAGATTAAAAAATTTAGAGGAAATGAATATTATGAGAAAACTGTACAAGATGAAAGATAACTTTTTAGTATGTTTTAACTTTATTGATTTAAATTATCAAGGGTAGGTAAAACGGTACGATTGTTTAAGGTTAATTCAACTTGATTCTAACAGGTACCAGCTAACACTTAGTAGTGATATGAGAAACTCTCAAGAATATTAATAATGAAACGTATCAACTAAAATGCTGTTATCCAAATATGTAGCCCCTCACATTTCTCTACGGATGTAGAATTTAAGTACATAGTAATTTAAATTTAATATAATTAGTAACAACGTTTAAGCATGATGTCGTAGCTAGCGACGTGAAGAAACTTTGAGTTTTAGGCTTTTGGTCGACCCTCTCCCTGGGTTATGAGTTTTTCTAAGTTTTGATTCTTGTCCTCCCCTGGATACTTCCATTTGTTCGCCGCCCCTTGGATATTTTTCGTAATTGACCCGATCATTACGCCTCCCATCTTTTCCACCGGTTTCCGTCGCCTTGTGCTTCCTCTTGTCCCCGAACTCTCGCACTGAGTTTCCGACTCTTCCTCCTCCTGACTGCTATTCGAAACGCAGGCTCGAGCTACTAATGCCGGTCTGTTTCGGCCCCCTTTCCCCGTTTTTCCTGTGCCAGCGTGCCACTCGTCCCTTGCCCCGCTGTGATCGCCTCCTGCCGAGCCTCAAACTCGACTGGTAGTCGTAGTGGTATTGAATGTAGTGGTTGATGATCCTTGCTGTCCGAGCTGTCAGATAACTCGGCGATAAGTGATGGTTGAATATTTGCAGTTTTTGGTTTCTTAGAATTAGGGCTTCTAATCACTCCTCGTTTTGCACTTGCGAGCCTTTCCGTCACTGTCACCGGCTTACGTTTTTTCGGGGGAGTCTGCTTTGGTCCCACTGCTACAGCACTTTTCCTGAGCACAGGCCCGTGTTTCAATTTAATGGTATGTTCAGATTCAGAGACCACATTAGATTTCAATAGTTCATACCGGTTTAGCCTTCGGCTAGTGGTCCGCTGGTAGATATTTCCAATCTCATTTTTCCCCTGGATAGGCGGCATGGCCTTTGTCCCTTCACATTGGTCGACTTCCATTTGCTGGTCACTGTCAAGGATCAGGGGCGCCTTTCTGAGCGCTGGGGCATACACTAGGTCTGACTTTTCTTCCCAGTTCGAGTGTTGTGGGTACGCCACAGTATTTAACTCCGAGTCATTTTCGCCTAAACGAACATTTTTGTTTTAGGAAATTACTCCAGTTGAGATTTTTCAGATCAGGTTTTTTCGTGAGATTATGTAAAACGTTATTCGCTTCCCGCCCGTGGTGTGCCTCGAAGGGTGTTAGTTCAGCTGTCGCATTTGTGGAGAACCGTAACGCGTCTAATGCTTTATCTAGTGAGCACGGAGTTCTTGAGGCTTCCTATATTTCTCTCCACCGAACCTGTTCCCCGATGATGGTTTGCTGGGGAATGTATTAATTCGATGCCTTCGCTATTACAGAAGCTTTTAAACTTTTTGGACGTAAAACATGACCCTTGGTCTCTATGGATTTTTCGAGGTACTCCGTGTTGATAGATATTTTTACCCAAATATTTTAGTACTTTGTCCGACATGTTGGTGGTTATAACCATAGCCGATGGCCACCTTGAAAAACGGTCCGTCGCGACCAAGACATATTTTTTTCTGTTCATTTAAATATTTTATGGGGCCCCGGAAGTCCAATTGTAAACAATCATTTGGTTCCCTTAGTTCGGGAACCTTTCCGACATCTCCCTTGGGTAACAAGGTTTTTAAGTTCTTGCCTGCATCCGTGCACTGTTGACAGTACGCTGATTTTGCGGCCAGACAACGGTTTATGTAAGTATACCACACATCCCGCGCCGCCTCGAACATGTTTTTCTTTCCATGGTGGTAGAAATGAACTCGCGCTTCGATTGATACTTGTTGTGGTAGAGGAATGACTTGTCGTCCGTCTAACCAAACACAGTCGACCTTGATGGAGAGATCATTGGCGTATTGAGCCCAGTACTTCCCCACATTCACCAGCTCCTCCTTCAAGTTTGTCTTCTTTTGTAAGGCTTCTTTGACTTTAATCAAGTTGATATCCGCGGGTATGTTTGAAGCAATCAATTCCATTTAAATAATTCAGGTAGATTTCTTAATGATTTTACAATCGCGGGGAATAATTGACATGACTCTTTGATTAGGGTTTATGGTTGGAAATAATTAACCCGGACATTTGGAAGGAATGGGTAGTACTGTATTATTTTTCGAATCCCGTGTAGTGTTAGTTATGGCTTCTTTTTCTGGATTTAAAACTGTTATTTCATCACTACTTTTGAGGTTATCATCCAGTCTGATTTAAGAATTTACTTTCGAACTGGTTTCAATGACGGGAAAACAACAATTTAAACTATCATCCATTTTTTTAATCTGTTGTAAATTAGTTGTAGGCATAGCCAATCGTCTTCCAAGGGAACAATTTATAGAGCACACTGAATTTCTCTTGGATTTCGTTAATGTATGCCGTATGTTAATTGATCGATTGTTATAGGTCATATTTCTCATGCATGACTTTCCGCCCTCAACCGTTGATGTTTTCATGCATCTTTCCTGTTCTCGATTCTGATTGGACGAGTCCCGTTTAGATTGATTAGAACCAGTTTCTTGTGTTCAAATAGTACCGACTTATAGGTTTTGTGTGTTCGCTTGGGCGTCTTGACAATTAATTTGCAAATCCAATCTTTGCGCCTGGTTTATGTTCTATGATGAAATCGAACGGAATTGATGGTCTGTTATCACGGTAAATGGTCTTCCTAAGATGTAATTACTGAAGTATTCGGCCCCCACACAGCCGTCAACCTTTCCAGCACGTTAGTAGAGTATTTTGTTTCGGCTGCGTTTAAAAATTGTGATGCGAATGAGATTCGACGCCACCCTTTTCTTCCCAATTGTTCCAGTGTCGCTCCGAGGCCATTATGAATCGCGTCACATACATTTCTAATATCTTTATGGATATCAAAATGTTTTAATTCGACGATATTTGCTACCCCCAACTTGATGTTTTTAAACTCATTTTCGCGCTGTTCGGTCCATTTATAGTCGTTTTCTTGCTAAGGAGCGGTCTTAGTGGCGCTGATAGTTCTGCTATTGCCGGTAGGTATTTAAGAAGGCTGTGGATGGAGCCCATAAATGATTTTATTTGCGTTACAGTTTTTGGGGTCGCTAGTGCGTCAATTGGCGCCGTTTTCAGTTTCAAAGGTGTTATTCCCGATTCTGATAGGCGGTGCCCGAGCCACTCCCATTCTCGCTTTGCGAACTCATATTTAGGGAATTTCAATGATGTTTTCGCGCTTTAATTTTCCAAGAATCTTCTCGACAAGGGATATGTGTTCCACTTCAGTTCCCTTGGTTGTAAGCAAGATATCATCAAAAAAAGCGTTAGCTTGAGGAAATTCGTTTAAATTGGAGTCCATTACTCGGTGGAACTCGGCTGGCATCGATGTTTATCCGTAAAATCTCGTCCGGAACCGGTACGTTCCGGTCGATCGCCCGCCCACCAGTGAGAAATTACAATGTATGCTCGTTTCTTCACCGAGTGAGAGTTGCCCGTACCCAAACCTTAAGTCCATCGTGGTAAAATAAACATCTTCTTGTTTTTCGTCGGAATAAATCGTATTTACAAGTTTTTCTACGTTCGGAACCTGATATTTGTTTTTATGCACTTGTTTATTAAGTTCTCGCGGTTCAAGCGCTAATTTCACGGAGCCGTCTTTTCTCACAGTAATCACGTTTGGCGAAACAAAATATCGATCCGATCCTTCCTGCAGTTTTTCTATATGTCCCTGGGGCCAGTAGCTTGTCTATCTCTTTATCCACTTTGTCTTGGAGCGTGACCGGCACTCTTTGACCTTTTTGTTGCACCGGTACGAGATCTTTGAAAAATTCGCTTGAACCTTTTAATTCCTAATTTTTCCAGTCTTAGTGAAAAAATTTGGGAAAAGCTTACTAAAATAATGTTGCCAGGTGTCCATGTCTCGTTCCTCTGGTTCACTAGCTTGCTCGCTCCCGCTTGCGCTTTCCACCCCTTGGATACTCATTACTTCTCCCCTTGGATTTGCCTGCATGAGTTGTAGACCCAGCTTCCCCATGAGGCTGCGTCCCACCATTGATGGTCTGCTTCCTCCGATGACCCTGATTTCTGCTCGTGTTTTCCATCCGTTTGATGCTAACTCCACGTCCACTTTTCCTAACAAATTAAAGCGATTGTTACTATAGTCCCGAAATTCATCGTCTTCAGTGTTGTTCTCTTTCAAGTCAATTCCAGTCCTTCCCAATGTTTTCTTGAAGTTGTCCAATGTTAGTATAGATATAGGCGATCCGCTGTCAATCCAGATATTCATAGGATGTCCAATAATATAGATTTTCAGCTTTGGCCCGGCAATCTTTAGTAATGTTTCCTTTTTAAGTTTCACCGCCATGACCATATAATCATCGGAGCTCTCCGATGACCAACGGCGATTATATTTCGTGTGTTCCTTTTTGACGAATCCTACGGGATTTCGGCGGTTCTTCCCTTTTTACGAATCCTACGGAATTGGCCGCATGTTGCGAACCAACTTCATCCGAGGGAGTTTCTTCTCCTTCAAGTATTTCATCGCCTTGGATGAGTCCGATTGCCTGTCCCCCACGTGACAGTATCTTTTCCCTGCAAGTCCTCTCGAAATGACCCACTTTCTTGCAGAAATTGTATGTGACGGATCTTGCTGGACATCGTTGTCGGTGCTCTGGAGTGAAATTTGGCTGGTCGCAGTTATAGCATCCCCGATCTGGCGTTCGGACTCCCCTCTATCTGGTATGTTCCACGTCCCGTCTGAATTCCTCGTCCTCTTAACCCACGAATTTTACTGATTGGTTCCGCCTTGATTTAGAGAGAACCCCCGGGGCTGTGTAGGTGCTTCCAGTGAAGCCTGGCACACTTCCTTTGTACGTTTTGGCATACTTGTCGGCTCGTTCATATGACATTGCGATCTTCAGGGCTTCCTCTGGGGGTTTTTTTTTTCCCGACATAGCTTGTTTTATGCTTCCCTGTTCCGCATATTAAAAATAAATTTGTCCCTCGCCGTTTTTCGTTCCTGAGTTCCCAGATTACATCTTGCTGCTATTCCACTGAGTTCTGCGTGGAAAGACTCCAAACTCTCCTCTTCCTTTTATTTCCTGGACAACATCTGGTACATCTTGTAGGTCTCGTTCCGCTCCTTCTAGAAAAGAGCTAGACAAATGTCCAGAGATCGCGGGTATCGGATTGTTTCCACATCCAAGTGTGCGTGCTGATTATGTAGCGCTAGCTATCCCTTGTTTCCTAGACATAAGTACAATTTGGAGATGAGTGTCCTTCCTCCTTCCCTAGGTTTTCCTCCAACATCTTCCAGTGCAGTAACTTGTGTTTCAGTTAAATTCGAATCAAAGTAGTATTCGGACGAAACTCGTCCATGTTTCGCCACCATCGTCCAATGAAATCTCTGCTTCCAATGTTCCCTCAGTAGTTGTGGCTCCGCCTGATTCGGAGGCCAGAATGCAACAATTCCTAGGGGGTTTTTCTCCCTCCATTTGCTGACTGCGCCATATCAAGGGTAGGTAAAACAGTACGGTTGTTTATGGCTAAATCAACTTGATTCTAACTCATGTAATTCAGACACTGAACTAGAGGTCAATAACTAGACAGACTTCGGTTGAATGACAGGTACCAGTAAACACTTGGTAGTGATATGAGAAACTCTCAAGAATATAAATAATGACACGTATCAACTAAAATGATTGATATCTAAATATGTTGCCCCTCACAAAGTATAGAAAGTATCAAATGAAAACATCTCGTAAAGAGGATGTTTATCTACTTCAAGGTTTCAATAAGTTACCCAGTAACTTCTGTTCGAATTGCGATTTTGATTGTTATCATGTACTACGTATTGACAAAATTAAGCTTATAAAAATCATGCAAATAGTTATTGAAGACAGCCTTAACCTGATGAAGGTTCCGACTGCTTTTTGATATTTTGTTTCGGATATTTTTTGCGACAGAAAATTCGATAAAGCCTAAAACTTTGAATAGTTTTTTTGCTTCACTCCTACAGTCAAAATCAGGACTGAAGATTATACTTTAAGTCAGGGCGGATCTAAGATTTTCTCGGGGGGGCATTTTCAAAAAATTTTCGAAAATTTTGTCGACCTTTTTTTTAGGTCGACCAAATTGATTTTTCGAGCTGTCCCAAAGCGCTGTCCCAAAGCACCGCAGGCAAATTTTTTTAAAAAAAATAGGCCAAAAAGCGTTTTTACGCACTTTTTGGAAAATTTTGACCGAAAAATTGCGTTTTTTCGGCGCTCGCTCCCCCCTCAAAACTAGTATATATTGGCGCCGAAGGTGCCTTTAGAAAAACTTTAAGGTTGGTCGGCCAAAACTGGATTTCTTGAAAGTGCCAAAGGGGGGACTCTTTGGGTCGGCAGGGGGTCGAATCCCTGAAGGAAAAGGCGTCCGCCCCCGCCCCCCCTCCCCCTAAATCCGCCCCTGCTTTAAGTGCCTTAACTGAAATATGAATAAACTGCAGCTTCAGAAGAAATCGGTTTTATAATTTGACCATAATAGATACATTTGAAAAGAACGCATATATTCGTCCAAATTGGCAATTGAGTTCGATCGCCAAATTGGGTCTGAATACAAATAAAAAACACTTCAATCGTAATTTTTGATTGGAAAACAAAAAATAACACTTTTTCAGTAATTTATACTTTGGAAGCTTACTTTATTTTAATCATTTTTTCACTTTTTTGCATTTTTTTTGCTGCTTTTAAGGGCTTTTCTGGTTTTTTGCTTGCTTTTGCAAATGATTGTTTCGTCTCGAACTCATAATTTAAACCAATGGTGCCGTTCAGAATCTCTGTCTTTCAACATAGGAATGCGTTGCTGGCTTCTATCCTCTATAAGCTCAATTTCTATTCAAATCTGTCCCTTCTGTTCACTTTGTGTTTTGTATAATCTCAGTATTCATTGTGACTTTTCTTTTATGGAAACTAATCCCCAGTTGCCTTAAGGGCTGACCAAATCATAACATTGGTAAACCTCGTGCTTTTTAACTTTGTTTTGAACTGACACACGTGATTTCATTTATGAAGTGTGCGATACCAACCAAAAAACGCAGACAAAAAGCAAACAGTTTTACTGGACCCACCTCGAATATTTCGTTGCCGGGAATGCTTTCCGAGTTGCCCAGTGAAGAGCAAGTCGACAACTTCCGACAGAAAATATACAGTATAATACATTGTGAAAAACCTGTTACGTCGTTGTATGACCAAATTAGTTCAGGCCGATTGAACCGAGTGGGGCCGAACTATTATTCTGCTGCGAACCATTCGACGCTCGTTGCGAGTTCGGCTTCAATTCACGAGAAGCCACGAAGTAAATTGCATCCGAGTAATAATTTTTTATCGCCTGTTAAACTTCCAAAACCAAAAATTACAAGGAAAGAGTCAGAAAACATGTTGCGAATGTGGCAAAAGCATTACAGTTTTTACTTTCCCGAATTTGGTCAGGAAGACGACAATCAAAGCGTGAGCAATAAATCAGCCAAAAGGCGAGAACGAAAACCAGCTGACAGCTATAATGTTGATTTGTTTTCAACTTATTCAAAATCTCAGGGCAAATGTGTCGTGACAAAAATTCCGAAGCCCGAATCTATTCCGAAGTTGAATACATCATATTTTCCGACAGCAGAATTCACGAACAGCTTTCCGAGAACATTGAGCTACCAGATGAAGGGAAAACAGGGAAACAGTAATAGCGCCGAGATCAAAATCGATTTATCGGCCAAGTGTCGGTTGAATAACGATGGTAAAAACGTACTGAAATACCGCGCCTATGATGGTTGGGAAATTGCAATTCCCTTCACACCTTCCCCTGTTTTTGGCGAAAATGGTGCAATTTCGAAACAGAACAATTCTAAGAAGCCAGCTGAAAACACATCTGCAAATACTAATATCCTTTCAAAAACGGATCCTGAAATTACAAATAAAGAAACCGAAAATCAGATAAAGATGTGTGAAACCTATTTGCCGAAGATGACTTCTATAACGCCTTTTGGATCAACGTGTTACATTTCAAAGTCGGCCAAAAAGACTTTCAGTGAAGGCAGTAGTTTACCAATTGAAAGAGTAGCTCAGATCAATTCCGGTAGTTAGTTGTAAGTTTGAACGTAATTTAAAATCAGATGTAATTGTATGTTTCAAGTTCACTATAACTGGGGGTGTAGCGATTAGTATGTGTGCCAATTAGCATGCGTTAAACGCATTATTTGGGTGTGTTTCAAATGATTTCAACCGCTTAATTTGTTAGGAGAGTTAAAATTTCACTTTCGCCTAATTAAAACTTCGACTAAGCGCACGATTTTCAAAATTACAAATTTGAATAAACAGAACGTGAAATAACAAACTTTCAGAACACATTCTTTATGGGCATGATAATCGACACCTGCTAATAGGCCGGTCTCCTGTATAACTATTCCTCCCCCCCCCCCCCCCTATGGTACCTACATAGTAAAAATTAACCATCCCTATGAAAACTAAATCAATGGTTAAGCATATGCGGATTTTTTTTTACCTATTTAACTGTTCCCTTTTTTAATGGGTGGTGGGTGTGGGGTTAATTGGTAAAGTGGTCCTCAACCTTTTAATCAGAAGATCTAAGGGTTCAAGCTTACAATTAATATCCTGACATCCAAAGTTTGAAAGCTACTAGAATAAGTAAAAATTTCTTCAGTTTAGCGCTGATTTTCTATAGAATCATTACTGAAAAAGCTCTAAAAAATCGCAGGTTTAGCTATGCAAAAACTCTGAATTATATATAAATAAGCGCAGGAAATTAGTGATCACTGGGATATTACAGAAAAAACTATTATTAACAGTGGGACTTCAACCTGGGATATTACAGAAAAAACTATTATTAACAGTGGGACTTCAACCTGGGAGATTTATTTCATTTAACTAAAGAAGCTCTCTCGCCTCATCCCTCAATCAGTTTAGAGGGAAGATCGTTCACTTGGTCCCAAATCAAATTAGTTACGGCAAATAAGCTTCGTTCAATCTATTTGGAAGGGTTTCTAAGCTGGATAAAATTTCCGCTTTTTCGTTGATAGCGCGAAAAAACATATCGCGCATTAATTGTCCCTAATTGGCCAAAATGGCAATCTTTAAACCCCCATAACTCCACGAAAAAATATCAGAGTTGAAATATTTTTTCAAATTTATAAGCTGAATGCAACAAACCCTTTTGAGTGATATAAAAATCCGTCAAAGATGGCTAGTTAAAAAGCCGAAGTTTGTCTGAAGAAAAGCAAACCACCCCGAGCACAAATATTCCCTTACTTTCGGTACGAAAGTCGGAACAAAAACTGATAACTTTGCAATGGCAAGAAAATTAAGTTTGAAAAAAGTCTGCTCGTACCAGGGCAAAGCCTTAATTGTTCCGAACGTCCTTTTGTCTCAAAAAGTTTCAGGCCAGGAGTTTTTGATTTCGAACTTTATTTGTTTTTTTCCCGAAAACGAAAGTATAATATTAAAGACTAGAATTTAATGCAAATATGTAATTATTTTCCTATATTAGCTTGTCTGAATCAATATAGAAAGATCAGTTATTTATGCTGAAAATAGAGCATTTTCAGCATAAATTAGTTCTTACGAGGCTAATCTGTAGATTTTGAGACTGCAAGAGGATTGCACAACAAAAGTGAAGAAGAATATGTAGAATCGGCAACTAAGTTTTTTTTTTGAAGTAGAATTCGGTATCACAAAAATAAAGGTCTAGGACACTGTGGCGCTCATAATGCTTCATCAAGCAGCTGAATCCAAATAAAAATTTGCAGAATACAAACATTGCGAACTCTCACAAATGTATAATTATACATGTATGTAGTGGATGGATTAATTTGTCGCGGAATCTGGATTTTGAATAAGGAATCTCTAATTTGCTGGCCGAATTTGTGTTTTGCTAGCGGAATCCGCATTATGGTTGCTAACCCAGTAAAGCATAGTTATTCGTTTAAACTGTTAAGCCTATCTTTTCTTAACAGAGTTGCTAGCCTTGCCCTTTCAGTGAGAAGGATACAAATCACCATAAGCAGTTGAAGCGAAGCCCTGAGTGTTCTGACTGCCTTTTAAGGTCTATGGGTCTATGGAGCCCCACAATCTTAATATAGAACAAAGTGATAGATTTTTCTCCTAGTAACATATCAATTATGGTAAGTAAGCTCCGTTTAACCAATTTGGAACGAATCCTAGCACGGATTAAATCTCTGCCTACGCGTTAACAGCGCGAAATATATCCTGCGTTGATTACCCAAAATTGTCTAAAATGGCAATCTTTAAATAACTTCACGAAAAATGCGCACAGGTGAAAAATCTTTTCAATTTAAGCTGAGAACAACAATACCTTTTGATTGATTCTTTCACAAAAATGGAAATTTTTCAAAGGTGAAAAATCTTTTCAATTTAAGCTGAGAACAACAATACCTTTTGATTGATTCTTTCTTCAAAATTCCCACGAAAATGGCTAGTCAAAAAGTCGAAATTGGTCTGTAAAAAATAACCCCGAGCACAAATATTCCCTTACTTTCGTTACGAAAGTCTGAACAAAAACTGACAACTTTCCGACTGCAAAAAAATCAAGATTGAAAAAAGTCTGTTCGTACCAGGGCAATGCCCCAATTATTCCGATTTTCCTTTTGTCTCAAAAAGTGTCAGGCTAGGTGTTTTTGACTTTGAACTTCATTTGATTTTCTCCCAAAAGCCAAAATATAGATGCAAACGCTAGAGTTTAAGTCAAATAGGGAATTGATATGCCCTATTAGCTCGTCTGAATCAAGTAAAAACAACGGGATCCTGCATGAATAAGAGCTTATTCGGCATGAATTAGTCATTACGATGGAAAACGGTAGATTTTTGGACTTCAAGAGGATTCCGCAACAAGATCGGACAAGGTTATAAAGAATCTGCATCAAAATCTTCTTTTTGAACGGAATCCAAAAATAAATGCCCAAGATATTGTGGAGCTCATAGTACTTCAAGCAGCTGAATCCAAACTAAAATTTGCAGATTACAAATATTTTTCGATTTCTCAGAAAAATAAAAAACTATACATGTATGTAGTGGGTGAGTTAATTTGTCGACAATTCTCCATTTTATATGCTGAATCTTTAGTTTGCCGGTAGAATTTGAACTTTGCCGGCGGAATCTGTTTGATATTTGCTAACCCAGTAAAACATAGTTGTTCCTTTAAACTGTTAAGGCTATCTTTTCTTAACAGAGTTGCTAATATTGCCACAGTGAGAAAGATAAAAGTCATCATGAGAAATTGAAACAAAACCTGAATGTTTTGACTGCGTTTTAAGGTCTATGGAGCAGAAGTAACACATAAAAAACTTAAACGTAATAAAAACAAAAAGAAAATTTTCTAAAATTGAAATTTTTTGTGAAAATCATCACCCCACACGCCATATGAAGTACAAAGTGATTGATTTGGCTCCTTGTAACAAATCAATTATGGTAAATAAGCTTCTTTCAACCAATTTGGAACGATTTATAAGACAGATTAAATCTCCGCTCACGCGTTAATAGCGCAAAATATATCGCGCGTTAATTGTCCCAAATTGGCAAAATGGCAATCTTCAAACCCGCAAATAGGGCATATCAAGCTGAATGCAACAAAGCCTTTTGAATGATATAAAAAATCTGTCAAAGATGGCTAGTTAAAAAGCCGAAATTTGTCTGATGAAAAACAAGCCACCCCGGGCACAAATAATCCGTAATTTTTGTAACGAAAACCGGAACACTAAAAATAACCACCAGCAATTAAAATGAAATTCAACATATAAACAGTTAGAATAAAAGTCACCATATCAGTAAAAAAGGAAAAAGTCGCCATATCAGCAATTAAGATAAAAGTCATAGTATCAGGAACTCGAATGAAAATCTTCATCAGCAATCAGGATGAAAACCACAAACTGCCTTTAGAATGAAAATCATCATCAGCAATTAGGATACCATGAGCAGCTAGGGCTAATTCCATACGAGACCATTGTAACTATAGTTCATCTCAAATGTTGAAATAATAGCTTATTTCAAATACTGCAATAGTTTTTTTATCTTTACGCTTGCGATTAGCCCATCGTAGCTTGTTCCCGCCCAACGTAGCCTGGAGGTAACAGGTAACAAGTGTTTTTTGAATAACTTGTATCTTTATTGGCAATCTATGCGTTCGCGGCCAAAGTTCAAACTTCTATAGGGTCGCGGTCAAATTAGCCTGGAGGTAGCAAATTGGCTTGAGACGGCAAAGGTCCTGGGATCGAATCTGACTTTGACCTGTTTTATTTCTAACGAGAAATATTCTCATTCAAAAGAAGTTGTCGGCCAATTATGTGTCTGCTTATCTATTTTCGACTTAGTTGTCACGTCTTTGAATTGTTTTTTTTTTCTTGCGCGCATTTTCTTTAATTAGGCTTTTAGTCTTTGACTTACTCTTACACTTTGTAAATTACTTACCTTGACTCCGTCTTTCCTTTGTTTCTTCTTTCGCTAAAAAATCTTCAGCCCAAATTATTTCGGCTTATTTGTCATTGACTTAATGACCTAATTTTGAGTCGTTTCAAGCGAAACACAATTTTAACACTCCCCTCCGCCTTCAAGATGGTTGTATAACTACCAATCGGTTGGTTGAACTTTTTTTGTTGTTTTAGTTTTCCTCAGAAACTTCGACAATTTTCAAAACATAGTTTTCAATTGAAAGTTTGCTTACAGCCCTGAGTGCCTGAAAACTTCGCTACGCTAGAGTCTCTTTTTACTTGACCCCTCTGTTTACTACCTTCGAAAAGCCTGTGAGGGATTATTTGGCATAAATTTTTGATTTTTTTTCGTTTTCTCGACAACTACCCATCCCACATCCGAGCTTTTGGTTTCAATGACTAAAACGGTTTTGAAAAACCTTGTGTATAAGCGGCTATTTTTTCACACAAAATTATGGCTCTCAGAATAGTCGAATTTTTGATTTGTTGGTTGTTTTTTTTTAAAACTTTTCGAATATTCTCGAAAACTACCATGCACAGGGGCGCATCTAGGGTTTGGAAAATTCTGACCAAAAAATTGCATTTTGAAAATCTCAAAGAAGATCGAAAAATGGGTTGCGGGAGGCTCATTTGTTTATGCGACTACGCACATTTTTTTCTGACACCAAAAGTTATGGCCTTCGTAAAAGTCAAAATTTTGATTTTTGACCTTTTTTGTAAATTTTTCATCTCTCGAAAACTACCCTCCCAATTCTCAGATTATGGGTTCAATCAAAATTTTAGGTTGCATGAATCACTTCTGCATAGATTACTACCCCCAATTTTTTCACACAAGAACCTATGCTTTTCATAAATGTCAAAATTTTGATTTGTTGACCGTTTTTTAACTTTTCTCGCAAACTATCCTGCCAAATCTGAGATCATAGTTTTATTCGAAATAACAGGTTTTTGAAAACCTATTTTGTAATTGGCTATACCCTGTTTTTATTGTAATAAAAAAAGTATGGCCATCAAAACAGTCAAATTTTTGAACTTTTAGAGTGTTTTGGAAACTTTTCACTTTACGCGAAAACAACGGTGCCAATTTTCAGGTAGTGTTCAATCGGGAAACCGTTTTAGGAATATTCTTTGCTTAAGTGGCCACAACCTGCTTTTTGCAGAGCCAATTTATGGATTTTCGAAAGTCTTTTGACCGTTATGCTAGATTTTTCTAATTTTTCTTAATTTTTATACTTTCAAATCTGGGATAAAATGTTCAAATGAAAAAATCAGTTGCAACAATTGTTTCTGCTGAAGCTCTTATTCACTAATGTTTTGTAACAATTTGGTCATATTCTTGGAAAATTGATTATTTCAAAGTTTTTCATTCTTCTCACTTATTTTAGTAGAGAAACAACTAAGGTTTTAGGCAAAGTCCAATTTTTGAAGTCTTATTCGTGGCGCATCAGTATAGCAAATTCATTCAATATCAAGCACGTATCTCCAGCTTTGCTTTAGCTGGGCCCCTAGTGTTTTTTCATCGAGACATACAAAAATTTTGATTCACCTAGTTTTTTTCAACGTTCGAATTTTTTTTGACTTAAGTTTTTTTGTTTGTGTTGTATCACAAGTGGTGTACAGCTCCACTTCGACTCAATTAAAAATTTGTAAATACAAACTAATTAAAAATTTATGTCAAATGGTGAAACAGCCATACATCTCAAATAATGAAATTGCAATTATCTCAAACAACTTAACACCTTAACACTAAATTTATCCGCAAAAGTGAATTAGGGTTCTACGACTATCTGCCCTATTCCAATCTACCCTATAACCTAATAACACTTCAATTGGTCAAAATTACTGAGTTGACTATCTGTGGGTGGCTTAAGGTCGCCTGTGGGTGCGCTACGCACACGTCGCCGCTTCTGCTGTAAGCTTCGCAAAGATTCCTACCCTCTGTTGGCAAGCTCGCAACAAGTTGGCTGGACAGTGGAGATCTTTACTTTGGAGTAATCATTTCGTCTCAAATTAGGCGTAGGGTAGATTGGCGTGGGGGTATATCTGTAGAAAATGTAGAATGGCATCGGGTAGAATGGTCTGGGTAGATTGCCCGGCTACCAAGAGCTAGCTAGTTTTTCTGTAAAACCTACTTAGTCACCAGGCTGAAAATTTACGAACGTTTTTTTTAACTAATTTGTTGTAATTAACAGTGAATTTGTTTGTTCACAATACTTCAATTTTATAAGGAAAGTGAGGTCAAATTTGAGTATTTGAAAGGATACATCAAAAATCTGGTTTAAGCAATTTTATAGACTCCTTGTAGTTTAAAAGCCTAGTTGTTCAAAGTCAAACTGGCTCTAAACATGTCGTTATTCTTTCACACAACTCGCCTGTATGCTTGTGGAATTGTCTAACAAATGCGGAACCCATCAGCAAATGCGTAACCCACTAGCAAATGAAGAATCCGCAACAACTCTTATTCGCTCGTTGCGACAAACATTATGTTAAAAACTTTTGGTATAGATCGATTTTTTGTAAGTTTTGACAGATTTAACATTTGCTCGTGGTTTCTAGAAACCCGCATGGTCTAAAAGTTGCGGCCTATGAAAGCTATGTTTGGACATGAATGGTCCAAAATATGGCCAATTGGCATTTTTGAAACCCAAAAGTAACCAAAAATGACCGTAAGTAGAATTTCAAGGGTTAAAATCTTTATTGGAAAATAAAATTTTTCGTTGAAACTTTTATTTTGATCGCTGAAATTGGTTTCAATGAAAAAAGCCCAAGCATATACATTCTCATATTTTTTCGAAAGTCAGAACAACGACCTTTGAAATGATCCGAAAAAAAAAAAGTTTTTTTTTTCAGATCTATAAATTTCATCCGATTGCTTAAATTCAAACAATAATCAACATTTAAGGCAAGAAACGACATATTGAGTGTCAGTGATTTTTTCACAGTCAATTGTTTTTTCACAGTCAATTGTTTTTTCACAGTCAATTGTTCTTTCACAGCATTGCTTTTACAAGCGCGACAGTGGCACATAGGATCGTGCTCCATTTTGACGACACAACTCTACAATCACAGTCCGGTCGCTCGTCGGGGTTTCCGAGCACGAACCAGCGCACTTGCGGGTCGGCGACTGTCACATAGGTTCCAGCTGACCTGCCACAGTCCGTGGGGCCTTCAGAGACGATTCCACAGAACATGACTGATGATATACAGTTTTTTAGTCTCATTTTTATCAACACTGACTCAGATATTTTGACTGTGACAGTTTGAACTTGATTTAGTTCTTTGAAAAAAAAACAAAACTGTATTTCAAGCTCATATTGATACATGCTGTGATACCAACAAGAGACTTATTTAGATAAGTTAAGCTCAAACTGTCATTTGAATCACATTAAAAAGTAAGGATGCAGGAATTAGCTGTCTCATTTTTTAAATGAACTCGTTCAATATTTTCATATGACACGATGAAAAAGACCACTTCAGCACTAAGATTTAGATGCCAATTATAGTAATTGTCTTGTCTAGGCAATGTTGCTTAATTATCGGAGGAAACGAGCACAGTTCATATCGTGCTTCGAAATACCGGCCTTTTGACCTAAAAAGGCGGAGACATTAGCCACTTCCTCGTCCATGAGGGAAAGTTTGTGGGACGGTTAAATACTGAAGGTCATACTCTATAGGATTATTCACTGTTATTACTATCTAGGGACTAAAAATCATCACTGTTGTATCCATCCTTGCACTCAACTGTGCTTCCAGAGTCCCCATTGCAGCTGTCAGTGGGCACTCCATCAATCATGCCCCCGGCACAGAATTGGAAATCGCCGTCAGCTGAACAGGCATCATTGTCTGCAGTGGGAACTTCCACTTCCTGTGATCGACACGAGATCCGTTATAAAAAATTTTTATAGTTAATAATTGCTTTACTGCTTAAGGCGTTAACTCTTGAGGCAAAAGACACTTGCAAAAACGCCAAGAAACGCAAGGAGACTATTAAAATATTAAGATGCTCTAACTTGATATGTACAAACTATCTACAACTAAACTAAGATAAAACAATTTAAAAATGTGTTGAAAAAAAATCTGTTCTAAAACTAACATGAACAGTGAATGATCGACCAATGGTCAATGAATGATCGACCAATGGTCAATTCATGATAGTGTTGACTGGTATCTATTCAATACCGAAGGTCAAGAAAATGATAGAATAATGAAACAAATCACAACATTACCCAAAGAGAAAAAATTTAAATCTATAATTAAACTAATACCACTTCTCTATTAACCTATTTCCCCCTTCCAAGCAAGATGAACAAAATTTAAAAATTGCACATAAACAAGAATTTAATGAAGAGAACGAAACAGTGTATCTAAAGTTGAATTTGGTATGTACAAAATTGTACAAAATGAGTGAGCTTATAGAGCTTACATAATGATATCTAAACTACAAAATTTACACTTGTAATGTACATATTGAAAATTTACTAAAATACTGTTGAAGGAAAAAAAATTGTATTAATGAAAATGAACAATTGAGAAAAGTTTGAGAGTTTTAATTAAAATTTGAGTCAAAGTCTTCTAGTTTTTTCCTCAATTCTGTGTCGAGGTTTGAATGTATTTCACTCACTTTGTCTGTATCCTCCTCGCTGGTTGGTCATCTTGTCCGACACGCGGATGTTGATCTGATGGGAGAGTTGGTGGAGCGTGTTTCTCTAGAGAAACAGACTGTGCTAATCCCGATGGGATTTATTTGAAAGAAGACCAGATTAACGTTGTCTCCTCTACTAGTGTGGGTTTCAGCTCGAAATTCCCAACGGACTAAAAAACTTTTGACGGTAAACAAAAGATGAAGCATGCAGACGGATTAGTGATGGCCGTGGGGGTGTCGTTCAAGACGATGATTGTCGGGTCAACGGGTTCCTTTTCAGACACTTTATTCACGAATATATGTTCTCCATAGAATTTTGGGGGTCCTGCGTTTCTCCTTTGACTGGAAGGCGGCCTCGTGTGGATGGAAATAGGAAATGGTTTTTCCCGTGAGCTCTTTAGCTGGATTAAATTGTTTGATTTTCTTTCGAGCTTCAAAGAAAAATTAAATTACGTTGTAACTCTTTGACATTTGTATCTTATTTAGACACTTTTTTCGTATAGATTAAGGCAATTAGAGAACAAAGTTATTTAGACACTCCAAAAAGCAAGACATTAGGTCACAACATCAATAAACGGTGCGTTTAAAATACTACTTATCATAATCTGAAAACTGCAAAACTAATTTTGCAAGGTTTTGAGAAAATAGCTAGCCTATTTAATCAAAAAAATGCGTCTTTTAATTGTCTCGGTTTTGAAATTACTATACCATCTGCGGTCCTGTTAGTTTCTCTCAATAATTAGTTGTTTCGACTACTTTCGTTCGGGACTACAAAAAATGTCGGAGAGGGTTAGCTTAGGTATCACATAACGGCGTATTTAGCCTTGATTAAGTCAAGAAAGAGTATTTCGGAAGAGTTGTCTGAATTTCAGCTGTTACGGTGTAAATAATTTTCCTATTTTTATTCATTTTTATCTATTTTAACCGTCTTTTTTGATTTTGTAATTAGAATGAATCTTTTATATTGTAGAAAATCAAGTCTAGGAGACTAGCTAGATCTTACTTACTTTTGTAGTATTTTGAAATTATGAAATACATATTTTTTCACAGTCATTTTTTTTGTTCTAAGTATGGCATATAAAGATGATACTGCAGTCAAGTAATTCTAAAAAAAGAATATATATGCTAGCTTCCAATGCTATTTTGTGGTTTCGCAAGTGATGCGAACCTACGCATCGCCTCTGTTTAGTGTCTCCTGCACACTTAGCCTGAAGGTAACGAATGCACTTGGGATGGCAAAGATCCTGGGTCCTGGCAAAAGTCCTGGGTTTTTTTGCAGCGGGAAATTTTCTGTTTCAATTAAAACTGTCGACCTAATATTTGTCTGCTCACGTTTTGTCGGTCTAGTTGCCACATCTAGGAATTGCTTATTTTCGCTGTAAAATTTTTTTCGTAGTTGTTTTTAGTGTGTTAGCATTAAAAAACCTGCCAAATCGAAATTTGATAGTTAAGTTGGTTAAATTTTACCAAGATTGGTTTTAATTTTACCAAAACTTACCAGTGGGTTAACTTTTGATCCGGTGCTGATCTTACATTCTATTGTCCGGGCATGTTTTTGAGCAATTTTTCCAACATTTATTCAAACATTCAAACATTTATTTAGGTTTCCAAAATAGAGCTGCAGAACTCAAAAAACCAAAATTACTTGCATAATTACGCATAATTAAGCTGTTGTAAGCTTAATAACTCGCTTTGTTTGCTCGAAATTAGAGAAAAAAATCAGAAATTTTACCCCGGTTTTTCTCGACACAAGTTTTCGGAATTTGTAAATATGTTTCGAATCTAGACTGAAAAGGCGTCAATATGAAATATCATTCAGCCCTGTCCGATGTTCATTGCGGTACCTGATTTTGAATATAAAAAAAACTAAAACACACCCAAAAATAAAATTTATCCCCATTTTAAATGCTTGAAAAAATTAAATAACATTGAGGAATTTTATTCTCCAATTGAAAAATCATTTTTTCCAACTTTATTTTGAAGCTTTTTAAGCTTAACTCCTCCCTCCTGAAGCTCAATAAAACTTTTCAGAAACATCTGTAATAAAAAAAGTCTCGTTCTGTTTGTTATAGGGGAATTATGCTGCTCAATCATATAACTAATTTTCAAAACAATTTTCTAATTAAAATACTGATGAGAATAAACAAAAACAAGATTTTAATTTTTGTGATTTTTTTTTCAAATGAATGCATATCAGCAAATCCACAGCTTGTTACCAAAGTTTTTTTAAATTTTTTTAAAGTGTTGCTTTTTTAAAAAATGTGTTAATAATTTGCAAAGTTCATAGTTTTTTTGCTCTTGGATGTTTGTTGTTGCTTTAATACGTAAATCATTATAATTCGTGTCTGTAGGGAGAAACGAAGTCTCCTTTTTTCTCCAAGATTTTACTTCAGAAAAAAAAAGAAAAAACTCCATACCACAGAATGAACCCGTGTGGCTAACGCTTGTGTTTAAAAATGAGATTAGGTAGAAGGACCACTTTGATATGATTTTCGAGCATCTGAAGCAGAATTTCAAACGCAAATTATTTTTTTTGTTTTTTTTTGCTCTTGGATGTTTTTTTTTGTTCTTACTCATAATTCAGTTTAATTCATGTCTGTTTAGAGGAACAAAATCAATTTTTTGATCCAAGATTTTTATTAGACTTTTCAGAAATATTGAAAAAAATGGATGAAAAACTCCATACCGGAAGTTTAACCCGTGTGCCTAATTGTTGTGCAAACAAGTTGAGATGATTGTAAAAAGATCGCTTTGTAATGCTTTTTGATCAAGTATCACAAACTGTTCTTAGTACCCTCATCTCAAAACAGTTTATCTAAGCAAACTAACAACACAAAAAAATTGCTAGTGACTGGACAAGTAGTCAGACTATTCTGACTACTATGATTTCAAACTATCTTAACTAAATAACTAATCCACGCCTACTCTCTACTGTTAAATCACGATTTTTACAATGTCAAACGCGTAATTCAATAGGTCTTCTCGTTTTTGACTTCTCGTTTGTGACTGCATGCAGTTTTCAACTTGATCCTTTTTTTTCACAAAGAAAACTTTTGGTTGGTTTTTGTTTCAATTTCAACTGGTTCTAAGTTGATTTTAAGTTTGGTTAAACCCTGCTGAAAAATTGTGTAGAAATAATCTCTGAAGCCGCTTTTTATGACTTCAAAAAAGTTTTTGAATGTTTTCAGGAACAACTGTAATCCTAAATGAAGTCTTCTTCTGTTTGTTGTAGAGGGACTAAGCTGCTCAACCATCTGAGCAAAAACATTTTTTTGTTTTAAAATCTGATGAATTTGAAAAAAAGTGGGTTTTATTATGGTGCATTACTTGAGAAATAAATAGTAGCTGTCGAATTTACAGCCTAATAATTACACTGTGAAACTCAATTAAAATCCATACTAAAATCTTTAAACTAAAATTTAATCTTTAAAAAATAAAATAAAACATGAAGCACAAAAGTTCCATAAACAGTATTTCCAATGAGTACCCAACGTCCACCTATGTATGAGTAAAAAACGAAACTTAAAACAAATTAGATCAATCAAACTTTTATGAAAAGAATAACAAGGCAAACGTCGTTATAAAAAGGGAAAGTGATTCAAATGGATTAAAAAAAAAATAGAAACTTTTTTTTTGAAAAAACTAGAATAGCGATTAAAACATCAAAATGAAACTTTTTTTTCAGCAATTCAATAAACGTGTTACAAAAACAATACAAAATGCCAAACAGCAAACTAAAAAACAGCCAACAGACAGTTGTAAAAGAGTCAATGACCGCGAATAAACAAAAACAAAAAATTGACTGGGTTTTTGAATTATGTTTTTTATTCAAACACTATTCGAATTTCAAACAAAAAATTGTATGCCCATGAAGTTCTCTAAATTTCGAAAACAACTTATGATTGGCATTGTTTTGATAAATTTAGTCCACTTCAAGAAAACTTGATTTGTAGAAAAAGCTGGGAAACCTAATAATCAAATTTCATTTTGGAAACTGTAAATTCATTACGTTTTTGAGCCATTTTAGTTTTCATAATCCGAGAGTGCGTTTTGCTTAACTTTTAGCGAATGAACTTGAATTGAACTCGAAAATTGCATATATACTTAACGGCACTTCTATGAGCATTTATAATCATGAAAGCACTCCTTTTGTTATTCGAGCATTTTAAGACTTTTTGTTTAAAAAACCTTATGACCTATATAAGAGTCTGAAATAGTTGACAATGAAATTTGTAAAAACTAAGGGAAAAACTGTGAAAGAGATGAGTGCCAGTTTTACGAAACATTGAACGTGTTAAATGGTTTTCAGCGCAATTGAATTCGAGGAGGTATTTATTTTGGCCCTCTAATTTCGCTCAACGACGTTTTGGCTAATTTTAGCACTCCTTTCATTGGCCAATTTCACAAATCTCCTGAAAAATTTAAAAAAAGTACCAGTATACAGATCTAATAGCAAAGTAGATCTATGCAACTATCATTCACATCGATATGTGAAAGTTGCAACAATTTTTTCGAAGAAATATTGAGTAGGAGGTTACATTTATCAAGAAACTTTCACGATTTTTTTCGTGTTGAACTTCAAAAAAATTGCCATTTACTATTACTTAGATATGATAGAAAGACTGCCATGTAACAAAATACAATTTTAAATTGTAAATACCGTCTAGATATGCAAAAATCGCTTTTTAAATTAGCTCATTTTACAAAACCAGAAAGTATTAAAATTTTGAAAGTTTTGGTTTACATTGAATCGAATACTTCTATCAATTCTCCTACAGATGTTATGGTTGGCTTTCCTATTTTTTCTCGGTGTTCAAAAATGCTCATTAATTAAACTTTTTTCGAAAAATAAATTAAATAACCTTTGCCCGACGTGTCTGAAATCATCAAAATCTTCTTGTCTATAACTGCTACAAAAAATGTTATCGTTTGAAGTTGGCGCAGCTTTTCAAACACAACTTTTATAGATTAAAAAACTATTCGAGTATTACTTGGCTCAAACTGAACAAAATATGTTCGTTTATGTAAATTTCAACAAAAACTGCTTCTAGGTTTCAAGTATCTCTTAAAGGTAACAACGTTGGGTTGGAACCAACTTGCATTCTTTTGGGTTGAATTTTGTGAGATGCTGCTCTTTCAAAGTGAATTTTACAAATAAAAGCTCTGGAATTTCAAGAAAAACTGCTTGTTTAATTCATTTTTAAACAAACAAAAAAGGAAAACGTTGAGAAATTTCTGTTTTTGAATGAAAATTCAGCTGTTTTTATTAGCTTTACTTTTGTCAACAAAATTTTCCAGAAACATCCGAATACAAAAAAAGAAGCCTCGGTCTGTTTGTTTTAGAGGAACTATGCTGCTCAATAGTTTACGCGAAAAAGCTAGTATATGATTTCTAAATAAGCTAAAAATTGACATCTACGCGATGACACTAAAATCTAAAAGCTTGACTTACTATTTAAAAATCTCAAAAAAAAAATAAAAAAAAGGATTTGAGTTTTGTACATTTTTTTAAATACATTCAAATTCAAAAATGCAAATTTAAATAGCCTTCAAAATTCTGATGAAAAGAAATGAAAAAAGGATTTGAGATTTGTGCAATTTTTTAATATATGCATATTAGCCATTCCACATCTTGATGATTACATTTTAGAAAAGTATTTACATTTTTTACTTACTGGGTTCATTTTTTTTCTAAACTTGGATAAAATGATGGTTCAAACAATAATTTTTTGGTTTTTTTGCTCTTGGATTTTTTTTTCTGGCTCATCATTCAATTTAAGGTTCTTTGGACCACCTTTCTGCTCCAAGTTTTTTTTGATTTTTCGGTAAATACTTCAGAAAAATTTGAATAAAACACTTCATACCGCAAGATTGACTCGTGAGGTTAATTTTTGTGAAAACAAGTGGAGATGAGTGTAGAATGACCGCTTTGTAAAGCTTTCTGTTCCTTGTACCCTCATCTCAAAAAAAAATCTAAGTAGCTAAAAACACAAAAAATAGATAGCGAGTGGCTGGGCAATTAGCACAGTCTATTACGACTACTATGATTCCAATCAAGACTTTCTGAACATAGCGATTAGACAGTTGGAAGAGAGTCAATGAAAGTAAGGAAACAGAAAAAAAATGCATCAATGGATCAAATCTGAAACTAAGATTTTTTCACGAAATTAAACAGTTATCAAAATTTTTTACATGGAGATTTTGGCTACTCCATAGTGATGTTTGCTTTCTTTTTAACAAAAAAATGAAGTAACTTAAAAATATCAAATATCAACCAGTAGAAAAACAAATTTAAGCTTGAACAAATTTTAAGAACTTTCCTGAAAGAATTAATCACGACTATATAAGAGTCTTCACTAGTTCATCCACTCTTATAAACTTGAAGATAACTATGTTTGTTTTTTGAGTTTTTTCTGCAAAAACTTCTGTTGTTTTTTTTGGTAAAGTTTTATTTTATCTAGGGGGCCAACTTCAAAATACGAAGTAAATATAGCCAAATACACAAAAAATGCATTATAATGAAACTGGATGTGAGGGCTAAAAAAATCTTAAGAAGTTGTCACACTTGACCCGTTTATGGGTTTTCGTTGAGGTAGTCAAAATCAGCTGAAAAAATACAAAAACTGTGCCAAAGTTATTTCTTACCGCTGCAGATTATGAGCTACAGAATCTACAATTTGTGATTTCTGTTCTGTCCTATTAACATACTTGTTTAAAAGAAAAGCAGTCGTACCTGGAGAATGTCGGAATTGTGTCCGTTTTCCATCTTTCCCCACCCGATCACAGTCACCTCACGGAATTTGTCACTGAATGAGTAGGTGGCTTTGGGAGGCACCTTGGCAAACTCGATTCTAATCAAATCACTTTATTCAAAATTAAGAAATTATTTATGATTCATACCTTAGGTGTCCTTTGAAATCTCTTGCATGATGCTTTATTTCTTGTTTGATACTTTTGAAGTTCTCTGCAACGTCCAGCAGGGGTGGATCTAGGATTTTTTTAGGTCGATCAAATTGATTTTTTGAGCTCTCCCAAAGCACTACAAAGTCCGTTTTGACCAAAGTTTCTGCGCCGCAGCCAAAATTAAAAAAAAAACAGACCAAAAAAGGCATTCTAGGGCACTTTTTGGAAAGTTTTTACCAAGAAATTGCGTTTGTCGGCGCGCTCTCCCCCTTAAAGGTGCCTTAGAAAAACTTTAGATCGTCAGCCAAAAATGGATATCTCAAAATTGTTCAAAGGGGGGAACCTTTGGGTAGACAGGGGGTCAAATCCCTGAGAAAAAGAAGCGTCCACCCCCCCCCCCCCGAAATCCGCCCCTGGCTACGTCTATTAAACTGCGAGCCAAAAGAGTGTTGGGACACCAAAACGAACTGAAGCAGACCAAAAAATGATTGAGTTTTTTTTAATAGTCAAAGAAAGTCGAACGTTTCGCGGTAGTTTTAATCAAGTTCAATAGCGAAAAAAAGTCAAGCGAAGCTGAACAAAGTCGAATAAAGCCAAGCACGGACATTTTTCCACCAACATTTTGTCAAATTTCAATCATGAGTTGAGCAGCTCAGGCTGGTCACGTGCTTGGTTTTGCTTTGTTGAGTTTACCTTGTGTTGTTGTTGTTGTAGTCGCCTCGGGGAAGCGCAGCGCATGAAACATCGTATTTCGGTTTGATTTTGTTGAAGTAGTCGAAGTTTTGTCCGGAATGATTGACACATTAAAAAGCATTTCTGCGAAAGTTGACTGCTTGAGTTCGGATATTTCAATTACTTCCAGTGGAAGAGGGGCCTATATTACAGTATCTGAGACGTGTGGGGATTTTGATCGAGGCTCATTTTAAATACGCCGCCAAACGAGGAAAAGATAACTAGCTTTGGTTGCGGTGTCTAATGCCCTTTACACCGTATCTGCGGAGCACCAGGCAGAGGCACAGTTTGGGCTCCAAAACGCAATTATGAGCCAGTGGTGATTCTACGATGATCATCACGATCTATCCTGACTGGTTTTGATGTGTTGAACCCATTTTCGCTCTGGTTGAGTTGGTTGAACTATTCGAACACAGTAAGTCGAACAGTAGTTCGACTGGGAGGGATGTGGGCCAGCCCAATTTCGTTGTTCCGACTTTCGATACGAAAGTAACGGAAAATTTGTGCTCAGGGTGGGTTTTTTCTTCAGACAAATTTTGACTATTTCACTTGCCGTTTTTTACGGGTTTTTTATATCATTCAAAAAATATGATTGTCCTGAGCTTAAATATGAAAAGATATTTGACCTGTGATAGTTTTTCGTAAAGTTACCGGGCTTAAAGATTGCCGTTTTGTCCAATTTGGGACAATTAACGCGCGGTATATTTCGCGATATTAACGTGTAAGCGGAGATTTAATCCGTCTTAGAAATTGTTCCAAATTGATTGAAAGAAGCTGATTCGCTATAATTGATTTGTTACAAGGAGCGAAATTTATCCTTTAGTTCTTTATATGGCGTGTGCGGGGATAATTTTCATATAAAATTTCAAATTTTAGAAAAAAAATTTTACTTTTTTTATTACATTTTTTTAAGGTTATTACTGCTCCATAAACCATAAAAGGCAGTCGGAACTTTCAGATTTTCGCGCTGATACGAGCAGTGTTGTTTCAATTGGTCGGAACAGAGCAGTTTGGGTCGAGTTTGTCGAAGCGAACCATTTTGGTCAAATATACCGAAACATACCTCGAACACTCAACCCGAGCAATACATTTTTGAGTTTAAATGCAGCATCGGTTTTCCCGCTCAATACGGACAATTTAAACATTGCAATTTTTAATTCGAGGAAACTACTCAGCTTGACCCAGTTATCATTACGCTTGCGATTAGCAAGAGTTATCAATTCGGAATACAGACTTTTCAAGTTTTACAACTTGTTTTACAAAATCAATGAAGCGTTTGATAGCTTGGTTCAAAACAGTTTCAATTTTCTCAGCTTATCTGGCGGCACACTTGATCTAGATTTAACGTAACGACTACGCATGAGACAACAAAACTCTTTAACTTGGAATTTTTATGAAAGTTTATTTTTCAAACGGAAAAATCAATTTTAGGCTCATGGCCCAATGAGAATTATTGAATTGTAAAAACATTGTAAAATTGAGCTTTTCAGCTTACGCAGTTGTTGTTTCAAGGTTATACAATTTCCATATGAAACAACCAATTTTTCGGAGCTTACAATTTGATTTTTGAAAAATACATCCATGTGACTATATGTCTAATGAACTTGAAGCGAATTTGAAAAGAAATTGAATGTCAAACAACCAAAAGCCAACAAGATAGAGTAAACAACTTGTAAGGCGTTTTCAAAAACAAGAAAAACCCCACGACCTAAACCAGTGGTTTTGTTTTACTCAATGGCAATCATGTAGAAAAATTGTTATAAAAAAATAATAGGGAAAGTTAAAACTGAGAAAACATAAGGTAGAGTGCCCGGGTTGACCTCCATAAACCGAAAATGCGTATCTTACATTTCCCCACACCGAAAATGGTTGTCATACAATTCCCTGCATCAAATGTATGGAAAACTGCTAATCATACAGTTTTCATACAATTTCAAAAACTATTGAAAAAAGATTCGAACTAGTTTCTGCGGCTGTTTGAACCAAATTAAACAGTCTGTTGATGAAAAAAACTACGTTTCTTTTTTTTTTTGGAAAAAAATGGTTAACATACAATTTACATATATGAAAAAATGCTTATCCTAGAAATCTCTTACAATTTTCTGAATCTATGAAACTCTAGGAAAATGTAGGATAAGCATTTTTTCATATATGGAAATTGTGGGACAAGAATTTTTGGTCAACCCGGGTGGCTTTCGAATTGCGTCCAGACTTTTGCGAATCTATGTCCAAATTTTGGCGACTCTTTGTCCAAATTTTAGAGACGAAGTTTTGTTAAGTTCAGATTTTCGTGACCCGCGGCGCGACTTTCGCGATCGATGATGCGATTTTCTCGACTATAAGTCCAGACTTACCAGACGCAAACTCTCGGCGCGACTATGTAATTTGGGTCTGGGTTCAGATGAGGCGCTATTTTCAAATTCTGAATATGAGGGACTTCGAGCCGGGTCAAAATGGTCTGAAAAACTTTGATCTCTTCTCATTCTTGAAATTAAAGAGAATTGATTCAAAATTTTTTATCAGCATGTCGCATATTTTTGCGTAAAAGACAAATTAAGGTACAAAAATTAATGTTCGACCATATTAATTTTTAGCGGTCCCTCTACTGTTCCTTCTCCAGTTAAAACAACAACATTATGAGGCAACATTAAATTTTATAAATTGTTGTATGAGGTAAAAATGTGTTGGCTGGGAGAGAACGACTGATAAATTAGATAAAACCAAAGAAGCATTCAAAAATTCTGGCGAGCGTACCTTGGTTTGTATTCAAAAGGAGTGTAATCCCCAGTGAACTGAAGTGCAGCTACATCTATTTCGTCATCCGGGTGCAACTCGATGTCTCCCTCATAGAAGTCGATTCTGTAGCCATTGTTGTAGGTCGCTTTTCCATAGCGAGCAAAGCCCATGAATATTTTACCACCTTCGATCATCGCGCTTTTTTCCAATTGATAACAAATTTCGTACTTGGCTCTATGAGCTCTTACAAATAATTCTGGGTTTATTGAAAAATCAATTTTTACTTAACTCGCTGAAAATTTAGATCCTAGTCAACAATCCGGTTTTTCCAATTTTGGACACAAGAGATTTTATAGCCAATTAACTTCGAATCTTAAGTTGCCTCAGTAAAAAATTTCAGCTAAATTCCTGTGCCAAATTTTTTTCTCACATGTTTTTGAAATGAAAAATGTGCTCTTTTCCGATTTCCTCTGCCTTGCTCATTTTTCCGTTTTCACTTCAAATCACAATTTTTTTTTCCAGTTTCTCGAACTCGTTCAATTAAACGACTAAACTGCCAAAACTTGTTCGCACAGCAATTTGCATCAACATAAAAATTGATAAGCCTTGTTCACATACTTTGAATTGCATTGTAGCATCAAAAGTCATTTAAAACATTTTAGGCGATCAATTTTTAGATAAAAGTAAAGAAACAAACAGATCATTTTATATTATACTATTTTACACGCCTTCTCGCTCTTGGCAGATATCGAAATTAATTTGCTTTTCTTTTTTTTAACTTGATTCCGTGGCCCAACTTTCTTGTTCAGCGCATGTGAACAGATTTTATAGGAAATTTTAGGATCATCTTAAATGAGTTTCTATCTCAAGAGCAACTCCTGGACTGACGGTCAAACTGAAATCTTCACAAACACAGTGTCTGCTCCGCTGCAACTTTAGCACGCGGTGTTGCTTTTTTCATCTTATGCAGAGTTGGAACCAGGCCCGGGCTTTTTACGGGCCGGCCGGCCGGTCCGGGAAGGGGCCGGGCACGGGCCTCATTTTTAGGATCAGCAACCCGGCCGGGCGGGCCGGGCCGGACCCGGGCCTGACTTTCAAAAGAATTCACACATTTCACACTTCTGTTAGCACCTTTCATGCTTCAAGAACTTCTCTTTTGTGCCGGACACAGTTGAGCGGCGATGCAAGTTTTTGTGCAAATCTGAAGTCGATGTTGTCCCTTGTAATTTTGAGACGGAGGTTATCGAGTGATTTTTGTGCTTTTTATAGCAAATTTTTTTGTCAAAGACTTTTGGAAATTTTTTCAACAAGGACCGTTTTGTAGCGTTTGCAGGCATATGTGCTGATTAGCTTCTTTATTTGGCAACCAACTCTACGAAATATAATAAAATGAGTGATGCAAAAGTTCGCAAAAGTTCTTTTTACAGTTTGCGTTCTCCAAGAACCCATCAAATTTGCCGAAAGTTTACAGAAAGCCTGGTTGAATAAAATTACACTTCGGAAAAAGACAGAAGCAGTCAGCATGTGCCTTGAAAAAAAACCAATGTTCGAATAAATTAGTGATCGATGCTTTCGGAGTACGCATCTTGAGAGGTATGAATTTACAGAGTTTAATAAGATAGAACCTTTTCACTGTCTGGGGTTGATCAAATTTACGTATCAATGGGTGCATTGCATCTATACACATCTTGTCATGGTAAGATGTATAGAAATGCAATGAGCCCATTGAAACCAGGGGTGGGTCTAGGATTTTCTCGAGGAAGGGGAGCGGATTAGCAAAAAATTAGCAAAAAATCAACTCCCCATCCCCTCGTTTAAGTACAATATGGTAAAACAATGGTCTTAAAACATTCACAGGGTAATTGTAATTTCATAAATTGCTTTTAAACCAGTTTTTTGTTCACTTTGACATGTTTCAACTCAATTTATTACAGTTAATAATTTAGGTTCTTCTAACGTTTTTTCACTTTTTGTGTAGATCACTTTGCGGTGTTAATGTTGGGCTTACGAAAATATAGAATAAATTCGCTAAACGTTTGATAGTCAGGTTTATATGCCAATTTATGTTGTAATTGGACAAAGACACAACATTTCGAAACGAGCAGTCACAGGTGAGTGAGGTGGAGACGGTAGATGAGCAGTTATTTTAAATAACATTCAAAATAAAAACGAAAAAAAAAATCTTGAAAAAATCGAGGGAGAACTGCAAAAAGATTTACTAAAGAATCTCCACCCCTATAAATAAACAAGACGGCTCGTATCAGGGCGAAGTCCTGAATGTTTCGACTGCCTTTTAAGTTTTAAAAAATTAAAAGTAATAAAAAAAATAAAAAATTTTTTTAATTTGAATTTTTCTTATAAAAATCATCCCCCCACATGCCATATAAAAAACAAAAAGATAGATAGAATTTGCTACTTGTAACAAATCAATTATGACAAATAAGCTCCGTTAAACCAATTTGGAACGATTTCTAAGACGGATTAACTCTGCGCTTACGCGTTAATAGTGCGAAATATATCGAGCGTTAATTGTCCCAAATTCGCCAAAATGGCAATCTTCAAACCCCCATAACTTTACGAAAAATGATAACAGGTAAAATATCTTTCAAATTTGAGCTCAGGACAACAATACCTTTCGAATGATATAAAAAGAATTCCGTCAAAAGTGGCTAGTTAAAAAGTCGAAATTTGTCTGAAGAACAAAAACCCACCCCGAGCACAAATATTCCGTTACTTTCGTATCGAAAGTCGAAACAAGACTGCTCGTATCAGGGCGAAGCCCTGAATGTTCCGACTGCCTTTTAAGTTTTATGGAGCAGTAATAACAATAAAAAAATTAAATGTAATAAGATAATATGAAATTTTTCTTTTTAAATTTGAAATTTTTTTTGATAAAAATCATCACCCCACACGTCATAATAAAAACTAGGTGATAAATTTTGCTCGTATTAACAAATCAATTGTGGCATATAGGATTCCTTGAACCAATTTTGAACGATTTCTAAGACGGATTAAACCTCGCTTACGCGTTAATAGCGCGAAATATATCGCGCTTAATTGTCCCAAATTGGCCAAGATGGCAACCTTAAACCCACATAAATTTACGAAAAGTGATCACAGGTAAAATATCTGTTCAAATTCAAGCTCAGAACAACAATACCTTTCGAATGATATAAGAAATTCCGTCAAAAATGGCTATTTAAAAAGTCGAAATTTGTCTGAAGAAAAAAAGCCCACCCGAGCACAAATATTCCGTTACTTTCGTATCGAAAGTCGAAACAAGACTGCTCGTAGCAGGTCGAAGCCCTGAATGTTCCCACTGCTTTTTAAGTTTTATGGAGCAGTAATAACAATAAAAAATTAAATGTAATAAGATAAAATGAAATTTTCCTTTTTAAACTTGAATTTTTTTTGATAAAAATCATCACCCCACACGTCATAATAAAAACTAGGTGATAAATTTTGCTCGCATTAACAAATCAATTGTGGCATATAAGATTCCTTGAACCAGTTTTGAACGATTTCTAAGACGGATTAAATCTCGCTTACGCGTTAATAGCGCGAAATATATCGCGCTTAGTTGTCCCAATTGGCCAAGATGGCAATCTTAAACCCACATAACTTTACGAAAAGTGATCACAGGTAAAATAAGATATCTGTTCAAATTCAAGCTCAGGACATTAATACTTTTCGAATGATAAAAAAAATTCCGTCAGAAATGGCTAGTTAAAAAGTCGAAATTTGTCTGAAGAAAAAAAAACCCAAACCGAGCACAAATATTCCGTTACTTTCGTATCGAAAGTCGAAACAAGACTGCTCGTATCAGGGCAAAGCCCCTAATGTTCCGACTGCCTATTAATGTTTATGGAGCAGTAATAACATTAAAAAATTAAAAGTAATAAAACAAATTGAATTTTTTTTTTAATTTGAATTTTTTCTTATAAAAATCATTACCCCACACGCCATATAAAGTACAAGAGGATAGATTGATTTTGCTACTTGTAACAAATGAATTATGACAAATAAGCTCCGTTAAACCAATTTGGAACGGTTTCTAAGACGGATTATCTCTCCACTTACGCGTCAATAGTGCGAAATATATCGAGCGTTAATTGTCCCAAATTCGCCAAAATGGCAATATTTAAACCCCCATAACTTTATGAAAAATGATCACAGGTGAAATATCTTTTCCAATTTGAGCTCAGGACAACATCAACTTTTGAATGATATAAAAAAATTCCGTCAAAAATGGCTAGTTAAAAAGTCGAAATTTGTCTGAAGAAAAAAAAACCCACCCCGAGCACAAATATTCCGTTACTTTCGTATCGAAAGTCGAAACAAGACTGCTCGTATCAGGGCGAAGCCCTGAATGTTCTGACTGCCTATTAAGGTTTATGGAGCAGTAATAACCTTAAAAAATTAAAAGTATTAAAACAAAATGAAATTTTTTTTTTAATTAGATTTTTTTCTTCTCAAAATCATCCCCCCACATGCCACAAAAGTACAAAAGGATTAGTTGATTTTGATACTTGTAGCAAATCAATTATGACAAATAAGCTCCGTTAAACCAATTTGGAACGATTTCTAAGACGGATTAACTCTGCGTTAATAGTGCGAAATATATCGAGCGTTAATTGTCCCAAATTCGCCAAAATGGCAATCTTCAAACCCCCATAACTTTACAAAAAATAATAATAGGTGAAATATTTTTTCAAATTTGAGCTCAAGACAACAATACCTTTCGAATGATAAAAAAAATCCGTCAAAAGTGGCTAGTTAAAAAGTCGAAATTTGTCTGAAGAAAAAAAGCCCACCCCGAGCACAAATATTACGTTACTTTCGTATCGAAAGTCGAAACAAGACTGCTCGTATCAGGGCGAAACCCTGAATGTTCCGACTGCCTTTTAAGTTTTATGGAGCAGTAATAACAATAAAAAAATTAAATGTAATAAGATAATATGAAATTTTTCTTTTTAAATTTGAAATTTTTTTTGATAAAAATCATCACCCCACACGTCATAATAAAAACTAGGTGATAAATTTTGCTCGTATTAACAAATCAATTGTGGCATATAAGATTCCTTGAACCAGTTTTGAACGATTTATAAGACGGATTAAATCTCGCTTACGCGTTAATAGCGCGAAATATATCGCGCTTAGTTGTCCCAATTGGCCAAGATGGCAATCTTAAACCCACATAACTTTACGAAAAGTGATCACAGGTAAAATACCTGTTCAAATTCAAGCTCAGGACATTATTACCTTTCGAATGATAAAAAAAATTCCGTCAAAAGTGGCTAGTTAAAAAGTCGAAATTTGTCTGAAGAAAAAAAGCCCACCCCGAGCACAAATATTCCGTTACTTTCGTATCGAAAGTCGAAACAAGACTGCTCGTATCAAGGCGAAACCCTGAATGTTCCCACTGCTTTTTAAGTTTTATGGAGCAGTAATAACAATAAAAAATTAAATGTAATAAGATAAAATGAAATTTTTCTTTTTAAATTTAAATTTTTTTTTGATAAAAATCATCACCCCACACGTCATAATAAAAACTAGGTGATAAATTTTGCTCGCATTAACAAATCAATTGTGGCATATAAGATTCCTTGAACCAGTTTTGAACGATTTCTAAGACGGATTAAATCTCGCTTACGCGTTAATAGCGCGAAATATATCGCGCTTAGTTGTCCCAATTGGCCAAGATGGCAATCTTAAACCCACATAACTTTACGAAAAGTGATCACAGGTAAAATACCTGTTCAAATTCAAGCTCAGGACATTATTACCTTTCGAATGATAAAAAAAATTCCGTCAAAAATGGCTAGTTAAAAAGTCGAAATTTGTCTGAAGAAAAAAAGCCCACCCCGAGCACAAATATTCCGTTACTTTCGTATCGAAAGTCGAAACAAGACTGCTCGTAGCAGGGCGAAGCCCTGAATGTTCCCACTGCTTTTTAAGTTTTATGGAGCAGTAATAACAATAAAAAATTAAATGTAATAAGATAAAATGAAATTTTCCTTTTTAAACTTGAATTTTTTTTTGATAAAAATCATCACCCCACATGCCACAAAAGTACAAAAGGATAGGTTGATTTTGCTACTTGTATCAAATGAATTATGACAAATAAGCTCCGTTAAACCAATTTGGAACGGTTTCTAAGACGGATTATCTCTCCACTTACGCGTCAATAGTGCGAAATATATCGAGCGTTAATTGTCCCAAATTCGCCAAAATGGCAATATTTAAACCCCCATAACTTTATGAAAAATGATCACAGGTGAAATATCTTTTCCAATTTGAGCTCAGGACAACATCAACTTTTGAATGATATAAAAAAATTCCGTCAAAAATGGCTAGTTAAAAAGTCGAAATTTGTCTGAAGAAAAAAAAACCCACCCCGAGCACAAATATTCCGTTACTTTCGTATCGAAAGTCGAAACAAGACTGCTCGTATCAGGGCGAAGCCCTGAATGTTCCGACTGCCTATTAAGGTTTATGGAGCAGTAATAACCTTAAAAAATTAAAAGTTTTAAAACAAAATGAAATTTTTTTTCAATTTGATTTTTTTCTTCTCAAAATCATCCCCCCACATGCCACAAAAGTACAAAAGGATAGGTTGATTTTGCTACTTGTAACAAATAAATTATGACAATTAAGCTCCGTTAAACCAATTTAGAACGATTTCTAAGACGGATTAACTCTGCGCTTACGCGTTAATAGTGAGAAATATATCGAGCGTTAATTGTCCCAAATTCGCCAAAATGGCAATATTTAAACCCCCATAATTTTACGAAAAATGATAACAGGTAAAATATCTTTCCAAATTTGAGCTCAGGAAAATATTATTTTTCGAATGATATAAAAAAATTCCGTCAAAAACGGCCTAGTTAAAAAGCCGAAATTTGTCTGAAGAAATAAAACCCACCCCGAGCACAAATATTCCGTTACTTTTGTATCGAAAGTCGGAACAACAATAAAGTAAATTCGCACTAAAACTTGTATTGAGAATTCGAACTTTGCTGCATTCTTATTGGTAAAAAAATTGACCATTTTGATCTACTTTACAATCCCCCTTCATGAAAAGGGGGAATTGTTCGATAGATCTCTGCAAATGAGCCCAAACCAGTCATGGTTTTTCAAATCAATGCCATGAGAAACCCATTTAATCTATCTACAAAATGAGTGGGTCATATCAATTTTTTGTAAAATTTAACAATACAAGTTTATTTCAAAATTTATTAATTTAATTGGAAGAAAACGCGTTTGACCAGTGGCTTTTGATTGTTTGTCTTTTGTTAACAGGCAATGTTTTGCTGTTATCACTGAAACAGTTTAACTAATTTAATTTTCAAACCACATTGAAACAATCCTGCTCGTATCATTCCGACGCCCTGATCATTCCGACGCCCTGATCATTCCGACCCCTGATCATTCCGACTGCCCTTCATAATCGAGTCACTAAAACTAGTGCCAATTTTCATTACGAGAGGACTACGCCGATCAAATTTCAAATATAAAAAGTAGGAGAATGCAGAAAAGCCAGTTGCTAAATACAAAACTTGTTTAGATTTTTTTGAGCTCCCTTTTTTCTTCCCCCTGCGCACCCGCGAATTTTCACGAGTAAAGTATTTGTTCACCTAAATATTTTGTTATAAAAATTGACATGCAGACTAATTAGGTCACGACAAAGATATTTAGTTTTCGTAATTAACTTTTTTATTCCCCTTGTTCTACCATAAATTTGATGCTCAAGCGAAGGGAGGGAGGCTTGTGGGATGAGAGCCAATTTTTGTTGCAAGCTTCGGGAGATGCACTTTGGGAACAAGTTATGATTGTATCTGTGACTTACATCTGCTGCCGTTGATGATAGTCCCCCCACATATGCTGACCTTGCCTGGGTCATTGTCCGGTTTTTTCACTTCTAAAAAAGCAGCCCATGGATGGTCCTCATAATTAGCATCCCTCCCGTTGTAGATTCTATCACCGCCCGTTTTGATGTGATCCTTCTGTGGTGATGAGATCTTCACTTCGCTTTTTAAGGCAATGAATAGAGTCAAAAGAATACACAGAAAGTGAAGACTGAAATTATACTGCATATAAAATAAAACGCACTTTCTAGACGACCTATGCTTTATAAAAAAAAACATGGCGCTTTTTGTCCAATCCTCCCCCCCCCCCCCACCGCGCCTCACATGCACATTCATTTTATGGCGTAACGACTGGATTTACAAAAATAGACAGAAAGATTTTATGTTTGAAAAGTTTACCCAATTATTTTGTATGTCATTTTTCATAATATGCTGAAAGGCAAAAGTAAAATGGCATAGCAAAAACTCATAAGAAAATTGGTTTTTCTCAACATGGATAACATGAATTTATTTTAAAGGAACGGAGAGAGAGTCCGCAATAAAATTTGAAGGTGGCCAGACACGTTATTTGTACATTCAATTTATGCCAAATTTCTTTATTGTTTTTTTTTCATGCCAACTAGTTTTTGCGTCTCAGTATAGTATAGTCGGAAAATGCGAGTAAAAGATTTTCAATTAAAGTTTTGCTTTCGAGGGCATCCAGCATTTTTTTGCCAAAAACTAATTTTAAAATTTAAAATTACCGCTGTGTATTCTAAAACTCCAGTTTTCTTCATGTAATATAATCGTTATGAAATTTGACAGACATAGTAATTATTAAATTTTTCTCACGTTTGGTTTTCTTATAAAACCTTAACAAAATTAATGGGTTACCACGACAACTTGCAACAAAAGACAACTCGTAACAAAAACTGCAGCCGTGAATTTATTGCGAGTCTTTTTAATGCGAGTTGTCTATTATTTCGAGTTAGTCTTTTGCTGCGAGTTGCGGTATTAAGCTGTTGCGAGTTGTCGGGATCACACGAGAAATTGGTTTTGTCGGTGGCATGGGTGAGCCTAAAAGAGCCTTAGACGCGACTGGATATATGATAAATTATCGTTCTCAATAGGAAAAATGAATATCTAGATTTGGCGTTTCATTTTTTAAGAAAGGCGTCCCATGATTTTTAATGAGGTATCCAAAATTGAAATATTGAAATTGACAGAAGAAACTCCAATGTCAAAAATCACAGACTGACTTTTGCAGAGAGCGAGCTATGGGTGCTTTCAAACGGAAACAACTAATGATAGTTCATGACATTACTATGTTTAATTCTGGGTGCTCTCAAACGTTAAAAAGCTGAACCGATTGAACTGAAATATTGTATTATTGTTTTCTATAATAAATTTCATTTCAATAACATAAGTATGTTAATTCCAGTAGAGTGGAGAAATCCGATCAATACTTCTTGCTTTCCTCCTCCCTCTACAATAAAAAACGCATATTTCTGTGATAAAATTAGTCGATGCCTGTTTCGCATTCTAGCGCGTTTCAAAATTTGGACTGTTTTCCAGTCATTCTTTGATGTAGTCTGAAATGCAATTTCTAAAATGTGATCTTGTCCACTGCCCCCTCTTCTTAACCTCCACCTTCCATATTTTCAATTTTGAAAATATTTTGCACGCAACAATCGCTGCTCGTTAAAAAATGAATGATTGCTCGACAAAACACCCAGACCGAAGTTTCATGGATATTCATCGATTATATTGTCATTGTATAGTCATTATCTATAAAATTACATAAGTAATCGATTAGAATCCATTAAAAATGGATTATAATCCTAATACTTTTGTATCAATGAAACCCTTTTTAATTAATAATAATCCCTTATAATCCATTAACAAGACTGCTCGTGTATCAGGGCAAAGCCTCGAATGTTTTGACGGTCTCTTAATTCAAATCGAACAGTTTTTGTGGAAAAAAATATTGAAAATTCATACATTTTGGACAATATCAATGTGTAAAATTTTGAGTCGCACGAATTTAATACGACCAATTAGCTAGCCTCAATTCAATTTGGAACAATTTTTGTGGAGGATAATTCGCCACGCATAAGCAAGTCGCGTTACCTTCTCAGCATTTTGAAGAAATTTTTCAAAGCGCGCATAATTTAGTCCAAAACATGGAAAAAATTCAAACCCCCAGAACTTTACAAAAATTAATCGAAGGTAAAATATCTTTTACATTTCATTTCAAGAAGTCGATAGTTTCAATGGGGTATAACAAATTTTTATTGAAAAATATTATTTCGATCATTGAAAATTGACTGAATAAAAAATTCGCACCGAGCATAAATATTCCGTTTTCTTCCAAAGTCGAAACAAATTGGATTATTAGCACAATATTTTTATAACAATATAATCCAATAGAATAGATTATAATAATTTATAATGGATTTTTCAGAGGTTATTGGTGAGTTTTGCAATAAACTATTTCACTTCCCTTTTCTTGTTTAGTGCAGTTGCTGCGGATTACGTTTCGGTTTCATAAACTTAGATTTTTCACCTAAAATTTTATGGATTCAAGTTTCTCTACTTTTTCAACTTGGCAGTGTAACATTTCATTGAACTGTTGTTTTTTTTACCATCGCCATAGTAAAAAAATACCATTTGCACAAACCTCTGTAGTTAGGGGACATCTGACTGTAAAACGGGTAATCGTGAGGGGGGGGGGAGAGTTGGTGCAAGATCTATAGATAACTTTTTGTATTTTTTCATAAACTCGATTGAAAATAGAAAAAAATGAAATTAAGCAACAGATCAAAATAGCTAACTTAAGTTTAGCAAAATTATGAAAAAATTAAAACAACACGCAAAAATATTTAAATAAATAGATTATAATCCATCATAATCGATTAAAATGGATTATTTTTCTCTTAATAAATTTTTTTTGAAAATAATCGATTCTAATCGGTTATATGGGAATTTTATTTTCAATCGATTATAATCAATTACTTTTGTTATTTTAGAGAGACTCAAAATCCAATATAATTGATCATTATTCATGAAACTTCAGTGCGGGTTTACTTTTTGATCTTTCCTGATTCAATCAACTGGTCGCTACAAAACTTGAAACGCATCAGTTTAAAAAATAAGGCTTAAAATAACTCTCCGTGAAGCAGGCTGGTTTTTTCGTGTACAGTTTTGGCTGTTGAAGTGACTAAACTAGAACCTAGGGCGCCAAATGAAATTGTTAATTTTCTGTCACTTGAAAGATAACTGATTTTCAAATCTAGCCGTTATATAATTTTGGAGTCTATTTTTCTTTGATCTTCTTTTAGCTTTTGTTTTATTGTTTTTTGCATCTGCCTACCTAAAAATAGTAGAGTTACTTTTAACGCATTTTGATTTATTTTTGGCAAAAACCCGGCCCTTAAAAAACTCCATCTGAAAATCAAGTATCTTTAGTCGAAAGCAAAAAACCCATTCCCTTTTAGCTACCATTTTGACCACTTTTTAATACGACTAAAGTTAACTAACTAAATCACAAGATTTTCATATTTTTAGCTTTTAAATTCAACTTTCTTTGAATCGATTGAGAAAAACTGTTGAAAAATGAAACTTTCAGACGAACCTCTGACCTTTCTGTTGTTCCTTGGAGCAACTCTGATCTTCAGCTCATCCACTGGTGTCTCTGGCACAGGTGTCTCACTAGAAGATTTGCAACAACAAGCCCGCACCATGTTGAGGGTATTCAAAAATGATCTGAACGATGTGAGCAAAAATGCGCGAGAAGTCAACAAAAAACTGAAGAAAATGACTAAGGCAATTGGAGGAGCTGCAGACGAAATTGACATGGGGAATAGCAAACAGGTTGGATAAGAGTCAATGAAATCAAGGGAATCCAAAAAAATGTGCTTTTTTGAAACTTGTAAAATAGCCCGAAAAATAGCCCAAAAAATAGCCCGAAAAAAAACCTGCAGCAAAACAATTTTGTCCATTCGCTGGGAAAAGAATAAACAACAATTCAAACTATATTAAGTGTTTTCACTCTGTTCATATCGCTTTCATTTTAGTCGGGCGGAGATATGATACGCGAAATCAGCAAATTGCTAGAGACATCCAGCGACGTCGACACGGCGTTCGCCTACTCGACTTTGAAAGCAATGAACGAAACAGCAATTACCTCAGAAACCGACTACATTGCAGAGGTGATTTAGTTTGAGCCACTGCGAAGGTTGATATACTTAAGAAGTTATTTGAGCTTTTTTTGAGTCTAAAGGTCTTACTTAATACTGTAACTTTACTGCTCTACTAGGCAGGGGCGGATCTAGGATTTTCTCGAGGGGGGGGGGGGGGGGGCGGATTTTTAAAAAATTTTCCAAAATTTTGACGACCTTTTTTTTTTTTTTAGGTCGACCAAATTGATTTTTCGAGCTCTCCCAAAGCACTGTTTTGCCCCTATTTTGGCAAAGTTTTCTGCGCCGCAGGCAAATTTTTGAAAAAACAGTCAAAAAAAGCCGTTTTTGGGCACTTTTTGAAAAATGTTGACAAAAAAATAGCGTTTTTTTTGGCGCGCGCTCCCCCTCAAAGTTAGTATATATTGGCGCCGAAGGCGCTTTTAGAAAAATTTTAGGGTCGGTTGGTCAAAAAGGGATTTCTGAAAAAGTATCAAAGGGGGGACCCTTTGGGTCGGCAGGGGGTCGAATCCCTGAGGGGGGGCGTCTGCCCCCCCCCGCCCCCCCCCCCCCCCCCTAAATCCGCCCCTGCTACTAGGTATTACTTATTAATACTTAACCTAAATTTGAATCTCCTCCTGGCCAGTGTGTCGTCCAACTGGTTGAAGGCTTTTAAATTGTAACCTAACTTACTTTCCGATTATTACAAATAATTTTTACAGGTGAACGAGCTCAAAGACAAATTTCCAGACGACGCTGATTTGCAATCACTTGCGGAAAAGGCGATTGAGTACTCTGAGCAATACAAAACAGTGGTAGACTCGCTGATCACAAACGCTGACCGTTTGTTCGGACAAATGAAGGACGAACAAATGAAGACTGCTGATGTTTTAATGAGGGTGCAAGGAAAATAGGACCTATTTGGGAGAATAACTGATCATTATGTAAAGTAATGCACATGAAATCCGGTTCACATGATAAAGTTTCAACTTTGATTTCAAATTTAAGGTTAATGGGTAAATCAATTGGATTATCACATGATAATTAAAAATCATCGGTAATCACAAAAGTTTAGGCTCAATGCGTTTTAAAATGATCGGTACCATGAAACAAGGCATTATGTTTGCTTTCGCTACTAGGCCTACTGCACATGCCATTTCTGAAACACGTGATCCGGTTGTAAAAACTCTCCTTTCGTTCTATCCTCTTTTATCTTAAACACAAGCAAGTTGGAAGCTCAAAAACCCCCGCAAAAAATTGTTTCTATTCAAATTTTTACAATTTTTGACAGAATGTCGCCTCAACGTCAAACACTTGGACTTTCAAGCGTTTTTTAAGATGAAATTTTTTTCATGGAATTAGCAAAGTCAGAATAATCTGTATCATGAGGTATTTTCTTAATTCTACTGACATTTCTAGTAAACCTAATCAAATAAGGCAAGGATAGCCGGTTACTGTGCAAGCATTGCGAGAAACCAACCAAACCTCCGACTTTTTAAAGACTTTTCTGAAGTTTTTTGCTCAAGCAAGGGGTAGGCAATGGTAATAAAGTTGATAGAAGCGGCAAATCACTCTAAATAGTGGACCCGTAGCATGTTTAAAAATATACCAATTAAATTTGAAATTGTGGAAAATTCTTAGTATTATTGTCGAACAATCTCTCAGGAAAACCAAAAGGCAAAATTGAGATACCACACGACCGGTAAAATATAAATTTAGGTACTATTTGAGATTGCAAGTAAGTTCAAAGACTTCGGTAATGAAATCAAGAAAGGAGCCCTTGTTTTCGCCATGCAAAATGAAATTGAGTTTGATGTTTCATGACAGTGGGTAAAACAGTGCGATTTGACACAACAAAACTCATGATTAGCACATTTATTTAAAAAACATCTGGACATCGCTGAACACCGGGAAAATTTCTTAGTTCTCTCAGTAACATCCGGGAAACAATTTCACAATGCGTTCTTAGTTAGACCCAACATGTCAAAACTATTATCAGGAAAGATAAGAGTTCAAAAAATACTACCGTAATGTACTACGCTTGTACTAGAGAAACTGCTCGACAAGTTTTTTGTCTCTCGCTCAGTCCGTTGTCATATTTGATCTGAATCCCGAGTCGAGATTTTTCACCTAATTTGAAGCAAGATTTGAGCGGTTTGAGCGTTTTTTCTTAGACAATTACGCTCAAAATTTTGCTTCAAAATGAGCGGTTTGAGCGGTTTTTGAACGGTATATCTAAAAAAAACCGCGCAAGATTTGAACGGTTTTGAGCGGTTTATCTAAAAAAACCGCTCAAAAACCGCGCAAGATTTGAGCGGTTTAACTAGAAAAACTGCTCAAAAACCGCTCAAACCTTGCGCGGTTTTTGAGCGATTTTTTTAGATAAACCGCTCAAAACCGTTCAAATCTTTTAGGAAAAAATGGTTATCATACAATTTTCATATATAGAAATTTTATGATAACCATTTTATTATCTTCAAACTAAATTTTCGTTTTTGATGAGCAATGTGCTTTAAATTGAATAAAAGTACTTGTAGGATAACCATTTTTTTCCGAAAAAAAATAAACGTAGTTATTTTTCATTACCAGATTTGTTCTATTTGGTTCAAATAGCCGGAGAAACTGTTTTGAATCTTTTTTCAATGTTTTTTTGAAATTGTATGAAAATTAGCATTTTTCCATACATTTGATGTAGGAAGTTGTAAGAAAAGCATTTTCGGTGTGGCGAAATGTAAGATAAGCCTTTTCGGTTTATGGAGGTCAACCCGGGTAGTATTTCAACTGCATCTTTCGTCACATTACCTTTCCAGGCCTTTTTGTTGGTTTTAATCGGTTTTCTTTATAAGACCGCTCGAAAACCGCTTAAAAACCGCTCAAATCTTGCTTGAAAAACCGTTCAAAAATCACCGCAAGAAATGAGCGGTTTTTTAAGCAAGATTTGAGCGGTTTGAGCGGTTTTTCCAAAAAAAAACGCCCAAACCGCCGAAAACGCTCAAACCGCTCAAATCTTGCTGGAAAACCGCTCAAACCGCCCATATCTTGAGCGGTTTTTGAGCGGGATTTGACCCTGGTGCCCCCCCCCCCCCCGCATACTGCCCGTCCCCCGCCCACTACCCCTCTCCCCTTAATTGAAAGAGGGGGTATTTAATGGGTGAAGGTGGGGGGGGGGGGGGGGGGGGGAGAGGGTGGGAGAGGGAGAGGGTGGCAACACCAACCCCCTACTTGGGTGTACTTTTAACCACCCCACACCCTCCGCCTGTTTAGGCCACTGCCGCCGTGTGCGGGGTGGGGGGGGGGGGGGGCTGCAGGTAACTTGACTGTTTATACCCTTTGAAAGCTTCGATCTCTATGTACTGAAGTGAATGATTTGAAATCAGTGGACTAATAAATCTCAAAAAGCTGATATATACCTGTGGTAATTCATATAAACAGTAGCGCAATATGTTCTTCTGTTTAAAACGTACAAGCGTCCAACAAGCGTCCAAGACAACACCAAACAATTTCGATAGACTTCAATAGAGAGCAGCAATATAGAATTGCAAAAAGGATTGATAAAATCATTACGGGGAAACAGCCCATGACCTGGCGCTAATATCGACGGTAAAAACCTCATCAAACATTTAATTTAAAAAACGGTCCCCCACCAAATTGATAACAGACTTATTCATTGAACCATTGAATGATCATTTGACAAGGCATTCAATTCAAGCTTCGGTACGAAACGCACCTGTATGACAGCAACTGTCGTTTTCCCAACGACAACTGTCAGTGTGAAACAGAAGTTTTCCAGCTGTAACCAGCTTTTTGTGACTCATCGTATTCAGTTGGTGTGGTGAAATAGTTTCATCTGATATTCGTCTGAAAAAAAGGCCAAAAAAATGCCATGTCAAAAAAATTGACATGATGTCAAAGGGTGGTTAATTGTCCCATGGGGGATCGTTTACACGACAAATTCCCATTAGCAGTATTTGAGTTCTTAAAGTGAAGGGCGCGGCCAGAATCTGCGACTAAAATGTGACGGCATGATGCTTGAACTTGTTCACTGAGATATTGAACAATTGAAGACGTGGTTTTCACAGCAGTTTCAAACCAAAAATTTTTCAAGATGGTCCCCACCTCAGTCTCAAAACCAGATACTATGAGGCCTTTTTTTTGCACAAAATGCAACGTTTTTGTTTGCAGTGTTATGCAATTTTAAGCGTGTTTACGTTTTTTCAATCATATTTAATATAATTTTGAAACAAGTAAACTTGAAGCTAATTTCAATCAATAATATTTTTTGAATCAGACATCATTTGACGATTCCTTGCGTTTTGCCACTTGATTAATCCTTGCCTAATCTTCGCATAACTGTTGAGCAGTGTTGATCTTTCGCTGCAAACAGTTATTTTGTGTAATTGTGTAAAACAATCGGCTGAGGGTTGCATCCCCTGTTTCATTGCTTGAAGCTGAGGATAACTGAGGCCAGGGCCGGATCTAGGATTTTCTCACGGGGGAGGGGGCGGACTTTGACGACCCTTTTTTTAGGTCGACCAAATTGATATTTGGAGCTCTCCCAAAGCACTAAAAAGTCCTGCTTTGGCAAAATTTTGTGCGCCGCAGGCAAAATTTTGGAAAAACAGGCCAGAAAAGGCGTTTTTAGGCACTTTTTGGAAAATGTTTGCCAAAAAATTGCGTTTTTTCTTCGCGTGATCCCGCCTCAAAATTAGTATATATTGGTGCCGAAGGCGCCTTTAAAAAATGTTTAGGGTCCATCACCAAAAAAAGATATTTCAAAAAAGGCAGGTGGTCGGCAGGTGGTCGAATCATGAAAGGAGGCGTCCATCCCCAACCCCCCCCCCCCTAAATCCGCTACTGAGATAAACTGTGACCTAATTTTCCGCTAGTTGAATAAATTTTTTTTTCGCCTGGTTGATCCATATGCAACTGTTATGTTTAAAATACTCAGATGTTTTTTGTGCTTTTTTTAATCGTAATTTCTAATCTAATAAGTTTGTTCTTCCAGAGCGATAACTTGATGTTTGATTTTTTAAGGTCTTTAATTCTATTTATCAAACGATTTGCGCTTAGTTCTAGAACAAATTCTTTTATGACGCTCATAAATGGTCATCAGTCTGGATGAGCTGCGTTTACTGCAGCTAAATCTTTGATAGACAGAAATATCAGGAGATAAGAAGCCTGTGAAGTTGATTCATTTTCTATAGAAGCACGAGCTTTGCTCGTAATCTTACCATCATTTCCTACCAAGCAGCTACTTTGGGTAAACCGGATGCTTGAGTCTTGCTTCTTGCTTGCAACAATCGATCCCGCGTCGAGGTGCTCGACTTATAATTCGACTGACAAGCCGCTGTCGAGAAGCAGTTTTAATTCGAGCACAAAGTCAAAACACTACCAATTTCAGTCGAGAAAGTCAAAACACCGCTAGAGAAAATCGAAACATACCTAATTTTGGTCGAGAAAGTCAAAAACTAGGTCGAGCACCAAGTCAAAACACACCCAATTTTGTTCCTTTTTCATGGCTTGTTCATCGTTCATAGCCAAGGTTTATTCACACTCTGCATGATGCTTTCAAAATTTCTACGCTATGTGGCTACATAATACAGAAAGATAATTGTTGTTCCGAATTTCGTAACGAAAGCATCAGCATAACTAAGCTCGGGGTGATTTTTTTTTCCTCAGACAAGTTTCGACTTTTTAAATAGCCATTTATGAATTTTTTTTTCAAAAATCATAAAAAAGGTATTTTTGTCTTGAGCTTGAACTTGAAAAAGTATTTAACTTGTGATCTTTTTTCGTAAAGTTATGGGGGTTCAGAGATTGTCATTTTGGCCAATTTGGGACAATTAAAGTCGGATACATTTCGCGCTATAAACGCGTAAGCGGAGATTTATTTTGTCTTAAGAATCCTACCAAATTGCTTGAAGAAAGCTTATTTGCCACATTTGATATGTAGTAGGAGCCAAATCTATCATTTTGAAAGTAACGGATTTTTTTTTGCTCGGGGTGGTTGTTTTCTTCAGACAAATTTAGACTTTTAACTAGCCATGTTAACGTAATTTTTCTACATTATCACAAGGTTTGGTTGTCCTGAGCTTAAAATTGAAACAATGTTTCCTCTGTGATAACTACTTGTAAAAACATTCGGGTTTAAATTGCTTTTTTGGTCATTTTGGAACAGTTAATGCGCGATATATTTCGCGCTATTGACGCGTCAGTGGAAATTTAAACCGTATTGGAAATAGTTCCAACTTAGTTGAAGGACGTTTTTTTGCCATTATTGATTTGTTACTTTGACCGATATCTCTCACTTTATACTTTATATGGCGTGTGCGCGAATTAGAAAACACTCTTTGTGAGTCTATTATAAAACTCTTAAGTATTAATTCTAAAACTTTGAACTTAATTCTGAATTGCAAGATTACTGTTCTCGAGGTGGCAGTTCAATTTGAGCAAACAGGTTATATAGTTTGGTCCTACGATTATGTAAGGAGTTAAAAATAATCTTATTGAGGCTTAGGACATCCTAAATTGATGAAAGTAGTTTTTTAAAATTGTGTTTCGGCTTCAGTAAACGGTAAAGATAATCTTTATAAACATCCAGCACATTGTCTTTAAGGAAAAGTATATCTGTCAAAGCGAATTGTCGTTTGTAACTGATGAGCCATAAGAACTCTCGCTGTAAATTCTTAAAGTTTTTGGTAAGACTTTTTGACACATCCGTAAACTAAAAAGATGTATTGCAATTTCGACTTAACATAAACATCATAAGATCTCAAGAGCTTCCTTTTGTTTTAAAAATATCGCAATCGATAGGTGAAGCCTACCAATTTCACTACTTGAGTGCATACATTATCTATTTGCACCTAAAACTCATTTTAGTTTCCATATGTATACCCAAAAATTTAACACATGAACAAATAAACGAAAATAGCTTCGAAGGCAGTCTGTTCGCAATAGTAAAGTGGGAGTGTTTCCCATTTGCATTATTTGACATTAATTTGTTTTTTAATTTCAAATTAGTTATTTATAACTCAGCCATTGCCCTGCTCGTTTACGCTCTTCCTGGAACTCTAGATGACTATTTCCTTGCTTAGAAACCAGAGATGTATCATCTGCATAATGAAAAAGTGGTACTTGCAGCTGACAAAATCAGGTCCTTGATATGAGTTTAAAAAAGTAAGGGGACCAACACATATTTGCGGTACACCATGAAACACAAAACGACTTTCTGATTTAAAACCGATCCCATCTTGAGTTCCATTAGTTAAATAGCTTTCTAGCGACTTCTAGTGGCCTTTCATTTTTTGTAATAAAAGATAATGATCAGCGCTGTCGAAAGTTTTTTTTTGCGAACCAACAAAACAAAGGCCGGCAATTTTTGTTTGGTCGCTTAACTGTTCAGTTAGCTCGACAACATCGTCAGCAGTCGAGTATTTTTCACCAGACTGAATTGAGGTGAGTACCAAGTTCACATTTCACAAGAAAGTCCGTTAATGGTCGATATTTTATTTTTCGAAAAATTTAATTATTGATGGCAAAAGCGAGATTCGACGATAGTTACTGAATTGTTTATGGCCCTTGATTTTAATTCCTGCATCAACAACCATTTTTTCCGTGAAGGTATTTACAGCTCATTTCCCTAGAATTTGTTAGGCAAATTTTTGGATCTTGTTATAAAAAAAAGCATTCACAGTGCACTTTATCAGACAAACAAACTTATTCTTTTGCTTTTTTCAAAATTTTCAGATAGTGCGGAATAGCCATGAGACTGAACTTTTTGTTTATGTAAGCTATCATGTTCGCTCCTGGCTTTTTTATTGTCATTTATCAACCATTTTTTTGTTTTTTGCAATTTTCCGAAACTTGAGTGGTGCAAGAAAGATCTAGTGTTTTAACAATACTGCCAATGAAGACAAGAATCTTTTTAGCGGCAAATATTCTTTGGTTAAATCCTGATATGCTACAAACTTTAGCTGAAAGTTTCACCTTTTTTGTTTTGCATCATGTTCAAATTTCTGTGAGTCAATGTTACAAAAGCAGTTTTTCGATTGCACGAAAAAAGGATATGGAAAAGGATAATGATCAGTTGTTGTTTCATGAATTACTTCACATTTAAATTGTTTTATACTTGGAAAAATTTGTCCAGACAAAAACTCCAAATAATGGTCTGTTTAGTAGGTCCTGAGCAAAAAGGGTGAAAGTTATTTGCTTCAAGAACAGTTTTGTAAATATTTTTCGCTTCGCCATTCAATAGGATGTCCAGATTAAATTTCAATTAATTACGCGGTATGTTGAGCAACAGATTATTTCAGTAGTGTGCCACATCCATTGCAAAAGGCTGCAACACTTTTTTGGCGATGGCCGGTAAATACCATCCGAACCGTACTTCCTAGTTCACATTTAATCCGCAGTTAGACTTTCAACTTTCAAAACAGAGGTGTTTATTTCTGAATTATTGGTCACACTGATATCTTTTGTTAGAACATGCCTAATCCTCCTCCTCTTGGTTTTTTTAACCATCTTATACTGGTATTCCGGTATCTGTAATCTGGTTTAGTATCCAACTGGCATAAAAAAGTTTTTAGTTAAAAATTATGAGCATGCAGAGAAATTGTATTCATAATCAAGATTGAGCAGGTTGATGTTAAAGGGTGCCTATCATTTTTCTCCGTGTTGCTCGACACGAAATGCATGGCTGGTACCTGCACCGGGGCAGCTGTTATGTTAAGTTCATTTGTTTGGGTTAGCACAGTCATCAAGGCAAGAAGAGCTTCAACGATCTAAGAAGCTTTTTATGTTGTTGGACTGGCAACAAGTTCATTTTATTTGTCTTGGCACTTTGCAAGTGCCAAAAAATTGTTGGGGTGTCAATTTTGCTGTATTTTAGGGGTCTCAGTGTGTCCACACTAAATTTCGTTGACACGCCTAGCGTAGTTTGATCTATTTTCTTTTGAAGAGACGATAATTCTTCAACAGACGCTATTTTTTTCCGCTTTGACGACGGGAAACTGTGGACCGTGAGGATATATGTTCTGCTTTGATTCAAAATCGGGATTGATTTTGCTATTGCGTCAAGTTTCATTGCTCGATCACGAGGTACAAGGCACTCATTAACTATTACATCTTGCCTTCGCAATTTTCTGTTCTTTTCTAGCCATGAGCATCGTCTTCCACGCAATATCACGATTGTCGTGAAAATTGATTTTAACTAATACAGGCGCAACTGAACCAGATTTAGGTGGATGACATGCTGCTTTGTTATGCTTAATCAAATTTATATTCATAGGGTCATGCATAAATTCTTAGCACATTTAATGAATCGGAATTGATATCCATTTTTATTGAATGTCAAGCAGAGGTTCCTGGATCACTTCGCGAGTCCAATGACCCTCTTCAATGTTCCATGTAATTGTTTCTGGTTGTCAAACATTTGATTTTTATTTTCAGTTTTTCGTCTGAGAGCAGTTAAATTTCTTGCGATTAAAGTTCAATTAAGTTGAAATTTTTCTTAAGGACATTTAATTTTTAGCCGGTTGGTCAGTCCTTGAGTCAATATCATTTCGCAGTTGTTGAGTGAATTTGATGTTAAAGCCATCACGTGGGAACATCATTTCAAAATCAGTCATTATCTGGAACTATTTGACAAATTTATCGCAACAATTAGGCTAAAATTTTAGTTAACATAAAAGAAACTCTAGTGTTTCAGATGTTTGAGAAGTATCAACGCTATGTAAATACAAAAATTTTTTTTTTGCCCTTTTTATGATTATATCACATAAACTGCCTTAATTCAATGTTCAACGATTTTTAGGCCGGAACATAACTCTGCAAAAACGTTATTAGAACCAAAAACATCGCTCCTGAAAAGTCGCAATTATGTCAAACTGACAATTTTAAGAACCTCAAAACTTCCTTAAAAATGATCACAGTTAATTTGTTTGAGATTTAGCTCAAAACAGGAATACTTTTTGAATAAATTTTTAAAAATCCGTCAGAAAATACTGGTTAGAAATCCGATAAATTTCTGAGAAAAAAATTTACCACCCAGAGCACAATTGTTTTTTCTTGCGATTTTTTAATAATAAAAAACAAAAAAAAATCGGTCAATTTAGTTTCATAACGGTATAATTCAGCTAAAGTTTGGCGGAATTAGGTAACTGGTTTTCACGTTATTTGAAGAAAAATGTGCTTGTGCAAGTTTCGAAAACTAATTTATCAATGACATACTATCTATTAATGTTCCGATAGCTCAATCAGCATTTATACTCTTTAGAAAAACTCGAACTCTATTGGGGCTCGAAACCCTCACGCTAGGGATTGACAAAAGCGACTGTTAGCCACTCTATAAGCGGCCATGTAATGGGTAATTGATTTCTAATAGCGTCGTATACTAGTTTGAGTTCTACTGTAAATATACTTTCAACTTAATCTATGTAGCACTAACATGCTCCACCCCGAAGGAGCGGGAAGCGGAACAAGTTTTAGAGTGGTGCCGAAGTCAATCCTAAGGTTTGCAAAACGGACGACGTTGTCTTTGCGCAGTTTAGCGACGTTACGCGCGTTAATGGGTGGTAGCCACTAGGACTGCTCTTTTTCCCCTTTCCCTCCAATGCGCAGGTGCATCATATTCCCTCCAATACTAAGGAGCATCGTATGCAGAGCAGATATGTTTTTCATGGCTTATTTATGTCGTATGTTTGTACGTATGTCGTATGTCGTAAAAGACTTGTTACACCAAAAAAATGATGCTCGTGTGAGGTGGGTGGAAAAGCCAAAAATGGTTTGGTGTCAATGCCTCTAGACTAGTGGGATTGTCGAAAAAGGCAGTAAGTGGACGGAGGCTGAGCGATTTTTCCAATAAGCACATGGTACTGTTCAAAACCTCCTCAGTCAATTTGGGGCTTTTTTCCCTCCCCTCATCAATAAATTTTTGCAAAAACGAATTTTATTCACAATTTTCCTTGCTACGAAAATTAAGGTACAGACTAAGTAAATTTTGCCAAACAAGTTTGGCCTTCATAGTTGGCCTTGTAAAACCACTCGTTAAATCGTTAACTTGATGCTCTTGTGTTTGAGGCAATTTTCCAATTCACCCTTATTGTTCTGACTTTCGATACAAAAGTGACGGAATATTTGTGCTCCGGGTGGGTTTTTTTTCTTCAGACAAATTTCGACTTTTTAACTAGCTATTTTTGACAGAATTTTTTTTATATCATTCAAAAGGTTATGTTGTCTTGAGCTTAAATTTGAAAAGATATTTCACCTGTGTTCATTTTTCGTGAAGTTATGAGGGTTTAAAGATTGCCAATTCGGACAATTGGGACAATTAACGCGCGCTATATTTCGCTCTATTAACGCGTAAGCGGAGATTTAATCCGCCTTTTAAATCGTTCCAAACTGGTTGAAAGAAGCTTATTTGCCATAACTGTTTTGTTACAATGAGCAAAATCTATTCTTTTAAATTTTATATGGCGTGTGGGGGGATGATTTCGCAAAAAAAATTTCAAATTTTAGAAAGAAAAAATTTTCATTTTTTTAAAATTATATTTAGTTTTTTTATGTTACTACTGCTCGATAAACCTGAAAAGGCAGTCGGAACATTCAGGGCTTTGCCCTGATACGAGCAATCTTGTTTTGCTTTTCAGTTTTGAAAAACTAATCTTACTTGTCATTTTGTAACGAAATTGTGCATGGTGCATAAACTAACTTCTGTGAACACATTTATTCTTCATACCTTACTTCGTAACATTACCCATTCAGCCATAATAACACGTAAGACATTTGAAGAAATGGAAATTTTGAAATGTGGAGGGGGAGTGGAAAAAAGCCAATGAAAAAAATCCAATCTTCTTGATACTAAGATTGAACAAGCATAGTTGAGAACACATAACCTGAGCACCAATCGCAAAAAGCGTCAAAAGTATTCCGAGTTTGATCATCCTATTTTATTGACAAATTTATCCGATTGTTTTTGAAGTCAATTCAAAGGCATTTAGCCATAATGACTGGCAAAAACAACCAAGAAAACTGACTATTTGAAAGGTGAATGGAAAATGGAAAAGAGCCTGAAAAGGATATGGCGCAAACCTATGCACTCAGGCTTTTGCTACTTTTACATGGCTATCACATGAAATCACTCCAAGCTCTTAATAGCGTAGATTAAGTCAGGAGTCTTCTCAGACTTAGATGTCTATTTTTAGCCAAGCTGAATTTCCCGCAATAAAATCAAAGCACCGAAAGTCAGTCTTGTATGTTCCAATTTAGGATCAAATCTAATGACTCTGGATTTCCCGCAATTAAAACATATAAACTGCAGTGACTCTTTGTTATACCTTTTGAATCATTCAAACTTTGAATTGACTTCAAAAACAGTCGGATAAATTTGTGAATAAAATAGGATGATCAAACTCGGAATACTTTTGACGCTTTTTGCGATCGGTGCTCAGGTTATGTGTTCTCAACTATGGCATGATGAAGATGATGAGATGAGCGTTGTCGTCAAGAACCGATCGGCAATTACGAATGGATACGACTCGCCCGACAGACCTTTCTACGTTCGCGTCTTAATCAATAACAAAAACAGTCAAACTAGCATATGTGGAGGCAGCATCATCTCACCAGAAATTGTGCTCAGTGCTGCCCATTGCTTTTACAATGGTTTGTATTACTTTTTAAAAAATCCAACCAACACAGTCGTCTCGCCCCTCCTCCCCTTGTCGCCCCGCCTCCTTTTCTAATTATAGCTGAAACATAGCAGAAAATCCGTTTTTGCAATGGTGAGGTCGCGGGGACAAAATTTGATCAGTTTTGCTGTGTTTTCGTTACGGTTCTTGTGAATCGCAGAAGATCTATCAGTAGGACTTAAGGCGTTATGCTTAGCATGAAGTTTCGCTTATGTTGAATGAAATTTGTTCAATTTTCCAGCTTTAAACAATAAACATCATTGTTTTGTTTTAGGAGGCTCTGTGACAGTCGAAGTGGGTGACTTTACACAATCTCGACCCAGACTTCAACGAATCCGCGCCAAATACAGAATTCACGCGGGCTTCACTGGTCGCGAAGGCAATCAATTTGTGTTTCCAAAATTAAAATTAGTTGAGATGGTGATTTGTGTCAAGCTGAAAATGGAAATTTTTGCTGAAATTGAAAATCAAATTAAAAAAAAAATTTGAGCAAAAACCTTCAAAATAGACGCAATCAGTCTAAATCACGGCAACAGCCCAAAACCAGCGTTTGAAACATATTATAAGCATGCTGTAAAGATAAGTATTATTCCCTATGGCAGCTTCATTGTTTCTGTCCACATTTGTGAAAAAAGCAACCTGAAAATGCATTCTTTAAGGTGTAAAACATTGTTCTAGATCTATATAGCTTAATCAATATAAAACCGAACTCCGGCCAAGAAATCTGAACATAAATTGATCACCTCAATCTTCACAAGGCTCAAAGGACGACATAGCGCTGCTCTATCTATCCGAGAGAGTTTCTAGCAGCCGAAAAATAAAACTTTGCTCTCATGACTATAATGACTACACAATTGCAGTCTGTGGAATGGGGAGCATTTCAGGTACGGAAACTTATTTTCCGCAAGTCCTTCAGGAAGTTCAACTGAAGGAGAGATCCTCATGTCCCGCTCGGATCTCTAGCAAGCAAATCTGTCTAAAGGGCAGTTATAAGGACAGTTGTGGGGGTGACTCGGGGGGACCTGCGTACCCTCTGATCAGCAGTGGACCCAGATGTCTCTATGGAGTGGTGAGCTACGGAAGTGGGGATTGTACTGGATGGGGGGTGTACACTCGGGTTTCAGCATACTCCGACTGGATTGAACGGAACGCCTGATATACTCGTAACTCAAAATATAGTATGATTTTAGTAACCAAGAAAAAAATATAATTTTAAACAATTCGAATTAACAATGGCTTTAATTTTTTTTAAAAACCTGCATATAAGCCTAATAATTCACCTTTGGGACAAAATAACCGAAATATATATACATGCGTACGTTAGTCAATCCAGGTAGGTTATATAGCAAGATCTTGCATCTTGCAAGAATCTCGCAAAAGAGTTTTTTAAAAACGATGCCTCTCTTTAATAGATTTTAAAAGATTTTTGCAAGAAGTTGCAAGATAACCTTCCAAATATAATTTTTCCAAAAAGAACTTTAGAGAAATGATTATGGGGGAAAAACCAGCTTCACACGCGTAGACAACTATAAGCGTTCTTTGCAGAAGGAAGCAATCTTAGCTTCGCATACATACACACAGCCCGCTACGTGGTTGCTCTATTTGAAAATTTTATTTTTCAATTTTTTCTGAAAGGGGCCTATCTCAAAACTTTCGATCGAAAACTCATAACTAAGTCTCTCACAAAAATTGCATCAAACCAGATAAAAAAATAGCAACAAACAGATTAAATGCGAAGTTTTTTTGATAGCCTTTAAAATTTATAAAGCTTCTTTTTTGCTCAGTTCGTTTTGCCGAGTTTTCTGGCTCGGCGATGCCATATTTACGAGATCAATTGAAAACCATGAATGTTAATAAAAATTAAATTTGAATGGTTAAATAAAGAAATGTAGATCCCCATTATAAGGAAACCACATAGCCGCAATATTGATTAAAAACGACGTTGTCAGCAGCTCACTGAAATCATTTTTTGAAGAAAATAATTGTAAAAAGTTTTCTGATATTTAAAAATCCCAAATATTGTTACACTCTGAAGGCAACTTTGACAAACGAAATCCTCCTTTTTTTGGTATTTGCTCTCGAAAATGAACTGTTCCATAAAGTTTTGTATGTTCAATTTTTTGTAATTATTTTTTTCCAAAAAGGAGCAAAAAAAGGGAAAAAGTAATAAAACGCAAGCAAAGACGAAAAATTTTCTGAATTTTCAACAATTTTTCTACTTAATGAGTTCATTTCGTAACTCAAATTTGAGGCAAAAATTTCTCAATTTGAGAAACTGAATCAATAAATGAAAATTGAAAACAAATCTTACTAGTATTTTAAAAAAATCCAGATTCTAGTAAATAATAATGATTAACTATCTAAACAATGAACACATGCGGTTTAAATAAAACCTTGCTTAGCTCTATCAAAAATGGCTTTGTTCGGGTTTAATTAATTTTTGAGAAAAACGAGAAAACGACAATTTTTTCCATAAAAGTAAATCTTGCAGTTTTTGTAATAGTTTCTTTTGTAGTTTTTCAATCAGCTGCATAGATATAGCTGAATTTGATGGTCGAAGCAGTTTTTTTTTAGAAACCTATCTAACGTCGTGGCTACAGTTAAGAAAGAAAAACGAACATCAATTTCAGTATACACATTTTTTAAAACAAAAAGTCAAGATGCAGACAAACCCAAACAACCGCTGTATTCTATCAACACAGTGGTAAACTTTTTTTTATGGTTTAGCTTCTAGATAGTTGTCAATACTTCCGACAAGTCATGTTTTTTTATTCGCAGAGAAAAAAGCACAACCATTTTTTACAATAAAACGAAGATCGAAAAAATTTACTGTTTTGGAAAACTTGATGAGCTGTATCAATCTATTTACATCAAAAAGATGTGAGTGTTTTCTGCAGAAATCTACCATCAAACACATAATTTTCCCATGATGATCAGAACAATACATTTTTTGAGCTCAATTGGCTCTTTTGGGTTTCTTTGTAAGTGTTTCAATAAACTTTTTTCATTTTTTTTTATAAAAAAATATGTAATTCAAAAAAAAAATAGTCAAAAACTTTTTGAGTATGGATAAAACAATGTGCATATGCGAGTTCTCAAACAAATTTTTCATTTTGCAACATATTGGATGCTACCAAACCCAACAACTGTACCATGATTAAATCAAATTTTACATTGGTTTGGGACGAAAAACATAATTATGCTGAAAACAAAGTTTAAAAAAGTAATAAAAAAATCAAGAACGCAAGCTTCCATGGGATATCCCAACCAAACACTCAAATAATATTTTAAAAGAAGATAAGTTTGAACTACTTCAGGAAATCAACCTGCAATTGACTCTCTTAAAAGAAATGTTTTTGAACGAATTTTGTTAATTTATGTAAAGGATACATTTTAAAAAAAGAGCAATTCTCGACGTTTTGTGATGTTTTGTTTGAATTATTAGTCGGCTGCACTAAAGCTGTTGATTAAAATTATCCTGATATACAATCATTTCTTGTATATTATGAACAAAACTTAGTCAAATTTTTTTAGATTGGAAAAAAGAGCTAATTTCAAAAACTTTTTTGTGAGTTTTTGTTTGTGAAGCTAGAACAGTTTGAAATACAGCAGGCTGGAACACATAAGATGCATCAAAATTATTTCCGTCCTACAGGATAGCCTCCCTGATGAAATTTCTTGCCTAGTAACCTCTTATTTCATAATTATTGCAAGATAACTTCCATCTCGCAAGATCATTTGCGTTTTTTATTTCAAATGATGTTTGATGTTCTGCATGTGATCAATTTTGCGACCTCCGTCTCTATCTCTAGCCCACCCATATTCCTCGCTTCGTTTGTTTTTTTGTAGTCATTAAAATTTCGGTGTTGTTAATTCCCACTCCCACTGCCCGGACAAAAGTGCTTATCGACGTCCCCTGTCGATGGTCGTGCATCTAGATTATTTGAGTGTATTCTGAGTGGTTTGTCTTCGGCTATCCGACCAGTTTTGTTGTCTTCTCTAATGAAACTTGCTGCCGAAGCGTCCAATTCCCGCAGTGTTAACTCTTGTTCACCATCTGTTCTGGCCTCATGCATCCATTTTAGTACCCTTAAGTTGGCCTCTTCTCTCTTCTCAAATTTTCGTTGCTCTAGGTCAACTTTAAGCTCAGTTACGCTGTGGTCATTATGCGAGAAAGCGCCATCGTCTTTGATTACCTACCTGCAGATCTAAATCTCTTTCTATTTTCCTCAGTCACCAAAATCTTGCCAAACCTTGCAAGATAAGCTCACTTGATCAACTAGGGTAGGTATTCTTAATTCCCAAATACCTGAATTCAAAAAAAACTTCATGACTTGGCGTCAAAAAACACCGTCTTATCTAGTTTTGCGCTAATAATTGATGCTAGCCAATGAAACGGTTCCAACAAATCTTTACGAAGAAAAACAACTCCGTCTTATGCCCAAGGCAGTTATGTTGTCTCTAAAACTTGTACAAGTCTAAGGTATAAGTTCCCAAAACATTTGAAAGTCACTATCGTCAAAAAAATAAGACCGTTTTTTGACACAGAGTATAACAAATTTTATCGTTTTTTGTCAATGTTTTTATTTTCAGAGTTTTGATTTTTTTTTAATTTCGCAAGTCTGATATGATATATTAAACTTTCAATAAAATTTTTCAAGTTTCGACCCGACTACAACTGGCTGTGGTATTTTACGCCTTCAAAAAATATTTCAAGTTTCGACCTGACTAACTCCTTCCAATTAAGTTCATCAGCCTTTTTTTATTTCATTTTCTCCGGGAAATTAAAACATTGTAACTTTTTTGTCCAGTACTTGTATGAAGAATGGGATTCGCTGATGAGTGGAAGAGAGCCAAAAAATTTTTGCCAAAAACATAACTCTGGCGTCTATAGTTCAAATTGGGCTGACTAACCCGCATTTCTTGTCCCATTAAAGCGTAAGCGGCATCTAAATAATTTCGAACTAAACTGGGTCAGTTGTTACCGTAATTTCGTGCTTTTCTTTCGTATCAGATTCGGAACAACAACAAATCTCGTATCAGTTCAGTTTCGAGTCGCTTGCAACTATTTTGCTCCTTACACTAACCGTGAACGCAAACCTGGAAAATGAGGCCCACTAATTATCTCATTTCAGAGCAACCATTTTATTTCGCAGAATTGATTAGTGAAAAAAATTGAGCTCAGATCATTAATATCTTTTAATCACTAACCAGGTCAACAAATGTATTGCACTTGACGCTTTTTAAACAGCATTGAATTACTATTTGAGCAAATAGTTTCTAATGGTGTCACAAAGTTGGGAAGGATGGCTTGGTGAAGCTAGAATAATAGCGATCAACCACAATTTAGGCTGTTGATTTTAGATGATGTTAGATTATATCAGATGATCTGATGATTGCTGCGATTGGGAGAAAGGATGCTAGTTCTGCAGTTCAGCTAGGCTATTTTTGGTCTACTACTGGAGTTTGGGCTATTTAGGGGTTGCAGTATTCTACAACTCATCCTAATCAATACTTTTCTCGTTTGTTCGCATGTTGCTCCAAAATTGTGTGCTTCTTGTAATGAAAGCTATACGATGTATTCATAATTAAAAAAACGGCACAATGTTAACCCAGTGCCGGTACATTTTTTGGATGAAAAACCAATTTGCTAGAGCCCAATTTCTACCGATGATATAGCGAACCTCGGGTCGTCCAAGGACCATCAATCCCGTAATCCAATAATTTTGAAGTATAATTTTTTTCTCAAAATTTGAATTAAGCTTGTGCACTCCAAAAAACTATAAAAAAAACAAGTCGTGGAAGGTTTCGGAATCATTTTTTTTGAGAAACTGTTTGAAAGTTTTGGTTAAACTGTAAGACACAATACGCATATCAGAAATTCAAGGTACAATACCCACATTAGAATGTCAAAATCGGGATATAAGACCAAGGTTTTAATTTTCATCTTGGTTAAACGATGTAAGTATAGCTTTCGCCCCGTCGTTTTTTCAATTGATAGAATCAACGTGAACGGTTTTCTTATCTGGAGAGTTATCACGGAGATTGTCTAAAGCAAAAATTTCAATTAACTCGCTGGTCTCCAAATTCCACTCATTCGTCCGCAAATTTGCTTCTCAAAATATGCCTTTATACCACAAGGCGTGTGTATATGGATATCGTACTCTAACTGTGTTGTTGTTCCGACTTTCGATACGAAAGTAACGGAATATTTGTGCTCGGGGTGGGTTTTTTTTTCTTCAGACAAATTTCGACTTTTTAACTAAGCTCAAATTTGAAAAAATATTTCACCTGTGACCATTTTTCGTAAAGTTATGGGGTTTAAAGATTGCCATTTTGGCCAATTTGGGACAATTAACGCGCGATATATTTTGCGCTATTAACGCGCAAGCGGAGATTTAATCCGTCTTATAAATCGTTCCAAATTGGTTGAACGAAGCTTATTTGCCATAATTGATTTGTTACAAGGAGCGAAAACTATCCTTTTGCACATTATATGGCGTGTGGGGTGATGATTTTCATAAAAATTTCAAATTTTAGAATTTTTTTCTTTTGTTTTTATTGTTCCGACTTTCGATACGAAAGTAACGGAATATTTGTGCTCGGGGTGGGTTTTTTTTTCTTCAGACAAATTTCGACTTTTTAACTAGCAATTTTTGACGGATTTTTTTTATATCATTCAAAAGGTATTGTTGTCCTGAGCTTAAATTTGAAAAGATATTTCACCTGTGGTCATTTTTCGTAAAGTTATGAGGGTTTAAATATTGCCATTTTGGCCATTTTGACCAATTTGGGACAATTAACGCGCGATATAACTCGCGCTATTAACGCTTAAGCGGAGATTTAATCCGTCTTACAAATCGTTCCAAATTGGTTGAACGAAGCTAATTTGCAATAATTAATTTGTTACAAGGAACGAAATCTATCTTTTTGTACTTTATATGGCGTGTGGGGGGATGATTTTCATAAAAATTTCAAAATTTTAGAAAAAAAAAATTCATTTTATTTTATTTCATTTAATTTTTTATGTTATTACTGCTGCTCCCTAAACCTTAAAAGGCAGTCGGAACATTCAGGGCTTCGCCCTGATACGAGCAGTCTTGTTTCATTTAACTTTTTATTGTTATTACGGCCCCAGAAAACTTAAAAGGCAGTCGGAACATTCAGGGCTTCGCCCTGATACGAGCAGTCTTGTTCAGATTTTCGGTTTGAGTTAATTACGTACCTCGTTTGTGTCATCCGCTCATTGTTATGATCTGTTTATTGTAAGGAACGGCTCGCACAGTCCGTAACCGCTTCCACGTTATCTCGGTATCTTTTCTCACTGTCATTTTGGAGCAGAGCATAATTAGAGTGTAGTACAAAACCAATTTTTTGTCGGAAATCTTTGATGCGACCTCCAGTCACCAGAACTGGACTTATCGACCAACGAAATACAGCGCTGATTTAAATTAACCGGACAAAACTCGTTAAACTTGAAATTTAAAACGCATTTTTCTCAAATTGGGTTGAGTTTAGGTGAAAACTTATAAACACAAAACTTGCATAAAATTTTAGCAGAATTAATTTGGTGTAATTTGTTTTGCGAAATTCGGGCCCGAAATTTTACCTCAAAAATGGGTCATTTTGGTTTCTCTTAGTTAATAAAAAATTACGCCGAAAATACCCCGTCGATCACAGACATAATTATATCAAAGGGAGCCCCTTACGTAGCCCAACAAACTTTATGAAGGGTGTAATCTCCAAAAAAAATTGGAAACCGTTTAAAAATTGTTTTTAAATAAAAAGTTGGTGTTTTATATAGTAAAAATGACCTTTTTTGTCTATCAAACAAAAATAAATTAACTTATACAATATTTTGGAGATTACACCCTTCATAAAGTTTGTTGGGCTACCTAAGGGGCTCCCTTTGATATAATTATGTCTGTGATCGACGGGTTATTTTCGGCGTAATTTTTTATTAACTAAGAGAAGCCAAAATGACCCATTTTTGAAGTAAAATTCCGGGTCCGAATTTTGCAAAACAAATTACACCAATATAATTCTGCTAAAATTTTAAGCAAGTTTTGTGTTCATAAGTTTTCACCTAAGCTCAACCCAATTTGAGAAAAATGCGTTTTAAATTTCAAGTTAAACGCGTTTTGTCCGGTTAATTTAAATCAGCACTGTATACAAAGATTAACAAAACCAAACAACAGCTGTGCGAATTGCAGTCACCATAAAACATCTTGCCGCTCGCTCGTCACCAATATTGCGTCGTCCCGAAATACCTTTTCATACCAGAAGGCGTGTCTATATCTCATTCTGATTCTGACTTTGTCCTTGAGATACTTAATTTGTATTGATTATGTGTGTACCTCGTTAATTCCCGCAAGGACTCTCTGACGTAGTCATTGAAGAAATGTTACCGCTTCCTTATTGGCTCGATACCGTATCTCGCCTGGGTAAAAGTATAGGAAAAAACATAGCTACTTATAAAATTAGTTAGAAAACGCCTCGAGTAAATGACTCTGTTTTCCCGGGTTGACAAAAAATGCTTATCATACAATTTTCATATATGAAAAAAATGCTTCTCATACTCTTTCATACAATTTCATAGATTAAAAGTGTATGTATGAAAATTGCAAAATAAGCATTTTTTTGGATCTACTTGACAGTCCCCCCCCCCCCTATGGTACCTACATGAGAATCTAATCCCCCCTTATAATTTACTTGCTCATTTGCTAAGTTCATTTTACTTGCTTATTTGCTAAGTGTAACAGCTGTTGCCAATTAGAACTTTCTCGGTTTCAGAGTTTGCTGCATTCTGATTGACTGAAAGTTCGACTAATTTGCTAGCAGAACCTACTTAACAATTTTCCCCCTTTTGTAATAGGAAGGAAATTGTAAAGTAGAACCTTTTTTTAATATATAAAATGTATGACAAGCATTTTTCCATACTATGAAATTGTATGACAAGCATTTTTCCATAAAAGAAAATTCAAAAAATTATTGTTTCGAAATTTCGTGTTTCAACCGAAACGCTAACCAAAAATTTTTAGTCATGAGAGTGCATGAATTAATTGCATATGGTGGTTTTAGCCATAATGGTTAATTTTAACATTTTCAGATGGAAATATATACCAAAAAAGTAACTTTTTGAATATGGCTAGGTAAATTTTAGCTCGAAGATTATGATTGTTGAGAAAAAAGGCCTGTTTTTTTTTCAAATTTTTTTTTTATCTTAGCAAATGAAACAAAAGATAATAATCGTGTTTACAAAAAAAAACATTTACTTGTAATTTTTGAGTTTTTTGGATTGAGAAACTCATCCTGGACTACGTTATTATTACAAAAATATCAAATTTTGTATGCAAATTTTTTTTTCGTAAAATTTATATTTTAGCACAAATGCAAATTTGCAGCCAAAAAAGGGATTAAAAATTTTCTACCTCAAATTTTTATTTTTGTTTATGAAAAATTTGCATATCATACAATTTTCATATATATGAAAACTTTATGATAAGCATTTTTCTGACCGAAATTAAAATTAGGTTTTTGATTGTCAATATGCCCTCTATCATAGATAAATTATTATTTAAATCTATTTAAAGTTACCCAGACACGTTTTTTGGTGACTTTTGAAATATTTATTTTTTTAATGACGAAATGACTATTTTATAATTTTCATACATGAAAATTGTATGATAAGCATTTTTTCCATATATGAAACTGTATGATAAGCATTTTTCTTCTATGGACGTCAACTCGGGTTAGGTTAAAAACGAACGTTTTCAGATAGACTATCTTCCGAGACAAGTTGGCCTCTGAGACAAATTGTTTTGAGGAAATCGCTTCGACGTCGTCCAAGTCCACAAAAAGTTCATGCAATACACCTAGTTCAGTGTTACTGCAATCAAGCAAATCAGTGATTAGAACAAAATAGCTTCAAAATCTAAAACCTTCAGAAGGTCAACTAAGCAAATTATTTTAAAAACTTGCTCAAGACATCTAGTCAAACACGCAACGAACAGAAAAGTACTAAGCTAAAATCCGGACAACAACAAAACAAAACAAAAGGATGTTAAAGCTCGTAGTAAGCAACAAAAAACTGAGACAGATCTTAGGAGATTGACAGCGCATCTAAACGCTTTTGCAGGCGCAGCAGTTAGTGATTTATCAAATAACTTTTACAGTATTTTTCCGCGCCCCATTTGGCTAGAAAAAAAAACATCATCGAATACATCGAAATAAAATTCGAATGTAGAAACCAGCTTTATTTACGCGCTTGAATTAAATTCGCATATGTTAAACAGAATCAATTTTCAGATTTAATACATGCTTGGGGAGCATTTTTAGATTCAATAACATCCGTTTTCTGTAAATCTCAGAATGCGATTGCAATCCTCTTCAACGGCATGTATGTAAGAACAGTTCTGCGACTCGATTCTTCCATTTTCATGACAGATTTTGTGAAAATGATTTATTCCAGAAAACTTGTAACCGTTAAAGCAAAGTCGGCTTTTAGTGGAACTGTTATCCGTCCGGATAAAGATCTCTAGTATAAAAAAATTAAAACTAATTAAGTTATGCAATTATCTGTATATACGTTAACGCGTAAGCGGAGATTTATTGTTCCGGCTTTCATAAGGAAATTAACGGAATATTTGTGCTCAGGCTGGTTTTTTTCTTCAGAAAAATGTCGGCTGTTTTTTTAACTAGCCATTTTTGACACATTTCTTTATCATTCGAAAAGTATTCTCGTGCTGAGATCAATTTAAAAAAATAAAATTTCACTTAAGATCACTTTTCGCAAAATTATGGGCAATTAAAGATTGCCATTTTGGTCAATTTGGGACAATTAACGGGTAATAGATCAGTAAATCGATGTATCAGTAAACCCAAAACGGGCGGACCAGATCAGTTAACCAAAAATTCATGATTCAATTACGTAATCACTTCAGCTAAAATCTGAGATTTTTACAAACTGACGATTTTTTTACTCAAAAGGAAAATTGAATCAAACAATGGGGTCTTATGCACTAAAAGGCACAAAATCAATTTTTCTACATCGTGAGCTGGAAATTATGCGATCAGATTTGATTGGGTAATTTTAGCCAATCAAATTCAAGTTACACGGTCAGGCATTCCGATCAACTTTTCTAGCAGATAAAAATATTAGCCGAAATTGCCGAAAAGATGAAACTTTGAGTCAAATTATCAAATTAACAAATGAAACCTTGCCCAGACAAGCAAAATTCAGTAAAATGGCTTGACAAAACAAAAATCAATTTTCTTTATCATTTCGGCTAATAATTTTATCTGCTTGAAATTTCAATTGAAATGGCAGAAAATGTCGATGAACTAGATTGACTAATTAGCCAATCAAATTCATCCGCAATAAATTCAGTTCAAGATATGTAGAAATAATGAAATTGGGCCGTCAGCATTGGGTAGTGCATAAGACCCAAACAATGCAATAGAGAAGCTCTTCCGAGCCTCGTAGTTTTAAAACTATTGTTTCAGCTCAATGAAAATTTTCTATAATCTTTTATTCTGCAATTGATGTAAATATTACGTAAATTGGTTTACTGATTTGGTAAATTATTGTCACATCAGTTTACTGTACGCCATTTAACGCGCGATATTTTCGCGCTATTCACGCGTAAGCGGAGGTTCAATCCGTCATAGAAATCGTTCCATGGGGTGCTATTCTTTTAGGCGAAGGACTGAATTGGCGAAAAATTGATGGGCAAAGGACCGAAAACAAAAACAGTCACAATCCAATTATTTAAATGAATCACTTGCTGTTCATTTAAAAGGAATTAAATGCGGCAATGTTTTGTTTGTTTTATAACGAAACCTTGAGATATAAAATTTGCTCCAGTTCATTGGCGGCCAGAGGCTATTTGGAAAATTTGCAGAGTTTTGCCGTTATTATATTTGGCCAAAATTATAATTAAGTCCCTGGAAATGTTTACTTTCTTTGAGATTTTCATGCATTTCTGTCCAAATTTTGAAATACTGAAATCAGATCGGCTAATTTATAGTTTTGCCCATTCGATTCTTTGCCTTTGAGGGATTGCATTCTACCCAAAATTGGTTGAAAGAAGCTTTTTTGCCATAATTGATTTGTTACTAGGAGTGAAATCTATCACTTTGTACTTCATATGGCATTTGAGGGGATGATTTTTACAAATAACCTCAATTTTTTTTAAATGTTCATTTTTTATTACATTTAATTTTTTCATGTTATTGTTGCTCCACAGACGTTAAAAGGCAATCGGAACATTCAGAGCTTTGGCCTGATTTGAGCAGTCTTGTTCTGTTAGATCTTTAACCCATCTGATAGCAGAGTTAGAAAATTTTTCTGAGAAAAGAAACAAATAATTGCTTTTTTCAAGATTTTTTTAAAGTCTTGTTCTGACTCGCGATTTCATGTCCAAAAAATTTCATGCAATGTCCAATATGGCACCAATTAGCTAAAACTTATTTTTTACTGACTTTTAAACACCCGTTTTGCAGTCTTTGAAATATTTCGGCGTAAATGAAAAATTGTACAATTCAATCAAGTTTACTATCAAACAAACTACGGTACAATTTGAACTTAAATATGTAAAACGCAAAATTATCTTTAAATCTAATAGATTAGCGCAAAATGTGTTTTTTTTTGTGGAGGCCGCGTTGTTTTTTATTGCCAAAATGTATTACGTTTTGTTCAATTTATTCAATTTCTATGAACAGAAATGAGCCACTTTTTTAATTCCAACAAAAGATGTAAGAGCCCAGATTTTTTCATGTAGATTTTACCCAATGGACGAACAGCGCTTTTTTATGGAGATGAACTGTTTGAAATGTATGCATTTTGCCTCGTCATTAAACAAGTTCTATCCCATTATAGCCATAGAAAGTTAAAATAAAAGTTTAATGCCTGCACTACGGATCTTGTTAACTGTCCAATCCTTTCTTTATAGGGGGTTAACAAGATCCGTAGTGCGCGCATTAAGTTTTTTGTTATTACTCTCTGGGGCTATAATTGGATAGAACCTGTTTAATGACGAGGCAAAATGCTTGCATTTTAAACCTTTCATCTCCATAAAAACGTTGGTGTTCCACTGGGTAGAATATACATGAAAATTTCTGGGTTCTTAAATGGTTTTTGGGATGAAAAAGGTGCCTCATTTTTGTTTATAGAAATTGAACAATAAAAATACATTTTGGTGATAGAAAACAACGCGGCCTCAACAAATTATTACATGCGATGGGCCTCTACAAAAACGTGGTCTCTACAAAAAAACCCATTACTTGCGATAGAACAAAAAAAATTGTGGAAGAAGATAGCAAATCAGAAAAAGAAAAGAGTTTTTATCTGACAAATTAAGTAAACAAAAATTGCGTGAAAAAATAACTTGAAAAAAATCGAAAAAACTACACCTACAAACATTTTGTTTGCTTTGCATGATTTTCGTAAAAACTTTAAAGAATTGGGAACAATTTACCGCGCAATGGGGGCTAATTTACCGAGCGAATAACTTATCGAATAAGGGTAATTCCGCTTAACAGATGCAGAATCAATTCCTCTAAAATTAAACAAATTGTTCTTGTTTTTAAAATCTATTCTTGTTTGAGATTGAACTAATTTTTTGCAATGATAATTGAGGTCCGAACATTCTGCGCTAGTTCAACAGTGACCGGCTTCTAGTTCCACAGTGACAGTTTTTCACAGAGCTCTCTATTCCTTTTCAGTGTTAGGCTTTAAGGTGACAAGCAACTTCAAGCAAGTTCAAAAACGAGTTCAAAAGCAAGTTCATGACGTGAACGGAAGTTGGTCAACAGGACAATTTTGTGAGTTTCCGGTCAGCCACTTGGTTATGCATTGGGAGTGGAACACGTGACCGCATGGCAACTCCTTCACGAAACATCCTCCTTTCAACTTCTCCATACAAATCACACAAATCGATTCTTTTTCGCCGTTTTCATTTTCCTTCGAATCCCCCTCACTTTCTTCCGGGGCGTGAACAGATAGCTGCCTCGTTGGAAGAGCTGAAACTTTTTGTCTGTCGGCGGTTCTAGCCTTGATTTTCTCATCCAACTCCAGCAGTTTTTCATAATCTTTGGGAGTAATTTCACGAGTTTGAAGTTCAAGCATGAATTTTTCGAGCTCGTTTTTGGCTTTAATTACTGCGAACTTCTTACTTCTATGGTAAACAGGCAGGCTCAATATTGACGATACAGTATTATTATTTTGTACACTTCCAAACAAAGCGCTATATTTAAATTGAAAGTTAGCAGCATCGTAATCACTTGGACTGCGATGGAAGTTAATGTTATCCTGAAGTCGCTTGGAAGACTCTAGTTTCCACGCGTTAACTCGGAGTTTTTTCGGAAGTTCGGCTCCAGATCCATATCTTACCATACTATCCGGATGGATAAGACACTGTTTGCTCCGAACAAACTTTCTTGGTTTCGGTGCTCGTTTTGAGTTTCGGCTCTCAGCAGCTAGTTCGGCTCTGAAAATTTTCTCCATATTCGAGTCAAGAATGTAACCGAGAATCTCGTACGGATTGGAATTTGAAGCGTCTAGCAGCGCAGTACAAGATTCAATATTATCGCTCATTTTCGATTTTTGATTCAATTTAGCCAAATCTGTGGTAAAATTTCTTTTAGAAGGCTTGCTTTGAAAATAAATCTAGCCTTTATGCAAGAAGTTACAAAATGGTATTGATGAAAATAATCGAGCAATTTGATCAAATAAATGACGTTTGTTTTATAAATCTAATTTTAGCAAATGACGTCAACCGATTCCGTCACAATTGCATAAACTCTAATTCAATTCAGATGGTATTAGACTGCAGTAGCTATGCTACAAGCACATGAATCACAATCGCACGATTAAATATACTAACCAGATATTTGGATTGTATCTGCAACTGAGAAACAATTCGCAAAGTTCATGCAAATCTGAGCTTCCCGCATTTCAGAAAAGTGAAAACAAATCGATTACAAGACTGCTCGTATCAGGGCAAAGCCCTGAATGTTCTGACTGCCTTTTAAGGTTTATGGAGTAGTACTAACATTAAAAAATTCAATGAAATAAAACAAAAGAAATTTTTTTTTCTAAAATGTGAAATTTTTTATGAAAAGCATCCCCCCACACGCCGCGGTATAAAGTACAAAAGGATAGATTTCGCTCCTTGAAACAAATCAATTATGGCAAATAAGCTTCTTTCAACCAATTTGGAACGATTTCTAAGACGGATTAACTCTCCGCTTACGCGTTAATAGCGTGAAATATATCGCGCGTTAATTGTCCCAAATTGGCCAAAATGCCAATCTTTAAACCCCCGTAACTTTACGAAAAATGATCACAGGTGAAATATCTTTTCAAATTTGAGCTCAAGACAACAATACCTTTCGAATGATATAAAAAAATTCCGTCAAAAATGGCTAGTTAAAAAGTCGAAATTTGTCTGAAGAAAAAAAAACCCAACCCGAGCACAAATATTCCGTTACTTTTGCATCGAAAGTCGGAACAACAAGACTGCTGGTATCAGGGCGAAGCCCTGAATGTTCCGACTGCCTTTTAAGGTTTCTGGGGCCGTAATAACAATAAAAAGAAAAAAAAATTCTAAAATTTGAAATTTTTATGAAAATCATCACCCCACACGCCATATAATGTACAAAAGGATAGTTTTCGCTCCTTGTAACAAATCAATTATGGCAAATAAGCTTCGTTCAACCAATTTAGAACGATTTATAAGACGGATAAAATCTCCGCTTACGCGTTAATAGCGCGAAATATATCGCGCGTTAATTGTCCCAAATTGGTCAAAATGACAATCTTTAAACCCCCGTAAATTTACGAAAAATGATCACATGAATCTTTTCAAATTTGAACTCAAGGCAACAATACCTTTCGAATAATATTTAAAAATTCCGTCAAAAATGGCTAGTTAAAAAGTCGAAATTTGTCTGAAGAAAAAAAGAACCCACCCCGAGCACAATTATTCCGTTACTTTCGTATCGAAAGTCGGAACAATAATGGATTTTCGTGGTCTATGTTGCAAATATAATCGATTACCATGTTATGTCCAGACAACAAAATTGGACTAAAAATGAATTTAAATCCATTTTTTCCCGACAAAACAAAATTCATTATAACTCATTTTGAATACATTATAATGGATTTTATAAAAAGTAGGGAGTCACATTAAAAAGGAATTTTTTTCCACTTTATTTTTGTTTCGCGCGTCGTGCTAAATTTTGCAATAATTTCAGCTTTTATCAAGTGAGTGATGCGGAAACTTTGCAAAGCGAGTGTACGGCTTGGCCTAATCTATTTCAAAACCTAAACTCAAATTGCAAAAAGATTCCGTTGAGCTGCCCCCCCCCAACGTTTGCCCCTCTGTTTCCCTTCAATCCCCCTAACGTTTGTCCATTTGCTCCCCCCCCATCAACTGAACACACCCCCCCTGAACAACCCCCCAATTGGACACCACCCGCCTGAACAACCCCACCTGAACACGTTACGTTGTATTCTGGCCTTTTTTATAACTTTTTTATAACTTATAAAAACAGGAAACAGAATCGGTTTAATTCAAGAGAATCAATAAACGGCGAATTTTAGTAATTTTTTATTGCACGGAAATAGCAACAACATTACACATAACAAGTTAAAAAGTGGGCTTGTTCATGCCCTGATTTGTGTGATTTATGTGTTTTTTCACAATGAGTTCATACTTAGTTCACGCAGTTTAATTAACAGAAACTCATTTGCAAACCAATTTTGAACCGATTAAAATATTAGCATTTTTTGTTCTGTCAGGTTCGGCTCAAATAGGATTCTCAAATGAAACGACTGAGGTGAGAATCGAACCCACGCCGAACTCCCCTGAACGCACTATGTATACGCTGAGCTATATAGCTGATTTTGCTAAGCAACTATACTGGCTTTATACTATACTTTCATACTTTAATGCTATGTAGCATTAACATCCTCCACCCCCGAAGGAGCGAGAACCGGAACGAGCTTAACGAGCGGCCGAGTGTAGTGTCCGGAAACGGTCCTTAGGTTTGCGGAGCGGGCGGTGTTGTCTTTGCCGTAGTTTAGCCACATGATGCGTGCTAGTGGGTAAAGGCCCCTAGGGCTAGTGGATTCAACTAACCACACCATATCTCCCGTTTTCAAAGAGTATTCGGGAGTAGCATGCCACTTAACTCTTTTATTGAGTGTAGGGACGTACTCACTTAACCATCGCTGCCAATTTGCGTTTGCGTACGAATGCGCACGGGCATAGCGTTTAGAGTGAGAATAGTTTTCACTCGACCTTAGAGACGGAAACTTTAGACTGTGCTGACCTAAGAGGAAATGATTCGGCGTCAAAGCCTCAAGACTATCGGGGTCGTCAGAAACGGGAGTGAGTGGACGGGCGTTTAGTGAACCTTCAACTAGGCACATGGTTGTGTTCAAAATCTCGTCAGTCAACTTTCTTGACCCTAAGATTGCATAAAACACACGCTTACAACTGCGCACCATTCGCTCCCATGCTCCACTTTGATGTGGTGCACTTGGCGGATTATACTTCCACTTAATGCCGTTGTGTACGAGCGACAGTGGAGCTTCTGCGTTCCAATTTTTGATGCACAGAAGAAGCTCTTTTTCGGCTCCTACAAAGTTTGTTCCGTTGTCCGACCAAATTATTGAGGGTGTTCCTCGCCTAGAAATAAAGCGCTCGATAGCCATCACACATGAACTTGTGTCCATGGATGGAACCAACTCAATGTGAATTGCGCGAGTCGTTAAGCAAGTAAATAGAAAACCCCAGCGTTTCTCGGAAGATCGACGAATGGTTACATGAAATGGTCCAAAATAATCGACGCCGCAGTTCGAGAACGGTGGCTGGCGGTAACCTAGACGCTCCGCGGGAAGGTCAGACATCATTGGAGTAACGGTTTTCGCTTTTCGCTTTCTACAGCACACGCAATGTGTTTCAATAGCTCTTAGTGCAGATCTTAAGCGTAGTACAACAAATTGCTGATGAATGACGGAACGAAGGTAGTCGACTGACTGATGTTCATGCTTAATGTGATAAAAACGGAGAAACAATCGGATTAGGCGATGGCGGCTATCCAAAATTATTGGATGGCGAGTTTCGAATGCGGTTGCAGAGAGACGTTGGATACGGCCGGTAGATCTAATTAAACCGTTCGGCCCGATAAAAGGCGAATACGATGATATACGGCTCGACGTTTTCACATATTTTCCAGCTGCTAATTGTTTACTTTCAGCTGGGAATGACTCTAACTGCGAAAGTTGCAAAAGTTTTCCCTCTGAAATAACAAGTTCTGCTGGATCAATTATGGCCTTATCTGGTGATCTGAAATGTCTATGTTTAGGTGAGAGTCTCAACATATATGCGACAAGTCGCTTTATCTTGCAGAAAAAGCTATACTCTTCCCAAGGGAAGGCAAAGTCAATCGAAACTGCAGTGCACCGAAAATTGTAAGAGACCTCTAAACCCTCGTTTAGATCGTAGACCGGACCATCCAGGCGAATTTTGTCAGTAACTTCTCTTTTTGGCTTGAAAGGCCAATCAGAAGTTTTCAAAAAGGAAGGGCCGTTTACCCAACTGCTTTGCTTGAGGGAGTCAGCAGTAATACCTCTAGTTCCGGTGTCAGCGGGGTTGTCTCCACTCAAAACATGGAACCATTGGTCATTTGATGTTGACTCCAGAATCTCGGCTACTCGATTGGCTACAAACACGGGCTGTTTGCTTGTCGAGTTCAACCACTGAAGGACTGTTGTGCTGTCAGTCCACATGAACACTTTGGAAATATTCAGTGTCAGAGCTTTCTCGATATCATCCTTCAGGCGACTGGCAAGAAGCGCAGCCTGAAGTTCCAACTTCGGAATTGAAAGCATCTTCATCGGGGCTACTCTTGCTTTACCGAAAACAAACGCTAGTTGACATTTGGAACAGGCGTTTTTCTGAGCTCGAAGGAATGCTACAGAACAGAAAACGTCCAATGAGCTATCACCGAACATGTGCAGCTCAATCTCATCTACTGAGAAGTCAAAAAAGCAACGAGGTATTTTGAGCTGCGCTAAAACTGGCAAGCCAGAGTGCCATTCAGTGAATCTGCGGCACAACTCAATTGGCAGTGGGTCGTCCTACTGTTGGCCACTCAATCTCCAGATATCTTTCAGTAACAAACGTGCGCGTACGGTATACGGGGCGACAAGACCTATGGGGTCGAACACGGATGACACAAAACTAAGGACCGATCGCTGCGTAACAGAGTCTTTGAGTTCGCGGTTGACTCCTCTGTTCACAACCAACGTATCGGTGACGTGGTCCAATTTGAGAGCGAGAACATGCGATGCAGTTTCCGGATTAATCGCAGCGGTAATAACTTCCTTACTGTTGTTAGCGCTGGTCTTAGGGGGATTTAGTTTCGAAGACAAATTGGGAACGTTGCTAATAAATTTTGTAAGATTAAACCCACCCAATTTAAACAGTTCAACTAAACTGCGACTTAACCTTAAAGCAGTTTCTGGGTTTTTCACAGACCCAAGGTAGTCATCCATGTAAAAGTTGTTAAGCACGGCGTAAGCGGCATCGGGGTAACGATCTTGGTTATCGACGGCTGTTCGGCGAAGAGCATAGTTAGCACATGTCGGAGAATCTTTCGCTCCAAATATATGCCTTGTATATTGAAATACACTCACATCTGATGTTGGGTCCTCCCGCCACAAAAAACGCAAGGAACGTTGATCGCTTTCTAGTGAGCCGACCTGCATAAACATGCCTTCGATATCTGCGGAAATTGCGTATTTGTGCTCTCGGAAGCGCATTAAAACGAATAAAAGGTTCTGAAGCAGATCGGGACCGATGAGAAGGGAGTTATTCAATGAATTGCCGCGAAACCTAGAAGCACCGTTTAAAACGCGCCGAACTTTGCCGGGTTTGTTCGGATTTAAAACTGGGTGGTGCGGTACGTACCATTCTTGGTCTGAACGGTTTTTTGAGTCGTGAGGGCTAACCGGGACCACGTAACCCTTCTCGACATCACTTCGGATGTCTGATGCGTATGGAGTTTTCAGGTTTAAATCTTTCTCTAGACGCTTTTCAAGAGACTTAAACTGGACCAACGAAGCGTAAAAGTTGTAAAAGTTATTGGGAAGATGAATGTTGTCATCAGCCCAGAGCATTCTGACAACATAACGGCTGCCATCATGAATCGTGGTAGAGTCAAGAATTTTTTGTGCACGTTTATCAGCTGAGGAACGGGGATCAGCTTATTTAAACGTGCCATACGACTCTAGCTCGTACCATTTCTTCACTTGGTCAGCAAGTGCTACGTCTTCAACAATGCACTTGAAAGTGGTGGCTCGAACACCAATTGGTGATGGAAGTGGGCCACTGAGAACCCAGCCAATGGGCATACGGACAGCAACAGGAGTGTTTTGATTTCGTCCTTGGAAGTATTCGAGAGGCTTGGTTGCATGAAAGACATCCTGCCCCAATATCATCTCAACGTCGGAATAGTTGTAGACAATAGGTTTAATTGGCTGAAGATGTGGAAACCTGTCTTGGAGAATGGTAACGTCAATGGTTTCGGAACCAACGCTCAAACTGTCTTTCACAAACGGCGTAACCCTAAACGAATATTCATTGTGGTCAAATTTGGCAAAAACATTCACTTCGACTTGTTGCGTGGGAACGGATTCCGTCGAATTGAAGCCGTTTACCAGAATATCTAGCTTTTGGCCAGCTAAATTTAAACGCTGTGCTAGGCCCGCTGAGACCCATGAGTGGGTACAACAGGAATCGCACATTACAAGAGCAGTGGTCACATCTGTGTGTGAACTTATTTCTAATTGAAGCACAGGAAGGAGTCCCGTTAGTTTCTTGTAAGACGGCGAACCGGCTACGTTCGATGCCGAAGTTTGCGGCTTATTCCGGTTCGGCGGGGCGGTACTGTTTGAAATCGAATGGCTTGCATTATTGCTATTGTTTAACTCTTGGCTTGCAGACCTTACGCTGAAAACTTTCTCAGCACCATGCAACAAGACATTATGGGTGCTTTCACAACCAGGCTTAGTGCATTTGCGGGCTTTAGGGCATTTTCGGAACATGTGGCCAGGTTGAAAGCAAACAAAACACAACCTGTTTTGTGCCGAGAATTGAGCTCGTTGAGTTGGGGTCTTTTCCTTAAACACAGAACAACTCCAGAGTGGGTGTTTACCCTTGCACGAGAGGGACGGAGCTTAAAAAGGTTTTTCAACTTTTGAAGCAGCGGCAAAAAAATTTATAGGTGGTTTATGGAAAGCAGTATTTGGAGTCTCCTCAGGTCGTGACTTATTCTGACTCACACGCATAAGTTCATGTGCCGCAGCCTTGTCGCGGAGCCAATCATTAAAGTCTAAAACGGTTGGCTGTCTCCAACATTTCTTTACAGAGTGGAGAGACCATGACTCTTTCATATTTGGAGGCAATTTTGAAATAACTTGATTCAAAACGGATGTACTCTTCAAGTCGTACTCATATCCTAACGATTTTAAAACAGCGACAAGACTGGATATACAGGAAGCAAAACTGATAATGCTTTTTGAATTGTGCATTTTGAGAGGTGGAAAATTTGAAAGTTTTTAAAGATGAGCTGCCACAATCGTCTGTGGTTGTCCAATTTTCCTCTCTACAGTTTTCAAAGTGGCCTTGTAGAATACTCAACTCTAAGCGAATTCGGCAATTGCATTCTTCGCTTTGCCTGAAACGAGAGTTTTGAGATTGGTCAGTTTGACATCATCACTTAAAACTTTTGCATCGATTGCACTTTTGAACTGACCAAACCATTCAGGCCACTGCAACGGATTTCCGTCGAAAGAAGACAATTTCCATTCAGGCAAGGGACCTTTCCGGCTCAGTGTCAAGATTTCAGCTAGATCTTGATTTGTGATTGGTTTACTGTTCGAGGACGTAAATGGGCCATATTGTTTGTTCTCATTTGTATAAGGCGCCATCAGCGGTTTTGAATAGATTGCGGCGTCTAAAGCTTTAGAATCACCGACATAAAAAGCTGTACCTCCGACATAAAAACGTTACTGCTTTCGGCTTTGGTCAAAACACTCAAATTAACTTAATTACATGCAGAAATAGTGAGCTCATGGCTGGGTCTCAGTATCCCCAGACCACGAGGTCACTCCTAAAATCAGGGCTTTTACTACTTATTGAATTGTTATTGTTTTTGTTCAGTAGATAAAAATCATCATCGAGAAAGGTTGAACATTCGATGGCTGTGTGACATAATATGAGTTAGGGGAGAAGGTGACTGTTGGAGGATTGAGAGGACCAACGTTAGTTGGTAAGAGCGGTTGGTACACAAAATTTGCGGAATTACTTGGGGAAAAAGTTTGTTGAGCAATGGGCATTGAGCTCGTCGGGATATTAGAATGATGAAAACTACTCTGCATCAAAGGGTTGTAGTTGTATAGGTTGGTCAAAGGTAGCTGTTCCTGTGGCTCATACGTACTGTTTACATTTGGATTTGGCAAGCTGACATTTGTATTTGATGTATGAGGGACGTTAACACTCTGTGAGTTTATACACGTGGTATCGAAATAATCAGCAAATGGATGTGAGTTTTTAATCATTGTCAGATTTCTACTGAAAGGCGGTTCAATACTTGAAAATGACAAGAAATCGGAAGCTGGTTCCAGATTGACACTTTGGATTGGCGCCACGGGCTGAACTATCTCCTGAGTTGGGAATTGAGTGTTCACCCAACTTCTTGTCCTGTCTTCCTCCGTTTGGTTCTCCTGAACGGCCATTGACAATTTCGATCTGCTACGACGAAAATCACAAATTTCAGAGGCGTCTTCCAGATATTCAGCCTCTTCGATAGTTGCTTCAGCTAGCTTTTGACGGCTTTCCTCTACAACCACATCAAGATCAAGTTGACCCTTCATCGACTGAATCTGGATCTCTTGCTTTTTCAAACGAAGCTTAGCCTTTACTTGGCGTTCAACTTCCTCGCGTCTAATTTCTGCAAGGGCTGCCTCTCTTCGACGCTCACTCGAAGTCATTGATGCAATCTTAGAACGCTGTGAAAGGGGTTTCTTGGAACGGACGGATTCGCTTGGCGTTGGGGTTCGTGCAGTTGCTACCTGGTCCTCTTGATGTTTAATTTGAAAGTAATTTTTAGCTAGACCTAATACATTGTCATGTTTTTCAGTGATAGATCCAAGGTAAAACTCAAGTTGATTTATTGTTTCACCAGCGTTGTTGCTGTGCATAGACAAAGATTTAAGCTCATCATTTTTTTAACATTCGCCCGGAAGATACATATCGACGGAAAATAAAACTAAGTCCTAAGATGACTGGCTAACGTCTAAACAGAGCTTTACATGCTTTTCACCGTCTCTACCAAGCCAGTACTTTCGGTGATCTTTCTAACATCGGGTCGACAAAAACGTTACTGCTTTCGGCTTCGGTCAAAACACTCAAATTAACTTAATTACATGCAAAAATAGTGAGCTCATGGCTGGGTCTCAGTATCCCCAGACCACGAGGTCACTCCTAAAATCAGGGCTACTACTACTTATTGAATTGTTATTGTTTTTGTTCATTAGATAAAAATCATCATCTCCATCGAAGATGGATCAACCCTTTCCCCCAACTCCTAGCTTCTCATCCTAGCAAAATGAATTCAGATGTTAATTAAATTCAAATCAGGACATGACAGGGAAGCTAAAAATTTATATAAAACACTATCAGTTCCAGTCACGAGACCCCTCTGGATTCTTGAATCCGGGTAAATAAGGCCGTTATCTTCTTTCCGGAAGGCTGGTTCTCCACCCTTCACCGTTGTTCGCAACGGCCTTGCAACTATTGTAGCGACACAATAGTTGCAACTCGGAACGGTCTCTGCTATTCCTGCAATCTGCTTGTTGTTTCTCAATCACGATTTCTGTTGTTATCGTCAGCGCAACTAATGTTATTGTGTTTTTCTTCGACGGCCGTTTCTGACATTTCTCAGAAATATGACGTCATAATTCGAATTTTTAAAATTTCAAAATACCAGAATATTCTAGCCCTCACCGTTTGGCCAATCGTTCCAATAACGCTCTTATTCCTTCAAAATCGCCAATTCGGAAGGTTCACTGCTAAAATTTCGAATATGCTGAATCTGCATTTTGATCCATTCTGGTCGAATGTCACATTTTCTCTATAAATTTTTGTGAGCAAACGCTAGATTTTTCTATGTACATTTCAATTTTAGCTGGTCTATCATTCGCACTTATATATTTTGGCATGGTAATCGAAAAGATTTGTTTCCAACTCTTTCCTGGCAAGATAAATTTTGTTTAGCTTCTGGCCGAGATCAAGTTCCATTTTGAAATATTTGTTTTTAAATAAGAGCAAAAAATAGTGTCGGTTGACGGAATCAAACTAGAGTCAATTCAAGTAGCCGCACCGAACGAGAGGATCCTCGCAAGACCCCTACAATTCTTGTTGCCTACGGAACAGAAGGACAACAAACTACAAGATTGAAAACAAAGATGAACTATTTATAACATCGTGCCAAAGTATAAAGTTTTTCTCTATCAAACATTTTGGGGAATTACTTAAAAGATATTGAACTGTCTTTTGCCGGTTATTTGCATTCAAATTAAAGCTTAAACCTGGAACTGCTTCAAAAGTGTCGTCGAGGCGTTTTTGTAGAGTTAATGGTATTGTATTTACGGAGTGATGGAGAATGATAAGCGATGCGGATGTCTTAATGGCAATTAATTTAAGGAGTCTGTTGATGTAAAGTCGTCACATAGAAATGAAACAAAAAATTATCACGAAAAGAACTTTAAGAACCCTTAGCTGAGGGTTTTGCAAGGTTTTCGATTCAGTACTATTTAAGTTAACGCGTACGGTTTATCGATTAAACTCAACGACTTTACGGCAAAACGGTAGTAGTAACGGTCGCGGCGGTTAGCGGCCGAAAACGGGGCGAGCCGAGCAAATTTTTAAAGTTTATCCAACCACTGGAGGAAATCGAGGTAGAGATTCACTCAAAGAACTTGCTCGACACGATTGACGGTTAAAACGGTTGAACGGGCGAGACGAAAACGGTGTTTTCCAATTTTGCTCTAAATTCAGGCAAAAAAAAATTTTTTTGTCAGTGAAAGTTTTGGGAAAAGTTGAAATAACCTTTTTTTTTTGAGAAATTTTTGTTTTTTTTTGAAAATTGTTAATTTTTTTTTGCGAAATTTTTTTGGAAATTTTCTGGATTTTTTTTTCACAAAATTTTTTGGGTTCGAGACTATCCTGGGGTAATAGGGTACTGGGTATGAACTAGGATTAGGTATCTAGTACGGTCCTAATCGGTTTGCAATTAACAACATCGTATGTAATTTATAGCACTGATAATCAAAAAAGTAGCACTTTTTTTTGGTTAAAAAACTAGCACAAATTAGAGTCTAAAAGTTAGTTGAAAGCACAGGTTCGATCTTACAAGTTTTTTGCAGGTAGTTCACCGGGCCTGAGTCCAAAAGTACACGAAGATTCCACAAAAAAAAAACAATTTCCGCATCTAAAGGTCCTTGGTTTTGGTATCCGTCTTTTTCGGTTGGCTTTTGTTCCAGTTGTCGCTCATCAGCACTTCAGAATCAGAGTTTGTAATTGTCTTCACAAGTTCAGATTAGAACATGGCAATTGTCTCCAGCTAGAGTGCGGAAGAAAGCTCCAAACAATATATAAATTGCGACCAGATACAGTAGGTTGTTCGTCCCCTCGTTTTTCCCCTCGTTGATACAGTAGGTTGTTCGTCTTTTTCCGATGAGGTACTACAAAAATCCTTGGCTGTACTACTTTCCTCGTTCGATGGATGCTTTGGTTGGATCATATAACCGGGATTGTCTGATGTCCCGAGTCGCGGCACCAAAATATTCTGGCCGTTTTTATAACTTTTTTATAACTTATAAAAACAGGAAACAGAATCAGTTTAATTCAAGAGAATCAATAAACGGCGAATTTTAGTAATTTTTTATTGCACGGAAATAGCAACAACATTACACATAACAAGTTAAAAAGTGGGCTTGTTCATGCCCTGATTTGTGTGATTTATGTGTTTTTTCACAATGAGTTCATACTTAGTTCACGCAGTTTAATTAACAGAAACTCATTTGCAAACCAATTTTGAACCGATTAAAATATTAGCATTTTTTGTTCTGTCAGGTTCGGCTCAAATAGGATTCTCAAATGAAACGACTGAGGTGAGAATCGAACCCACGCCGAACTCCCCTGAACGCACTATGTATACGCTGAGCTATATAGCTGATTTTGCTAAGCAACTATACTGGCTTTATACTATACTTTCATACTTTAATGCTATGTAGCATTAACATCCTCCACCCCCGAAAGAGCGAGAACCGGAACGAGCTTAACGAGCGGCCGAGTGTAGTGTCCGGAAACGGTCCTTAGGTTTGCGGAGCGGGCGGTGTTGTCTTTGCCGTAGTTTAGCCACATGATGCGTGCTAGTGGGTAAAGGCCCCTAGGGCTAGTGAATTCAACTAACCACACCATATCTCCCGTTTTCAAAGAGTATTCGGGAGTAGCATGCCACTTAACTCTTTTATTGAGTGTAGGGACGTACTCACTTAACCATCGCTGCCAATTTGCGTTTGCGTACGTATGCGCACGGGCATAGCGTTTAGAGTGAGAATAGTTTTCACTCGACCTTAGAGACGGAAACTTTAGACTGTGCTGACCTAAGAGGAAATGATTCGGCGTCAAAGCCTCAAGACTATCGGGGTCGTCAGAAACGGGAGTGAGTGGACGGGCGTTTAGTGAACCTTCAACTAGGCACATGGTTGTGTTCAAAATCTCGTCAGACTTTCTTGACCCTAAGATTGCATAAAACACACGCTTACAACTGCGCACCATTCGCTCCCATGCTCCACCTTGATGTGGTGCACTTGGCGGATTATACTTCCACTTAATGCCGTTGTGTGTAGCATTAACACGTTGGGGGGAGGGGGTTTGTTGTAAATGGAAAAACGCTAGTGGGGGGGGGCTAATTTTAAGTTATATAAAAAAGTAACAAAAATATCAAAGTTAGGTAGAAAAAAATTCAATTGAACAACAAGTAACCAACGTAACCAACTTTAATTTAAAAGGTAGAAAATACTTTATGTGCGTTGAAATTTGCATCTCAGTAAAGTGGGAAAAAATACATTATAATTTAGTTTCATTGTCAGTGTCCACAAAAGTGAAAATAAATCAATTATAATAGATAAAAAAAGGATTTTGTGGCCTCGAAAAACAGTTATATTATAATCCATTTTTAATTGATTATAATCGATTTGTTTTCATTTTTGTGAACACTGATGAGGAAACTCAATTTTAATCGATTTTTATTCTTGGAACTCCAATGCGGGTTACAACCCATACTGGTCTAGGAATTTAGTGCAAGCATCCTAATTTTCTTCCGAAAATTTCAAGTATTAACAAAACGATGGCAATTTATTGATGCAAAAGACTTCTTTGATAAAAAAAACTAGTTTTGAAAAAACAACAATTACAGTATAAGTAGGGCCAAATAACGGGTCTTATGCACTAAACGGCTCAAATCATTTTTTCTACATCTTTTGAACTGAAATTAATATGGTTGAATTTTTTTCTGCCATTTCAAATGAAATAGTTGTGCCGTTTCAAGCAGATAAAATTATTAGCCGAATTATTAATTTGAATTTTTGTTATGTCAAGCCATTTGTTAAAGTTTTTCTTGTCTGGGCAAGGTTTCACAAGTAATTCAAAATTAATTTGATTATTTTACAAAGTTCCATCTTTTCGGAAATTTCGGCTAATATTTTTTTATCTGCTGAAAAAATTGATCAGAATGCCTGACCGTCTAACTTGCATTTGATTGGCTAAACTTACCCAATCAAATTCGGTCGCATAATTTCCAGCTTACGATGTACAAAATTTGATTTTGGGCCGTTTAGTGCATTAGACCCCAAATTACTGGATGATCCGTCTTTCTTTTGAGTTTGTTTTGATTCGCAGCCCTTTTTCTTTTTTTAATAATCCGGCTTTCAACAAAAAGATTTTATACCCCATTGAAAATAGCGACTTCCTGATTCAAAATTCAAAAAGGTATTTCGCTTCCGACTATTTCTTGTAATGTTCTGGGGATTTGAAAATTGCCAAATTGGCCATGTTCTGGACTAAATCACGAGCGTTTTGAAGAATTTATTCGTTTTGCTGAGAGCATTACGCGAGTTATTTCTGCCTAGCGAATTATCCAGCACAACAAAATCGTTCCAATTTGAATTGAGAGCTAATCGGATCGGTCGTATTAATTTCGTACGACTCAACATTTCGCACTTTGATATTGCCCACATTTTATAGGTCTTCAGTTTTTTCTTTTCCCAAAAACTATTCGATATGAGTTCAGGGGCAGTCGGAACATTCAGGGCTTTGCCCTGATAAGAGCAGTCTTGTTTGATTATCATTTACAGCATACGCTACTTACTCATTGATAGAAATTTGAAACTTTCCCGCAAATTATTTATCTAAAATAGGCATCTTCAGACACCCGTAACTTTACGAACAATGATAGCAGTTGAATTATCGTTATTTTTGTTCCGACTTCGAAAAGGTGCTTGAACATTTGTGCTCGGGAAAATTTTAACTTTTTAAGTATGACGGAGTTTGTTATGCCATTCGAAAGTTATTGTTTTCATGAGCTCAAATTTAAAAAGATATTTTTTACCTGTGATCTTGTTTCGTAAATTTATGGTGGTTTAAAGATAGTCAATTTGGCCAGTTTGTAACATTAACGCTGGATATATTTCGCGCTATTAACTCGTAAGCGTAGAAAAGTTTTTCCATCGTAATAAACCTCACAAATTGATTGAAGCAGTTTTTTCTCATATTGATGCTTTCGTTACTAGAAAGAAATATGTCACGTTGTTTGAAGAATTTTTTTGAAAAATAACATGACACGTTATGTCATGTTATTTGGCATATGGGGGATTTTCAAAAAATCTGGAAAATTTTTGAAGTAATTTTTGAAACATTTTTTTTTTTTTATAAAAAAAAGCGACCTTAAGGAGCTTAAAAGGCAGTCCATAGACCTTAAAAAGCGGTCGGAACGATCTTGTTTTTTTTTGTAGATGCCGCGTTGTTTTCTATTGCCAAAATGTATTACTTTTTGTTCAATTTAATCAATTTTTGTGAACAAAATTGAGCCATATTTTTCATTCCAACAAGTCATGTAAGATTTCAGATATTTTTATGTAGATTCTACCCAGTGAAACAACAGTGGTTCTTTTATTGAGATTACTTGTTTAAAATGAATGCATTTTGCCTCGTCATTAAACAGGTTCTATCCCCTTATAGCCCCAGAGAGTAACAACAAAAATTTAATGCCCGTGCTACGGATCTTGTTAACTATTCCACACTATGGTAACTTGTAACTATTCTCTCTCCCCCCATATAAAGAAAGAATTGAACAGTTCCCCCCTATTAACAAGATCTCGCACTACCAGTAGGTTTTTTGTTTAAGTTGGCTACAATTTGCTGGGGGCTTTAAAAGATAAAAACGATTGAAAATCTTAAATACACTACCCTGTTTTTCAACTTTTGGTTATCTACACGGATTTACTTTGTGCCTAATGTGACTATTATTGCGTCAGCGGAGGTTTAATCTGTCTTAGAACTTGATCCAAATTGGTTGAACGAGCTTTTTTGCCGTAATTGTTTTGTTACTAGGAGCGAAATCTATCACAATGTACTTTATATGGCGTTTTTAATTTGTACATTGAATTTTTTGCTGCTCCATAGACCTTAAAAGGCAGTCGGAAGATTCAGGGCTTCGCCCTGATACGAGCCGTTTTGTCTGATTTTATGACTCAATGAGCTCAACAAACGATGATGGAGCCCAATGTCGCCTGACAACCTGCTCAATCTCGAACGTAGCTTTCCGAAGACTTGGTTGTGACGATAAGATCTAAATGGTCAAAAATAGACTTGAGCCTTGCTTTGTTGAAGTTCAATGTTTTACATGCAAGTTTTAGGGAACTGACATTTTAAACGGCTCAAAATGGCGCAGTTTAGCGATATCAGTGCTGAAAAATGACGGGGCTTGACTAAGTTTAATGTCAAGAGTCTGTAAGATTTTGGGTACATATCACCACAGCAAGCCAATTCGGAAATTTGCCGATTCTGTCGCACCCTGTCCGTACTGATGTTTTCAAATAGGTAAAATTAAAATCGTTGGTCAACCTGACATAGTTTACTGTGCTACTGAATTGATCAACCACTCATACCGATCTTTTGTATAGTCAATTAGTCGATTAGGTTTTCATTCTACCTTTGACTCATGAAAAAAAGCGGATAAATTTTAATTGTTACAGCCTTATCGACAATGGTGTTAAATTAAGCGCCGCAAAAATGTCCATTTTTTTTACCTGAAGCTTGTTGCATAGGTTGCAAAGATTTAGGCATTACAATTATTATCGCTATTTCTAGAAGCACTGAACTATACTGCCGAACACCTATTAAAAGCAGTAAAATTGATCATGTTTGTTGAAATGTCATTTTGGGGCGTACGAATCTTAATACTGAGGTCATTAAAAAATTGAGTCACTGCAGTTTGAAACACAGGGTGGTAATTCGGACCAACATAAAGATGTTCAGATGACAATTAAACGCGTAGATGACAAAACGACAATTAGACGCCTAGTTTTTTATTTGCTTGCACCGATTGATGTAATTTCATTGCGCTTTTTTCTCGTCGTAATTTTGGCTTGAAATTGATCAGCTAATTTTACACTAATTTTATTGCCTTTTATTGGGTTAGTTGCAGTTCGTGACTTGAGTGTCAGACATTTTTTGTGAGAGCTCGCGCGATATAATAACCTAATCAATTCTAAGAAATCGCAAAACAACGAAAAACTACTGGGTCTGTGTCTTGGAATAAAAAGAGGTTAGGGAGAATTGAAACACTTGAATTTGAGGAAACCAGATAAATTGTGCGAACTTCTCGCAGAAACTTCAGCCTTTCTTCTGAATAAATTCTACCAGAGCAACTTAATTAAACTTCACGATTTTAATTTCTGAAACTTCATCAGCAAATATATGTAAGAACGCAATATATTTTTCTTGTGAATATAAATTGATGCAAAAAAATTATATACGATGCGCTAATTTCCTCATTTTCTCTTGGTATTGTAAAATTTATTCAATTGTTTTCTTATTAAAAATTTGAATCTTACGATTTGTTGAAATCCAAATGAGACCATCCAGGAAAATGTTAAAAAATTGGTAGAGAAAGATAATTGTCGAAAAAAGAAAGAAATAATTCTGATTAAACTGAAAGAATTAACTTTAACGAGAATAATTTTATATATCTGTCTGTAGAGGAAATTTTTCCGAACAGTTTTTGTTTGCTTCAACGCCACTGTTTTCAAAAGTTTACTCAGGGAAAAATGTATACCCTTCTAAAACGTTCAAGATCAGTGCAATTTTTCGAAGTGCAATTTTTCAAGTCATTTGGTGTAAATTCATGTTTGAGAGAGAAGAAAGATTAGATGTGACTTTATTTAACTAACAATGAGAGATGGGCGTTGATATATAGCAACAAAAATTCAAAAGAAAAGTAGAAGATTTTTCAACGCTTCAAAAGATAAAATCGTTTCAAATTTTTCCTGTTGTTGCCAAAAGCACACCGCACCACATCTGTTTCACCAAAACTATTTCTCACGCTTAGGAAAACAAAGTTTCTGAAAATTAAAAAACAACGGTTGGGAGTTTTTGCATTTTTTTTTGGAAAACTGCAGGGAGTTTAATAAATTGTGGTGCAAACACGACATGTTTGTCAGAAAAAAAATCACAATGTCCCTTGCCTCGCTTAAGCAAACAAACAAGTGGTAATATCTGGTTTCAAAAAATGTTCATATTTGTTCGAAGAAGTTTTTTTGTACGTCCACTGCTTTGCCTAAATAAATGTTTATGAAAAACTGTTTACCAACTTCGGCCTCTTCACCCTTTCACTCCCGGTGGGAGCAATTGGTTTTGCAATGTGGACACGTTTGTTTGACAGTTTTTTACATCTACTACTTCGCTTTATTTATTGACTAAAAATGACTTGGGCCCGCCCTCACTTTAATAAACAAAAATGATAGTTTACTTATGGTAACCACCACTCATTGTTTTGAGCAAAACGGGTTGTTGCAGTGCTGACAAATTAATATGAAGAATTGAGAAAATAACCATCTGAAAATCAAAACCAAAATTCTAACACATAGGGTCTTATAAGTTTCAGTATAGAAACTTGAACATTGCTGCATTGGCAAAAATGGGCACCAAAAAATGTAACATCTGAAACCTGCCGTCTGACCTTGTCCGTCTGAAATTTTGAAACCTATTACGTATCTTTACACGATGGGAAATAATTTCCTTTTAATAATACCTTGGGTGACGACCGGACAGTCTTCAAGCTAAGTTAACAGATGAGGATCATCAACCCTGGGCAATTTCTATCCACTTTATACTACTCTCACCGTTGTTGCGGAAAAATGATCAGTGCAAGTATAATTTACCTAGAGCATCTCTTCAATATGGAGCATGGGGTCTAATCGTACGCATGTGTTCGGTGCAAACTGACCGACAAAGTTTTTGACACAATCATTTGCTTAGAATAAAGTTCTCTTGTCACCCTTCCGTTAACTAACGTTATAACGATCCCAGTAATTTTGAGGCTTTGTCACCGAATCATTTTCTATTGGGTCAGCATAGTTTAATGTTTCGAGTGAAAATTTCTTCTCACAAAAAAATTAGATTCTGAAGTGAGTAGGTGCTGGTTAGGTGAGACGTTCCACCGTTCAGAAAAAAAGTAAAGTGTCTTGATCTTCTCAAAAACACTTTGAAAATGGAAGCTCTAGTGTGGTTAGTTTAATCGATATTTCCTAGAGAATGCTACCCACTAGCCCACGTAGGGTCGCTAAACTGCGAAAAAGACAACGTCGTCCGCTCTTCAAAGCTTTGATTGCCTTCGAAAACTAAGCCCGACCAATTGCAGAGCTCATTTGGGAAATTGCTTCTTCGGGAGCGGTAGAAGATAATGCTACAAAACATTGAGATGAAAACAGATTAGAATAAGGCGATAACCTAATTCGTGTGATCTGGTCGGTTCCCCGTCAATCATACGGCTATTATGGAAAATGTGTTTGGTTATCATTTCTCGAGCACTGATAAAAAAAATTGCCTTGAGTTTTACTGGAGTAAAACTAGACTCAAAAGTACATATAGAAATGCAGTATACATACTTCAACGATAGAAGTTAAATCAAAGTGTGGGTCTACAATTTTTTGATAATAGGCTGATTTGGGTTAAATATGGGTGAGAATATAGCATTGGGCTCTGGATATTTTTCAGTAGATGCATCTCTAAGCTTATATCACGTATTTGGGCACGAATATTCGTTAAAGAGGACGTACAGTGGTGTAAAAACAATAAAAGAATAACGGTTTTCAATTCAGAGTTTTATAACCCATTTTTCGTTAGTCAACATTTATCGGAAGTCCATAATTCTGTCAGCCGTTATTCATAATCTCAGTTTTCTGGGCGTCTGAAAAATTTCAATAGTCCAACATTTTTTCATGTGAAAAGTATTTTGCTGAACAAACTCGGCTACTAAAATTGTTTGAACAAAAACGGAAACCAGAAATAAATAATTTCAAACTTTAAATTCTAGGATTATTGAGTTTTCTTAGTTTCAAATAAAATTTCTGGTAAAAATTGACTCGAAAAGTTGTCTACTAATTGCATAAATTGTAGCAATTGGCTGATATTAGCAAGCGCCAACATGCTCTGTCAATACTGGAGCAAGAAAGGGTGAAATTGTTACGATCGGTCGAAGATACTCGCCCCTTGACCGATCGTACAACAGCAGACCGCGCAACTCCGTCGTTATCATAGTTCAATATAGTAACTCGGGCCGACCGGTAATGACCACGAGGACTGGGATTGTCTATTATCCGCACATGATCGGCATGCCTTAAACCACAATCTTTTGAGTTTTGCTTCTTAACACGTTGCTTGAGTGGCGGCACATGTTCTCTGAGCCAACGGGTCCAAATCAAATTCGCATTCCATTGAGCATGTATGTATCGCATACGGTGATCAAAATCTTCAGCAAGGGTCTTTTTTTTCAGACCGCTTTGTCTTAAGCTTGTTCTCAGGCAGCTTTGTCTTAACAAAAAATGGTTCGTTGTTAACGCTTTGCTACGACTGTTAACGGGCGAGCACTAAGCAATCGCTCTGAAAAGCAGAACGTGGTTTGGTGGATTTCGCCGGTTAGTTTTTTTCGTACTGCAGTCTATTTTCTCCAATACGCGACCATGATGCGGAGCACTGGCTGGACATTTCCCTAACATTTTTATGTGGATGAGTAGCGCAAGTGCATGCTTGTTCCATTTCGATGGACAAAAACGGTTCTCTTTTCAGCGGACAAAGTTATTTCCGTTATCAGATCAAATGAAATTTGGCGCTCCTTGTCTAGCAATGAAGCGCTCAATCCTCATGACGCATGATTTTGTGTCCATAGACTGATTGGCTTCTTTAGAAACTTCGCGCGTTTTCATGCGCGTATATAGTAAAGTTAACGCTTTCCGGAGCTTCGGCGGTTGTTAACGAAAGATTTCTAAATTAGACCACTCCTCAATTGATGAAAGGTGGTTGCCGATAAACCAAACCCTCTATTGGTAGAGGAGCCATCTCTAATAGGACTACTGTTTCTTACGTTTTGGACAATTAACGCAACGGTGTTAGATGGAATGGAGGGCAGCACGGAGCAGCAAGACAGCCTACTCAAACGGTATAACTGCCCCCGAAGATGATCAACAAATTTATGGTTATGCAGCATATGAAGAATTTTTAGAAATTGGAAAACAAAAAATGACGGCTGACCAAGGTTATCAGATGCTTAGACTTGAGTTTGGCGATGGGTACGGCCAGTAGAACGTAGGATACCATCGAGGCCAATAAATTGCAAAAAAAGCTAATCGGCTAGACTTCTTGACGGACTGATTGCTACTTAGAACTATGGTTTCAGTTGGCATCAAATCTGAGTGGGATTGTCGTATGAGCTTGTCCTTAGCAGTTTTTAACTCAACTATCTGCACACTATCGATTCGAAAGTTTTGGTGAAGTTGTTGCAATCTCAACATATACGCTGTTATACACTGAAGTTTCGAAAAGTATCTTTTACTAATTAAAAACCGGCTCATCAATTATTGTATTTGGAGAGAACTTTGAAGCGTGTTTTATTCCATTGTTAGGATTGTAAATAATTCCTTTTAAACAAACTCGACGGGCAGCCTCTAAGTCTGGCTCAAAAAACTAATTAACGGACTGGAGGATATAGGGACTGTTGACCCAGTCACTATCTCACAGAACACCCGCAGCAATGCCCCGTGTACCAGTATCAGCTGCGTTATCATTGCTCTTTACTTGAAATCATTCATCAACAGTAGCACCTTCAATAATTTTGGGTTTGCAACAGAAACCGGAAGTTTGATTGTTGAATTCATCCATTGGAAAACGGTGTTGCAGTCCGCCCACGAGAAAGTACGATCATTTTTTATTACCAGGAGTTTTCTATGTCCGTTCTCAATCGGTTCACTAGCTGTTATTTCACCTTTGGCGTTGAGAGCGCTTTCATGGAATCGACTCTAATTTTATCAAAAACAAATGTTAACTGGGTTTTGTTAGTCGCGACGGAGCTGGCACGCAAAAAAACTGCGCATATCTATGTTTACGGCGGGATAATCAAAACAAGCGCGAAGGATTGCTAGTTTAACTAGAACTGGCAACCTAATGTGCAATTCGAGAAACCCGTGCTGCACATCATCAGGCAAAAGGTCCTCCCTTGTTGGCCAGATATGCGACTTTTATCTTTTAGGAGAAGACGTGCATGGTGATCAAACTACAGTGCTGATTTAAATTAACCGGACAAAATATACAAAACTCGAAATTTCAAACGCGTTTTTCTCAAATTGGCCTGAGACTAGTCAAAAAATTAAGAGAACAAATGTTACTTGAATATTCACCAGAATTATTTTTGTGCATTTTTTTCTCCAAAAGTCATAACCAAAAATTTACCCCAAAAGTGGGTCAATTTGGCTTTTTTCAATTAATCAAAAATTACGCTGAAAATACTTCGCTAATTGATAAAAAACTATATCACAAGAAGCCTCTTACACAACCCAACAAAGTTTTAGAAGAGTTAAATCTCCAAAAACCTGTATAAGAGAAAATATTTTTGGGTGATGGTCGAGAAATTTAATTCATAATAAATAAAACTCAAAATCTTTGCTTAAAAACAAGTTTTAAGCAATATACTCAATTTTTTAGAGATTCAACTTTTCTGGAATTTTGTTGGGCTTTGTAAGAGGCTTCTTGTGATATATATTTCTCAATAAAATAACAATCTTCGCTTCGCATACATACACACAGCCCGCTAGGTGGTTGCCCTATTTGAAAGCTTTACTTTTCAAATTTTTGCATGAGACCAGACCAAAAAATTGCATCAGACCAGATCAAAAGTAAGAGCAACAAACAAAGAATGAATCTAAAGTTTTTCTGATAGCCTATGTAGTTTATATAGCTTATTTTCATTTTTTTTGCTCAGTTAGTTTTTCCTAGTTTTATGGCTCGGCCAAACTTTGCATTTTTTGCGGTTATTTTCGAGATGAATTGAAAGCAATGATTTTTAACAAAAAGTTAATTTGGATGGTAAAATAAAACAAATGCAGATTCCCATTATAAAGAAGCCATATAGCCGCAAAATTGATTAAAAATAATGTTGTAAGCAGCTCACTTAATTTTTTTTTGAAAAAAAAGTTTCGAAAAAATGTCTGATATTTTTTAAAATCCCAAAGATTGCTAAGCTCGGGCGGCAACTTTGACAAACAATGTTCCACAACTTTCGGTTATTTGCATTCAAAAATGAACTGTTCCATAAAATTTTGTATGATCAATGTTTTAACAATTTTTTTTTCAAAAAATTTGGATCTCTAGCAAGCAAATCTGTCTTAACGGCAATTATAAGGGCAGTCATGGGGGTGACTAAGTAGGCCCTGCTTACCCTCTGAAAAGCGGCGTACCCAGATGCTTGTAAGGAGTGGTGGGCTACGGAAGTGAGGAATGTAATGCTTGGGGGGTGTACACTCGGGTTTCTGCATACAACGACTGGATTGAACGGAACGCTTAAGTTGTCGGAACAATCAAAACACCTAAGAGCAATCTCAAAATTGTATGCCACCTACTGTCAACTTTCAATGCTAACTAAGAAAACAAAGTATTATTAAAGCTGAGAGGTCGTTGGAATTATTTGAGATCGCGCTTAACTATCATGATACTAGCATGTCATTCAGGTAAGAACTGACAGATGTCGTTTTCAGGCTATTGTTGGGGTCTTTTCATTAATGCATCCCCAGAGTAAATTATAGACCACACACAAAAAAAAACAAAGTTTAAATTTCCTAAAGCTCGTCTGGAGGGCTCTAATGAGAGAGAACCATAAATTGTCCGGTCTTTTTTTTTCAGGAGATACTCGATCTCATCAGATTTATTTTTGAACCAATGTGCTTCAATCAAGTTCAAGCTTTTGTCACCAATTTTTAAAATTTTTTGAAATGATACCAACTTTTGGCATTCAATTCTAAAAAACTAGAGGACTTAGCGGTCGCGCTTTGTCTCTTCTCCTCAAGCCATCTGCAAAGGTTTATGAGTAATTTTTCCGTTTACAAGGTCCGATTGTTACAAAAATTGCCAAGCGGGGGAGGCAAAAAATTGGAGGGTCCAAATAATGTCATATTCTTCTGGTCGCGACATACCAATAATCTTGGCAGGGAAACTCTGTCGCCAATTTTTCATTAGCACGTCTGCAAGAGGATTCTTGCCAAAAGTTTTTCAATTTGTTCAACTGACGGAGAGATCTACATGTCATGAATAACTACTGAAGCATACTTGATTTGACAAGGTGTGATAAACACGCCTCGTGGTTGAGCTTCCTAATTAACGACAAGTATCTATCGGTTATTCAATCAAAAAGTTAAATCAAATTAGTCCAAGTGAGCGGCATACAGTGATTCATGCAAACAAAACCTGTAAAGACGTAGGCAAGCGCAGAATAGCGAAGTGGTTGTTTCTTGACCATTGTCACAAGCGTAATCACTTTTAATTGATTTGAGTATGCAAAAAAATTCTCTGCTAAAAGACCTAGCAGCCCATGATGACTGTTGATAATTTTTCTAAACTTTCATGTTTGCGTCTCGAATTACATAAGCCCCATATGACATAAAAATTGCCGAATGGCCGAAAATCACACATTATTTGCAACAATACCTCTTGAAAGTCCTTGATGTTCCTTCAGCATTTTACGGCCAATTGAAAAAATTTTTAGCTCAAAAAAATTGTACAAAATGAAAAAAATGTTTGATAAAAACAGGTTTTATGAGAAAAATATTGGGATCGGGTTTTTTATTTAGTTTTTTGAGAGGCTTTGGAAAATTATTTCTTTTTATTTCAAAAATTTAGTTTGTCTCAAAAGTACTCTGCCGATTTTCGATAAAAAGATACCAATGGGAAGTCGGCCCACTCTCCTGTGTGCCCACGTAATGGTATAGGTTCTCTATACCTTACCCCACTTTTTACAGCCTTCGAAAAAGTTTTTTGGGGGACTTTTGAACTACATTTTTGGATTTTTTAAATATTTTTTTCAAAAAACTACCCTCTCAAATCTAAAAATTTGGATACAGTGGACTATAAGTTGTTGAAGTTACCCTGCTTTAGCGGTAATGCCCAAAATTTTCGAACAACAGGTTATGATCCTCGGAAAATCAAACTTTCGATTTTTTGACCGTTTTTTGCTAAAATATGACTTTTCTCAAAAACTTCCCCTCTCCGAATCTGAGCTATTGTATCAATGGGTAGAACGAGTTGTGGGAACCTCCCCTGCATAAACAGATCTGCTAAATTTAAGATTCTAGTACTTAAGGTTCTCACAGATTTACTGGTAACTCAAAATATACAGTATGATTTTTTTAACCAAGAGTGAAGAACAAAATATAATTTTAAATAATTCGTATTAACCATGGCTTAAATTTTTTAAACCTGTAAATAAGTGTATTTATTCAGCTTTTAGGACAAAATTACCAAAAAGTATATACATGCGTACCCTAGTCGATCCAGGGATGTTATCCAGGGATACATGCGTTCTAAGAGAATTTTTTGCTAAAAAATACCCATAAATTTTTTATAATTTTTTATGAAATGACATCATTTTAAAATGTGCCAATAGTTAAGACACACTAACATTATTTTAATAATTTCAAGTGTTTCTTACAATGTCATACGTTTTGAATAATCTAGTGTAGATGGTGCAAACTGGAATTCTCAGATCCGATAAAAGCTGATAATTTTTTGACATCAAACTCTGATAAATTTTTTTAGATGGCAGCTCTGATCATTTGTTTTTTAGTCCAAAATAATCCTTAAAACAGGCACTTAAGGTAAAAAACCTGAACTTGCGCATAATTTTGTTCACTAGTCTAGTATTTTCATCGTCATTATAATGGCATATTTCCTTGAGAAAGTTATTCAAACCGAAGTCAGTTAATCTTTGATATCTTTCAATAATCTTTCAAAATATTGACTAAGTATTGAAGAAAAACTTGCACCCTACATTTGAATTTTAGTGATTTAATGATTTTGGCATGGTGATCAAACTACAGTGCTGATTTAAATTAACCGGACAAAATATACAAAACTCGAATTTTTAAACGCGTTTTTTTCAAATTGGCCTGAGACTAGTCAAAAAATTAAGAGAACAAATGTTACTTGAATATTCACCAGAATTATTTTTGTGCATTTTTTTCTCCAAAAGTCATAACCAAAAATTTACCCCAAAAGTGGGTCACTTTGGCTTTTTTCAATTAATCAAAAATTACGCTGAAAATACTTCACTAATTGATAAAAAAATATATCACAAGAAGCCTCTTACACAACCCAACAAAGTTCTAGAAGAGTTAAATCTCCAAAAACCTGTATAAGAGAAAATATTTTTGGGTGATGGTCGAGAAATTTAATTCATAATAAATAAAACTCAAAATCTTTGCTTAAAAACAAGTTTTAAGCAATTTACTCAATTTTTTAGAGATTCAACTTTTCTGGAATTTTGTTGGGCTTTGTAAGAGGCTTCTTGTGATATATATTTCTCAATAAAGTAGTTCGAGCGTAAATTTTGATTAATTGTAAAATTTGTTCTCTTCATTTTTTGTCTAAATTTAACTCATTTTGAGAAAAACGCGTTTGAAGTTTCAAATTTTATTCGTTTTGTCCGGTTAATTTAAGTCACCACTGTAACACTTGTGATTACATTTGTCACTTTGTTTTTCATACTTTATCGTATCATCACGCATTCAGCCATAATAACTAACGTAAAACCACTGAGAAGATTAATTAATTGAAATTGGGGAGAGTGAAACGAGCGAAGCTTGAATGGTTCGGCAAGTTTTTAGCAAAGAGCCTTGAAAGATATCAAAAAAAGTTAAAGTTTTCAGAAGGTTTTTTTTCGAAATTTTTCAAAATTTTGCGATAGAGAATGATGATTTTTCTTACATGATGTTCCGAAAAATCCGGAACTTGGTTTTCTGATGACTAAGAGTCCAAAACAGTTTGGCAAACAAGTAAGTTTGTTTGAAAAAAAATTATCTCGTCATACCATGAAACTGATGCTTGTATGAGATCGTTGGGTCTAGGAAAAAGAATTCTTACGTTATCATATGTTTTATTGTGTAACGAGGAGTCTTACAAGGTTATAGATTTGTAGACTAGATGTGTTTGCTTGCCATATGATCGAACTTGTCACCATGCCGATGTTTGCAACAATCGGACACCGTGAACAAAAAACTACTCATGGAAGGTCACAGTTGGGTGGGGGAGACAAAAGAACCTCATTCTTATACCTCGTAATGTCATGGAAAGTTACGTCGGAATGGGGGAAAGTTAGGTGGCAGAGGCTGCAGAGAATCAGTGCTTAGTATAAAGTCCACTCGGACTATGTCCACAACCCGGATGGGGGTAATCACTTTGTGTTTTCAAATTCAAAATTAGTAGAAATGGGGATTTCTGTCAAGCTGAAAATTGAAATTTTTGCTGAAATTGAAAATCAAAATTAGAAAAAAATCTGAGCAAAAATCTTCAAAATATACTCAATCATTCTAAGTTATGGCAACAGCTCGAACCCAGCGTTTAAAACAGATTATACGCATATTTTAAATCCTATTGCAAGTCATTTTCCCGTTGGCAACTGAAAGTTTTCCAGATTTGTGAAAAAGCAACCTGAAATGCATCCTTTAGGGTATACGACATAGATCTAGTTCTATCTAGCTGGCTCGATTTGTAACCAAATTCCGCGCGAGAAAATTAAACATGGAATGATCACCTCAAATTATGAAAGGCTCAAAGAACGACATTGTCATGCTCTATCTATCCGAGAGAGTTTCCAGCAGCACGAAAAAAACTCTGCTCCCATGACTGTGATGACTACACAATTGCAGTTTGTGGAATGGGGAGCATTTCAGGCACGGAAACTTATTTTCCATGATTCCTTCAGGAAGTTCAATTGAAGGAGAGATCTTGTCCCGTTCGGATCTCTAGCAAGCAAATATGTCTAAAGGGCAATTATAAGGACACTTGTGCGGGTGACTCAGGAGGCACTGCTTACCCTCTGATCAGCAGTGGACCCAGATGTCTCTATGGAGTTGTGAGCTACGGAAGTGAGGATTGTACTGGATGGGGGGTGTACACTCGGGTTTCTGCATACATGGACTGGATTGAATGGAACGTCTGATAAACTAGTAATTCAAAGTATACAGTTTGATTTTTGTAACCAAAAAAGAATGACAAAATATAATTTTAAATAATTTGAATTAACAAGGGTTTTAATCTTTTAAACTGTATATAAGCCTATTTCTTCACATTGTGTACATAATAACCAAAAAATATGTACATGCATATCCTAGTCAATCCAGAGAGGTTGCATAGAAATTTCTTGCAAAACTCTCGCAAGATTCTTCTAAAAACTATGCTTCTCTTGAAAACACTTTTAAAAAATATTTCTTGCAAAGAAGTTGCAAGATAACCTTCCAAATATAAAAATTTTTCAAAGAGCTCTTTAAATTTACGATTACGGGGAAAACAGCTTCACACGCGAAGACAACTATAAGCGTTCGTGGTAGAAGGAAACAATCTTCGCTTCGTTTACATACACACAGCCTGCTACATGGTTGCCCTATTTGAAAGCTTTACATTTCAATTCTTTTGCATCAGACGAGACCGAAAATTGCTTTAGACCAGACCATAAAGTAAAAGCAACAAACAAAGAACAAATTAAAAGTTTTTTCTGATAGCCTAAAACTTTGCATTTTTTTCGGTTATTTTCGAGATGAATTGAAAGCAATGATTTTTAATAAAAAGTTATTTTGGATGAGAAAATAAAACAAATGCAGATTCCCATTATAAAAAAGCCATATAGCCGCAAAATTGATTAAAAATAATGTTGTAAGCAGCTCGCTTAAATTATTTTTTGAAAAAAAAAGTGAAAAAACATTTCTGATGTTTTTTAAAACCCCAAAACTTGTTAAGCTCGTGCGGCTTCTCAAAAACTTCCCCCCTTCCGAATCTGAGCTATTGGCATCAATGGGTAGAACGAAATGTGGGAAGCTCCCCTGCATAAACAGATATGCTAAACAGAGTACATAAATTTCTCACAGATGTACTAGTAACTCAAATATACAGTATGATTTTTGTAACCAAGAGTGAATAACAAAATGTAATTTTAAATAATTCGAATTAACAAAGGATTTAAAATATTTAAACCTGTAAAAAAGCGTTTCTATTCAGCTTTTCGACAAATAACTAAAGTATATATACATGCGTACCCTAGTGGATTCAGGGAGTTTATATAGGCAAAATCTTGCTATTTTTTTGCATAGACCGAGAGCAAATGATTAGAACTGCTCTCTACGAGAAAATCAAAACTTACATTCTAAGACTTAACAAAAATTTCCGGGTCTAAAAAAATAGTTTTTATCATCTGCACTTAAATTTGCGTCGGCTTAACTCTCTTGAAAATAACGGAGAAAAAAAATGTTCATGCGATGTCAAAAAAATTAAAGCAACGTTAGTGAAATGTTCATTGAGAAAAATTATTCCTGTCTGCAAGGACCGTCATTTAAACGGTCAAAAAAACTCACAATAACTCATTTAAACTCAGGGTTTCCAGAATAATCGGTAACATTTTCCACATAATTCTACATTTTTTTAGAAACGCGAAGACAACTAAAGCGTTCGTTGCAGAAGGAAGCAATCTTAGCTTCGCGTACATACACACAGCCCACTAGGTGGTTGCCCTCTTTGAAGTTTACTTTTCAATTTTTCCTGAAAGGCGCTTATCTTGAAACTTTTGATCGACAACTCATAGCCAAGTATCTCACAAAAAATTGCATCAAAACAGACCATAAAGTAATAGCAACAAACAAAGAATGAAAATTTTTTCTGATAGCCTATGTAATTAATATAGCTCAATAATTTTTTGCTCAGTTCGTTTTCACTAGTTTTCTGACTCGGCCATATCTTGCGTTTTTTGAGGTTATTGTAACGAATTTTTGAATGTATTTTCGAGAGCATTTGAAAGCACTGAATTTTAATAAAAAATAAGTTTGTATGGTAAAAAAAAAATGCAGATTCCCATTATAAAGAAGCCACTAGCGCCAAATTGATTTAAAATAATGTTGTAAGCAGCTCACTTAAAATATTTTTTGAAAAAAAAAGTTCACAAAACATTTCTGTTTTTTTTCTAAAACCCCAAACTTTTCAAGCTCGGGCGGCAACTTTGACAAACGATTTTCCACAACTTTCGGTTATTTGCTCTCAAAAATGAACTGTTCCATAAAGTTTTGTATGATCAATGTTTTAACAGTTTTTTTTCGAAAAATTTGGATCTCTAGCAAGCAAATCTGTCTTAACGGCAATTATAAGGACAGTCGTGGGGGTGACTAAAAAGCGGCGTACCCAGATGCTTGTAACGAGTGGTGGGCTACGGAAGTGAGGAATGTAATGTTTGGGGGGTGTACACTCGAATTTCTGCATTGAACGACTGGATTGACGAAACGCATAAGTTGTCGGAACAATCAAAGCACCTAAGAGCAATCCCAGAATTGTATGCCACCTAGTGTCAACTTTCAATGCTAACCAAGAAAAACAAAGTATTATTTAAGCTTTGAAGTCGTTGGAATTATTTGAGATAGCGCTTAACTATCATGATACTAGCATGACCTTGAGGTAAGAACTGACAGATGTCGTTTTCAGGCTATTGTTGGGGTCTTTTCATTAATGCATCCCCAGAGTAAATTATAGACCACCCAAAAAAACAAAGTTTAGATTTCTTAAGAGTCGTCTGGACTTATAGAAGGTCACAGTTGGGTGGAGGAGACAAAAGAACCTCATTCTTATACCTCGTAATGTCATGGAAAGTTACGCCGGAATGGGGGAAAGTTTGGAAAAATTAGGTGGCAGAGGCTGCAGAGAATCATTGCTTAGTATAAAATCCACTCGGACTATGTCCACAACCCGGATGGGGGTAATTACTTTGTAATTTCAAATTCAAAATTAGTAGAAATGGGGATTTCTGTAAAGCTGAAAATTGAAATTTTTGCTGAAATTGAAAATCAAAATTAGAAAAAATCTGAGCAAAAATCTTCAAAATATACTCAATCATTCTAAGTTATGACAACAGCTCGAACCCAGCCTTTAAAACAGATTATACGCATATTTTAAATCGTTTTGCAAGTCATTTTCCCCGTTGGCAACTAAAAGTTTTTCAGATTTGCGAAAAAGCAACCTGAAATGCATCCCTTAAGGTATAAACCATAAAATTAGTTCTATCTAGCTGGCTCAATATGTAACCAAATTCCGCCCGAGAAAATTAAACATGGAATGATCACCTCCAATTATGAAAGGCTCAAAGAACGACATTGTCATGCTCTATCTATCCGAGAGAGTTTCCAGCAGTACGAAAAAAACTCTGCTCCCATGACTGTGATGACTACACAATTGCAGTTTGTGGAATGGGGAGCATTTCAGGCACGGAAACTTATTTTCCACAAGTCCTTCAGGAAGTTCAACTGAAGGAGAGATCATGTAACGTTCGGATCTCTAGCAAGCAAATCTGTCTAGAGGACAATTATAAGGAAATTGTGGGGGTGACTCAGGAGGCCCTGCTTATCCTCTGAAAAGCGGCGTACCCAGATGATTGTACGGAGTGGTGAGCTACGGAAGTGAGGAATGATTTGGATAGGGGGTGTACACTCGGGTTTCTGCATACAAGGACTGCATTAAATGGAACGAAAAAAATTCTCGGAACAATCAAAGCACCTAAGAGCAGTCCGAGAATTGTATGCCACCTAGTGTCAACTTTCAATGCTAACTAAGAAAAACAAAGTATTATTAAAGCTTAGAAGTCGTTGGAATTATTTGAGATAGCGCTTAACTATCATGATACTAGCATGACCTTGAGGTAAGAACTGACAGATGTCGTTTTCAGGCTATTGTTGGGGTCTTTTCATTAATGCATCCCCAGAGTAATTTATAGACCAACTAAAAAAACAAAGTTTAGATTTCTTAATGCTCGTCTGGTGGGCTTTAATGAGAGAGAACCATAAATTGTCCGGTCTTTTTTTCAGGAGAAATTCGATCTCATCAGATTTATTTTTGAACCAATGTGCTTCATTCAATTTCAAGCTTTTCCTACCCATTTTTAAAACTTTTTGAAAAGATACCAATTTTTGGCATTCAGCTCTAAAAACAAGAGGACTTACCGGTCGCGTTTTTCTTTTCTCCTCAAGCCATCTGCAGGGGTTTATGAATAATTTTTCCATTTACAAGGTCCGATTGTTACGAAAATTGCCAAGCGGGAGAGGCAAAGAATTGGAGGGTCGAAAAAGTGTGTGGGGGACTTTTGACCTTTATTTTTGGATTTTTTCTACATTTTCTCAAAAAGTAGCCTCTCAAAACTAAAATTTTGAATTCAATGAACAGAACAGGTTGTTGAAGCTACCCTGCTTTAGCGGTAATGCCCAAACTTTTCAAACAACAGGTTATGATCCTCGGAAAATCAAACTTTCGATTTTTTGACGTTTTTTGAAAATTTTGACTTCTCCGGAAACTACCCTCACAAACTGAGGTTTTGACTAAAATGGGTGAAACAATTTGTGGGAGACTCCCCTGCATCACGTGTGACGCCCAATTTTTTGCAAAAATTATGACTCTCGGAAAAATCAAATTTTCGAAATTTTCGAATCGGAAAAGTCAAATTTTCGAAATTTTCGAATCTTAGCTATTGGTATCAATGGGTAGAACTAAATATGGGACGCTCCCCTGCATAAACAGATATGCTAAACAGAGTACATAAACTTCTCACAGATATACTATTAACTCAAAATATACAGTCTGATTTTTGTAACCAAGAGTGAATAACAAAATGTAATTTTAAATAATTCGAATTAACAATGGCTTTAAAATTTTTAAACCTGTAAAAAAGCGTATCTATTCAGCTTTTCGACAAAATAACCAAAGTATATTACATGCGTACCTTAGTCGATTCAGGGAGGTTATATAGGCAAAATCTTGCTATTTTTTTTGCATAGACCGAGAGCAAATGATTAGAACTGCTCTCTACGAGAACATCAAAACTTACATTCTAAGACTTACCAAAAATTTCCGGGTCTAAAAAGCTAGTTTTTATCATCTGCATATAAATTTGCGTCGGCCTAGTTCTCTTGAAAATACGGGGAAACAAAATGTTCATGAGAAGTCAAAAAAATTAAAGCAAGGTTAGTGAATTGTTCATTGAGGAAAATTATTCCTGTCTGCAAGGACGGTCGTTTAAACGGTCGAAAAAACTCAAAATAATTTATTTGAACTCAGGGTTTCCAGAATAATTGGTAACAGTTTCCACATAATTCTACATTTTTTATAAAAACGCGAAGACAACTAAAGCGTTCGTTGCAGAAGGAAGCAATCTTAGCTTCGCGTACATACCCACAGCCCACTAGCTGGTTGCCCTATTTGAAGTTTACTTTTCAATTTTTCCTGAAAGGCGCTTGTCTTAAAACTTTTGATCGACAACTCAAAGCTAAGTATCTCACAAAAATTGCTTCAAAACAGACCATAAAGTAATAGCAACAAACAAAGAATGAAAGTTTTTTCTGATAGCCTATGTAATTTATATAGCTCAGTATTTTTTTTGCTCTGTTCGTTTTCACTAGTTTTCTGGCACGGCCATACCTTGCATTTTTGAGGTTATTGTCACGGATTTTTTAAGGTATTTTCGAGAGCATTTGAAAGCACTGAATTTCAATAAAAAATAAGTTTGTATGGTAAAAAAAAGCAGATTCCCATTTTAAAGAAGCCATTTAGCCGCAACATTGATAAAAAATAATGTTGTAAGCAGCTCACTTAAATTATTTTTTTAAAAAAATTTACAAAACATTTCTGTTTTTTTTTTCTAAAACCCCAAACTTTTCAAGCTCGGGCGGCAACTTTGACAAACGATTTTCCACAACTTATTTGCTCTCAAAAATGAACTGTTCCATAAAGTTTTGTATGATCAATGTTTTAACAGTTTTTTTTTCGAAAAATTTGGATCTCTAGCAAGCAAATCTGTCTTAACGGCAATTATAAGGACAGTCGTGGGGGTGACTAAGGAGGCCCTGCTTACCCTCTGAAAAGCGGCGTACCGAGATGCTTGTAAGGAGTGGTGGGCTACAGAAGTGAGAATGTAATGTTTGGGGGGTGTACACTCGAATTTCTGCATACAACGACTGGATTGAACGAAACGCATAAGTTGTCGGAACAATCAAAGCACCTAAGAGCAATACCAGAATTGTATGCCACCTAATGTCAACTTTCAATGCTAACCAAGAAAAACAAAGTATTATTAAAGCTTAGAAGTCGTTGGAATTATTTGAGATAGCGCTTAACTATCATGATACTAGCATGTCCTTGAGGTAAGAACTGACAGATGTCGTTTTCAGGCTATTGTTGGGGTCTTTTCATAAATGCATCTCCAGAGTAAATTATAGACCACCCAAAAAAAACAAAATTTAGATTTCTTAATTCTCGGCTGGTGGGCTTTAATGAGAGAGAACCATAAATTGTCCGGTCTTTTTTTTTCAGGAGAAACTCGATCTCATATGATGTATTTTTGAACCAATATGCTTCAATCAAGTTCATGCTTTTCCTACCCATTTTTAAAACTTTTTGAAAAGATACCAATTTTTGGCATTCAGCTCTAAAAACCAGAGGACTTACCGGTCGCGTTTTTTTTTCTCCTCAAGCCATCTGCAGGGGTTTATGAATAATTTTTCCATTTACAAGGTCCGATTGTTACGAAAATTGCCAAGCGGGAGAGGTAAAGAATTGGAGGGTCGAAAAAGTTTGTGGGGGACTTTTGACCTATATTTTTGGATTTTTTCTAGATTTTGTCAAAAAGTAGCCTCTCAAAACTAAAATTTTGAATTCAATGGACAGAACATGTTGTTGAAGCTACACTGCTTTAGCGGTAATGTCCAACATTTTCAAACAACAGGTTATGATCCTCGGAAAATCAAACTTTCGATTTTTTGACCGTTTTTTGAAATTTTTTGACTTCTCCGGAAACTACCCTCACAAACTGAGGTTTTCACTAGAATGGGTAATACAAGTTGTGGGAGGCTCCCCTGCATCACCGGTTACGCCCAATTTTTTGCAAAAATTATGACTCTCGGAAAAATCAAATTTTCGAAATTTTCGACTCGGAAAAGTCAAATTTTCGAAATTTTCGAATCTTAGCTATTGGTATCAATGGGTAGAACAAAATATGGAACGCTCCCCTGCATAAACAGATATGCTAAACAGAGTACATAAACTTCTCACAGATATAGTAGTAACTCAAAATATACAGTATGATTTTTGTAACCAAGAGTGAATAACAAAATGTAATTTTAAATAATTCGAATTAACAATGGCTTTAAAATTTTTAAACCTGTAAAAAAGCGTATCTATTCAGCTTTTCGTCAAAATAACCAAAGTATTTTACATGCGTACCTTAGTCGATTCAGGGAGGTTATATAGGCAAAATCTTGCTATTTTTTTGCATAGACCGAGAGCAAATGATTAGAACTGCTCTCTACGAGAACATCAAAACTTACATTCTAAGACTTACCAAAAATTTCCGGGTCTAAAAAGCTAGTTTTTATCATCTGCATATAAATTTGCGTCGGCCTAGTTCTCTTGAAAATACGGGGAAACAAAATGTTCATGAGAAGTCAAAAAAATTAAAGCAAGGTTAGTGAATTGTCATTGAGGAAAATTATTCCTGTCTGCAAGGACGGTCGTTTAAACGGTCGAAAAAACTCAAAATAATTTATTTGAACTCAGGGTTTCCAGAATAATTGGTAACAGTTTCCACATAATTCTACATTTTTTTATAAAAACGCGAAGACAACTAAAGCGTTCGTTGCAGAAGGAAGCAATCTTAGCTTCGCGTACATACCCACAGCCCACTAGGTGGTTGCCCTATTTGAAGTTTACTTTTCAATTTTTCCTGAAAGGCGCTTGTCTTGAAACTTTTGATCGACAACTCATAGCTAAGTATCTCACAAAAAATTGCATCAAAACAGACCATAAAACAATAGCAACAAAAAAAGAATGAAAATTTTTCTGATAGCCTATGTAATTTTTATCGCTCAGTTTTTTTTTCGCTCAGTTTGTTTTTACTAGTTTTCTGGCTCGGCCATACCTTGCATTTTTTGAGGTTTTTGTAACGGATTTTTGAAGGTATTTTCGAGAGCATTTGAATAAAAAAATAAATTTGTATGGTAAAGAAAATGCAGATTCCCATGATAAAGAAACCACCTAGCCGCAAAATTGATTTAAAAAAATGTTGTAAGCAGCTCACTTGAATTAATTTTTGAAAAAAAAAGTTTACAAAACATTTCTGTTTTTTCTAAAACCCCAAATTTTTTAAGCTAGGGCGGCAACTGTGACAAACGATTTCCCCAACTTTCCGGTATTTGCTCTCAAAAATGAACTGTTCCTTAAAAATTTGTATGATCAATATTTTAACAATTTTTTTTTCAAAAAGTTTGGATCTCTAGCAAGCAAATCTGTCTTAACGGCAATTATTAGGACAGTCGTGGGGGTGACTAGGGAGGCCCTGCTTACTCTCTGAAAAGCGGCGTACCCAGATGCTTGTAAGGAGTGGTGGGCTACAGAAGTGTAGAAAATGAACAAAAAACACTACATAAATACGCCATAAACCAAGTAACTCTAGGCGAATCCGAACCACAAAAAATAGAAACAACGAATATAGAAGCAACACCTTATTCAAAACCCCGAGCTACAACCTCGACAGGATACAAAATCACAGCAACATTCTCAGAGAAAAAAGTACATTGTTCCCAAATCTCAAATGGAAACAAAAATAGACTCGATCACGAATCTTTCTATCAAAGCAATTTAGAAGGACTTTTTTATCTTAACCCTGAAAGTTGTAAAAACGAATTTGAACAATTAAAACTAACTAAAAATAAAGGCTCAAACCGAAAGTTGGTAGTTTTTTAAGTTTTTTCAGACTCTGCACACCAAGCAATACTCAAAAGAAACCAAGGTTACATAAAATTAGACGATAAATACCCGTTCCACGGCGCACATGGACAAATAACCTATGACCTCCATGATAAAAATTATATAGCACACATTGGAATAAACACACTTTCTGATTACAAAGCTGACAGAAAAACAAGATATATCAATATATAATAATTTTTGATTGAAAAATCCAATTAGAAAAAATACAACTGCCACAAGATTTAAAAGAAAAATGACACCATGATTTATCAAGGAATACGATTACCTTACAAAAAGGACCAAGGTTATTGCGATTCAACAAGAAGAACATAAGCAACTATTGTTTGGTTCCCAGAAGACACATGTACCACATTTCAAGTTGTAAGAATACACGCAAGAATGACAAAATTTCATCAAAAATACTTTATTGTAACAATCCCTTACAATAAAGTAAACCCTGTTAAACCCGACAAAAAAATAATCGTTATAACAATATCTTTTGAATGGAAAGCAAATTGACTCGTTTTCAAATCTAATCGAAACAGAACTCGCTTGCAAATATAAAACTCCACTTCATAAAACACAATACTCAGAAATTCTTGTCGAATACGAAAAAAGTTTCGAAATGAAAACAGGAAAAAAATAATTAACCCAAATCCAATGCATCATGTTTCTAATCATGACAAAAAATCATAAATCCCAGTAAAATTTCTGAAAAACACAGAAAACACTCTTGGAAAACTTCGACCGCAAGACAAAAGCAGCACACGTTTAAAAGAACTATCACTGATGAACGATACCTTTCTTGGTGCACTTCACTATGAAATCCACTTGACATGAAATTGGACTATACAATAAGTAGAACTTTTCAAGAAATGTCACTATCAGAACTGAAAACGCTTCATCACTTATGTGAACTTGAAAGAACACAAATTTTACAATCACTTGCACTTGCAGCATTAAATTTATCTTGTCAGGATATTTATTATCAGGAAACGTGATAAAAATTTTTTAGACTACGAAGGAACTAAAATATGGTATTACACAAATACAAAAAAAGTATCAACGTTATATTATTTGAAGGTAAGAGATGTTACAAAAGAATCCTACTTTCTACAAAAATAAAAGAGATTTTGTTGGCACAATTTCTAGACGAACATATTTTTGAGACACAGACGTCCCGTGTGGATCTGAAATTAGCCACAGTGTTGTACAGCTAAATCCAGATGAATATTAATACTATCTTCTCACGCCATATCCTACACTTATACCACCATTGAAGAAATTTTCACCAGAAAGTATCAGTGCTATTGCTAGAAACCCAAATAAAGATTTACAATCAGTAGGTGAATACTCTAGATCAGATATACAACATCACATCCGTACATAACAATTTACAAAAATGGATACAATACAAAACAACCCATTGACCAGAATTAAGAAAACTTAAGAGGATTTTCAGACATCTAAACACACGACTACAGTGGATATTTTAAAGATATAAAATATTACTTTTATTTACACGGTGAAAAATACTGTCCAGAAGATATTTCACCTTTTAATATTATTAGCTTTGTAAAATTGAAGCTAGAAATATAGACTTTCTCGCCTTTCTAGGATGGCCCTTTTATATCTTGAAAAGCTTAACTATATTATACGCAAGGTTTTTTTTTGAATTTTTCTTCTCATTATTGAAAGGAATCTATAACATATGCGCACTACACAAACAAGTAAACAAACAAGCAAGTGTACCAAGCATAATATTCGCAGGATTCTTTGGAATAGTTTCAACCTCAATTAACAAGATTCTTCAACACGCTCAAACAAATGAACACAACAAAAAGCTCTCAACCACACCAAAAGCATATGATAATTCACAAGACAACAAAAATACTACACCTACTGCACCACAATTACACAATTTACTCAATAACCATCCGTTATCTTTAGTACTACGAAACCATAGGAATACAGCCACAACAGAGCACATCTCTACAAGTCATAGTTATCCACAAAGTTTTGCGTTTTTGCGTTTCCAGAAGAAAAAGTAAGTTTAGTTTTTTCATATTTTTTTTAAAAGATCCTAAGAAAAATTGCTTTATAGAATGAAGTTTCCCAAAAAATTTTGCATACTTGTTAAAAAATAATTACAGTTTTTGCAACTTGCAAAAAATTTTTTATTCTTTTTGCACACTTGTTTAGAAAATCAAAGAAATTCTCACAAAGAAAAAAAAAATATTTGGGCATTTAAAAAAAATACTGTACAACATTCTCTTGCACTGTTGATAAATTAAGTAAATGAAAGCCTTTTCTTAATTTTGATCATAAAGAAATCTATTTTTTGCTTGTCTGTTGATCAAAAACATCAAAAAAACAATGTACTAAGATTACGAATATCGCTCGAAGTAAAAAAAATGAAACCTTTTGATAATGATTTAACAAGTTTTTTACAATAAAAGTTTGCGTTTTTGCGTTTGCATAGGAAAAAAAAATTTTGGTTTCTGCGTTTATGATTTAAAAAATCTTGAAAAAAGTTGCTTTATTCAATGAAAATTTTCTTGCAAAATTTTGCATATAGGTTGAAAAAATCATTACAGTTTTTGCAATTTGCAAAAAATTTTATAAGTTTTTCTTGCACACTTGTTATAAAAGAACAAAAAAATTTTCCATTTCAAGAATAATTGCCTTAATTTTTTTCGCATTTTAAAAAGTGTCATAGAAGTTTTTCTTCCACTGTTAAAAGTTAAAGCTTAAGAGTTTCTTCAATTTACGCTTTATCATTAAAAAATCCATTTTTTGCATCTAGGTTGATCAAACGCATCAGAAAAACAACGTATTAGGATAGGGAGTAGCACTGAAAGTCATCAATTATAAAAAAGTTTCAGCAATAATTTAAAAAGTTTTTTACAAAAATTATTGCGTTTTTTGCATTTGCTTAAGAAAAAATAAGTTTGGTTTCTGCATGTTCTTATAAGAAAACATGAAAAAAGGTGCTTTATGCACAAATTGTTCTCAAAAACTTTGCGTACTTGTTAAAAATTATTACAGTTTTTGCAACTTGAGAAAAAATTTCATATATGTTTTTGCAAACTTGTATAAAAGTTCAAAAACAAATTTCGCATTTTAAGAAAAATCCTATCAAGTTTTTTTTTGTATTTCAAAATTGTATTATACAAGTTTTTCTTGCCTTGTTAAAAACTAAAGCTTAAATAATCTCACTCAAAAACATCAGAAAAACAATGTATTAAGATAGGTAATAGCACTCAAGTCATCAATATTGATGATTTCTAAATATTATTTCAATCAGTTTCTTACAATAAAAATTTTGATTTTATGCTCTATTGAAAAAGGAAGGTCTTTGCATATATTTTTCAAAAAAATTTGAAAAAAATTGTACCATGCATAAATTTTTCTCGTAAATGTTCACTAATTTGTTAAAAATATCATTATCTTTTTTGCATCTAATAAAACAATCATAAATTTGTTAGTTGAAAAGTTTTTAAATTGAAATCAAATTAAATTTGACAAGACTTTTATCAAGAAATAATCAAAAATTAACAGAAACATTGACACGCTCACTATATACAATTTCATAACCATCAAGGAAACAATTAATTGTTTTGAATAAATCAGATTCATACTTTGAGTTTTGAATTTTTCGAATTCTGTCTAAGAATGCTGAGCCCAAAGTTTGCGTAGATGCAACCTTTTGATTAAAATTTAGATATGTTTTTTGAACTCTTTGCCAACGACTCTTTTCCTTGATACGCTTGGTGTTTTTTCAGCACCTCTCACCATAAATTATGCTGATCACCGCAACTAAACTGATTTAACACTTCCCCACATGATGTGACAATAATCTCTGAAGAATTTGGCTAAGAGATGTTCTCATTAAAATTAAATGAAACTTTCAACTTTCCAAGGAACAGAGTTAATTGTGAGTAGACACGCAATAATCTTGGGGTTACTACCTATTTTTCGTAAAATTCGGTGAAAACAGTAATCAATAATGGTTTTTTTATTATAATCTTAATAAAAGCTGGGAAGAGCTTGACACATAGCAGCTGCCATTGGGAAGATTGATTGTTGCTAAAAGTGGTGAATTTATATAGTAGTAGAAGCGCCTATGCAATTTCAAAATAGTGAAATTTCATTTGAAACTTTCATGTTTGGTACTATTTCCGTATATGGAAATCGCGATGACTCAATCTGCTTACTTCCATTTTCATTTAATCTCAAAATCATTTCTCTCCTTTCTCGTCATCTGATCAGTTCGCTCTTTAAAATGTAATCAAGAAAAAATGATACTCCCAACTACATTGAATTTTAAAAAAATCAAATAAGAAATGGGGGATTTATTTCGTTCCAAAAACCCTTCAAGGGTAAAAAATATTCTTCGAACCGTGCTTTCAACTCTTAAAAATAAATGATTTAGGACAATTTGAAAAGTCCCAAAAAGTCTATCTTAGTGAAAAAGAAGGAGAAGCAATATCGGCAATCCGGAATACCGTTATTCACGATGCTGAAAACCTCGGACTTGTACCTATATATGAAGCCAAATCTGGCAAAGAATCAATTATGGATCAGGAGGTCGAAATCTGTAATAGAGTATATGAAATAGCAAGATACAACTTGAGGAGGGTGTGTGTCACAATCAAAAAGTACATGAACAACCCGCTCTACAATCAGATTCGACTCTTCACTGCAAAACAGAATGAAGAAATGAAACAAGTTGCCTATGTCAACTATACTTTGAAAGAATTTAAAAAACTGTCGGTAAATTTGGGATATTTTATGTTTGTTGATAATTGTAAACCTCAGTAACATTTTGTGATGTTTTTGTTTGTTTGGTAATTGAATTATTATTGGTTCAAAACTACTTTTTTCTGACTGAAGTGTTCCTTTAGAGCCAGGATATCTGAGGAAAAGTCAGACAAAACATATAATTTAATAAAAATTGACAAATGACACCAATAACACCAAATAAAACCAATTTTGCAGTAATTTTTCCAAAAGTTCCAGGAATTTTTTTAAATCAAATTTTAAGTAAATTTTGTCTTATTTGAACAAAATTACAAACAAGAATGTATATTTAATTGAAAATATTATCTGTATTTTTTCGATTTTTTGATTTTCATTGGTTGTTTTCAATTTTTTTTGCCTTAATTTGAAGTTTTAATTGGCTTTATGAATTTTTTACTATAAGATGCTAATTAAGGGAAAACCTTTTATTAAGATTGTTATTACAAAACAAAAATAAAAAGGAAACAAAAATTCGAGTTTTTTTCAAGTTTTGTTCTATATTTCAGTAAAACATATGGTTCTATCAAAACCGTTTTCAATGTCTGAGATAGACATTTATCAGATTTTAAGGTTGAACTACTACAAAAACCAAAAAATTGGTGAACAGATGACGTTGATTGAGAATGTTTTAGTTTTGAAATGTATAGAAACACAGAAAGTTCAAAAATGTTGTTAAAACAATGAAGAGGAGATTTCAGAAAAAAAATTTTGCCAGATTCATCAACAATGTTTTTATATTGAAAATTTAACTCAGGTTGAGTGGTCAATCAAAAAAAAAATAAAACAACGGAAGAGCCTTTGAAATGAAAATTGAAGATAAGGAACATCATTTCGATTACTTTATTTGAATTTGATACAAACACAAAATCAAGATTTGTGGTAATTTTTTTTTCCTTTGTTAGAAAAAGAAAAAATCAAAAAAATTTCGGTTGAAACTTAAAAATTTGAATTTAGTATAGAAAGAATGATCTAAACAGGACTAGAAATATCATTTATGTCATTTTTTGTCAAATGCTTATGTTATTTATCTTGGAAAAAATCAATCAAATTGATTAATTGGGAAGCTTCATGAACATAGATTGATTCTGATTTAATAAAATATTTGAGAATCTGTAAATATTTCTTTCTGATTGGTTGATATCAAAATTGTTGAAAACTTCATTTTGAGTATAAGTTTGTTTCTGATTGGTTGATATCATAAAATATAAAATTTTCTTTATAAGTAATGCTCGATTCCGATTGGTTATTATCAAATTTTTTGAAAGTTCTATGGTTATATTGGTCGATTTTCATTTCAGCTTAATCAAACAGGATTATTTCCATTATGATTTTTTTTTCATATTAAAAACAATTGATTAAGAAATTTGCTGTTTTTCCGCTTTTCATTCATTTTCTGAGGCTATCCAACTCTTCTTATCTAAAAATGTGGTATATTCTAAATCTCCCATTTGTTCTCAAGTTCTTTCTTTACTTATTGAGATGCTGTCACTGAATAGAAACGTACGAGTTGCATGTCTTGAATGGGGCAGAGAATGAACTCGCTAACACGTATCAAGACATCATAGAATCTGACGTGTTTTGAAGTGTTCGAACTGTAACTTTTATACATATAGCAGCTAGGAACTCACTTATCATGTCAAGAAGAAGTATGCTTTTGTCAACATAATGTTAAATTATCTGCTCAGCAGTCTTCAAGTACACTCCAAGAGAAGGTAAAATAATTTTTTGTAAATTAAAAACATAGGAGAAATTACTATGAACAATAGTTTTTTTTGAGTCTGAAAAGTCTATACAATTGTAATAAATATAAAAAACTCTAGTAAAAGTTAAACAGTTTTTTCATCATTATTCTTGGTCTATTTTTTCAAAGATTCTGATTGATAATAAAACCAGCACAGTCGAGTTAAAATTATCGTGAAACTTTCAATGAAAATCGATCCGAAAATCTTAATTCTACAGGAAAAACTCCATTGGTTGCAAATTTGCGGAGATTTTGTTGCAACGGATTTGTAATAAAATTGCATAACACACGCCAATGAATCGTTTAGTACTTGTTGAAATATGTAAAAAACTGGATGTTTACAAAACATCGACTAATTGAAAGGTTTTGCCTAGTTGCCATTTTAAAGTTTTCCTTGCTTAGTGTTTCCAAAAGTGTTCAAGAGTAGTTCGTTTTTAAGCAAATATTGAGTGTTGATTTTTAAGAATTATGATTTCTACTGGTTTTATACTGTTTACAGATAATGAGGGTTGATTTATTAAGAATTATGGTTTTCTACTGTTTCTACTGGTTTTTCTACTGTTTATAATAATATACATCTTTCTCAGCCAAAAAACTACTTTCTCAGCCAAAAATTTTAGCAAAGGATTTTTGGCATAAATTCTGCTGAGGATTATTGAACGTTCGTCATTTTTCTATCTAAAATTCAATTTTCAAGTGAATTTTTTTTTCAAAATGGATTAAGCTGGAAATTAGTAGATGAAACACAAACTGAGAAATTACTAAGCTGAGATAGAATTGAATTTAATTCTTGAGGAGTTTTGAGATATTTTTTCTGAAGTTTAGCTTATAAACTGTATCTTGAGAAAAACCCAAAATTAGAATCTCAAAGACTTATAATTATGTGTACTTTATTTGAAAAGTTGCTATCATTTGGTATATGTATATAAAAATTCAGAAGTTCAGAGGATAATTTTTGTAAATTTAACCCAATTCCGACACCTTTTGCTTTCAAGATCTAGATTTCATTATTTTGAAAAAAAAAAACAAAAAAAAATGACGCAGAAAGATCTTTAGAGAAAATATTATAGAGCTTGCTAAAAATTTCTAAGCAAACTGATGCTTTAGCAAAACCAGATGCTGAAATTTTGAAATTTAACAAGAAAAAAATCATTTAGACAGTATAGGTTTTTTTCTGGTTAGTTTCAATGTAGATTTTGTTCTGGTTGGCTTCATTTTTTTTTCAGTTCGAAAAATAGGTAGAACTATTTAGTTTTTTGCTGAATAAATTCCGCAAAACTATTCAAATGTTACAATTTGATACTTGAATTCCTTTTCTAAATCAATTTTTCTTAGAAGTGATCTTTCAGAAGTTTTAAGATGTTGCAGAAGTTAGGAACTAGGTTCCCTTGCATATTTCTACTTCCGAAGGTTCTCAGAATAAAATCAATAGAGCTACTCTTTGCTGGCTCCAAAAATTCAACGTAAAAATACACTTTTATGTTCTCAATTTTTACAAATGCTTTGAAATGTTTGTACTAGCACCGGTTGCTTCTCACTTAGGCATTTTTTGAGAACACTTCCAACAAAAGTCAAGAATATAAAGCGATTTAATAACTATTTTGCAAGAAAAGTGATAGTTGATGATCCCAAAAATTTCTTTTTGGCTTAAATAGTTAGCTTTAGCAGCTGAACAAAGGAATCATTGCAAACTACATAGTAATATTAGACGTTCTAGACAGGTCTAGTTTTGTATCTGCCAGCAAATTGATCATTCAGTTGATACTATTTTCCTCCTGAATTCGCCAACTAAATTTTCTTGCAAAGTGATTTCAATAGCGAAAACACGTATTATTCAGAAAGCAAGAATAATTTTAAGACTTAGAAAATTTCTACGGAAAAACTATAGAGAGAAGCAACAGAGAAATAATCATCAGTGATGAAGACAATTTTCTTGAATTTTATCCGATATCTAATATACTTCAAAAAAATACCCTATTTTTGTCAAATTTAGTATAAAACTATTCTATTTTCATCACTGATCTGAAAATTGGTATTTTTAACGAGAAAATTTTCTCAGAAATAAGTAATTTTTGTACAAATTTGGGTTAATCAGTGAGAAAAAACAGTGAATATTGCTCTTTTTGTTCATTTGATTGAAATTCTTAGGTGAACTCTCCCTGAACTATTCAAAAATCCAGGTAATTACCTAAATAAAAGGTTAAAAGTGGAAAATATTGTATAAATTTGACTAATTTTTACTTTTTTTCCTCTCGAAAATTACGATCAATTTTCCCGAGAAATCGGAATTTTCAATAGAGATTTAGCATAAATGAGCTTTATCTGTTAATAGCATTATATAACGTGCGTTTTAGCTCAAATTAGTGTAAACTTTGCAGTATTTCACTTTTTTGAAAAAAAAGTTGTGTAAAAATCAATATTTTTATTCAAAATTTTGTATCATTGTCTCAACATGATGACAATTAAAATACAACTTGGGACTAAATTTAAATTTGTATGTTTTTTTTATGTTTAGATCAATTACGACAAAAAAAATTTGATCAAAAAGACTTCTGCAAATTTTTCCAAAAAATTATATTTTTTGCACTTTTTTCCCAAAAACTTGAAATTTTTGCAACTTTTTTTTCAAAAACTTGAGAATTATTGAAGTTTCATTAAGTTTCAGCATAATTTCAGGTAGATTGATCACTGTTTCAAAAAGTAAGATTATCTAATAAATTAGTTAATAAGTCTAATTATAACAAATCTTATCGTGTTTTGAAGTTTTTTTTAGTTTCAGTTTTTTTGATAAAAAATGCCAATTTTTGCACAAAAAACTTTTAACACTAACTTACCATGAACTAAAAAACTATTTACATGACCGTCGTTTTACAACAAACACGTAATTATTCAACGATTTTTTACCAATTAGATAACGCGCGTTAAAATTTTTGCGAAAAAACTAGACATTTCCACACAAAATTCAAAAATTTTTCGTTTTTCTTTCTCTTACCATCACACTGAAAGTTTACCATTGGTATCCCCTATATTAATACATTGTAGACTCTATACCCAAAGTTAAAACCTAGAACCGGGTAGTACCGAGGAATGCCCTTCGTAGGGGTTGCAAAATTTAAAGCTAAAAGACAGAAACATAGCCAACAGAGAGTTGCAAAAGAGTAAAAAAACGCAAGGACTTTCAAGAGCAATTTTTGATGAAAATTTTTGTGATAACATCATTTCAGTTCGAGAAAACTGGATCAACCGAAAATAGCCATTTAAAGATCGGAAAAGAGTAATGAATCAAGTAAATAATTTAAAAAACACTGATTTGTCTCAACTTTCGAATTTCGAAGAAAAAAGTAGATGCCCCTCAAGCTCTTTGAATTTCTAGAACGATTTATGATTGGCTGGCTTTTTTGAAAACTAGTTCTACGGAAATAATTGTTAAATGATCTTCAGTGTAAACACATTTTAGGAGTTTACTGTTTTGGCACTATTTCCTATTTTTTGTCGCTCAACGCCCTACTACGTTGTTGCTTCCTGATGGTTTTTAATAACTCTTCATACTCAGCAAAAAATGAATTTTTTGAAACAGTGGTACATGTAACAGCTCTGATTTTTCCGTTTCAAAAAAAATTCGGCATATTGTTTGTTTGCTTATGTTTTGTCGGCTTAGTTGCCACATATAAAGTTTTTGCTGTATTAAATTTTCTTTTTTGCCGCTTTTGTTTTTTGATTTTTTTAGCCTAAAAATTTGTCGGCCTAAATGATTTCAATTTAATTGTCAGATGTTTACTCACCTAATTTTTGTGTCATTCGGTTGAATCATAACTTGATGTTTTTTTCCGAAATGCACAAAACATTGAAGACTTCAGAATGGAATTTATACTTCAAAGATTTTCATTTTCGCTCAAAAACGGTTTTTGAGTTTTCATTAACCGCGGACGATTAGGTTCATCGACGTGATTTTCCGCATTTAGAACATCATTTCAGACAACTTTATGAAGCTTTTTAGTTGTGATTTTAAAGAAAAAGTTTTGGCTCTCTTTTTTTTCCTGTCTACTAGCTTGCAATGCTATTTTGTGGTTTCGCAAGTATCCTGTACACTTAGCCTGAAGGTAACGAATACACTTGGAATGGTAAAGATCCTGGGTCCTGGCAAAGGTCCTGGGTTTTTTTTCCATCGGGAAATATTCCATTTCAATTAAAACTGTCGATCTAATATTTGTCTGCTCACGATTTGTCGGTCTAGTTGCCACATCTAGGGTTTTCTTATTTTCGCTGTAAATTTTTTTTGTAGTTGCTTTTAGTGTTGTAGCTTTGAAAAACCTGCCAAATCGAAATTTTTTTTTTTATTTTGGTTGTAATTTTACCAACTTGATTTATTTAAAACTAGTTTTTTTGGTTATTTTTTCGGCTATTTTTTCGGCTTAATTGGTTTCGGTGTAATTTATATCAAATAGTTGGCCTCTTACTGACCAAAAAAAAAATTCTGAGGGGAGGAAGGATGTAATTTTTTTTATTTTGTAGAGTTTTTTTTTTTAATTTTGTTGGCATAAAGAGGTACTGTTCATGTGTTTTCGGCTTTGCTACCGCTTGGTTAAGTTTTGATCCGGTTCTTTTCTTACATTCTATTGTCTGGGTATGTTTTTTGAACAATTTTTTATTCCTTTTGATAATCTAGTCGTGTATATACTTATTGCACCGTAAGCAACCTTTCACAGGACTCGTCGAATCCTGATGGTACCTTGGTTCATAACGAATTTAAACTCCTTGCCGTCTCCTGTCTCCTTAGCCTGGAGGTAACTTATACGCCTGAGGTGGCAAAGGTCGAATATTCGAACTGACCAGGACCTACTTTTTTCTCAAACTGAAAAATTGGCTTAATAATTGTCTATTTATGTTTGATCGGCTTAAATGCCTGATCTAAGAATTTTGTGCTGTTAGCAATTTACAAACAATTTAGATGCTTCAAGTGTTATAGCGTTTTTAAAATTGGGCCGGCTTGAATTTTCTACAGCGGTTCTAACTTTATCAGCTAAAATTGTTAAAATTTTATTTTATTTCAGTTTTGTTTTGTCTTTTTTCTTTTTTCTTTTTTCAGATTTTTTATTATAATTGTCGTTCGATGAGCGAAAAAGTTTTTGTGTACGCATGAGACACATAGTTTTTTTCTTTCTTAAGAATTTTTTTGATTTTTTTTTGGCATGAAAGGTGTCTCTTTTTTTACCGCTGAGTGAGTTTTGTTCCGATACCTTTTTTGCATGCTATTAACTAGAAATACTCAAACTCAACGCCATTTGAAATTTTTTAAAAAAATTTACTAAATTTAACTGAGAAAAAGCATTTGAATTTGATTTCAACTTTTTAAAATTCATTCTTCAACGGTTACAACGTTCAAAGTCATCAGAGAAAAAAAAATCAGAAATTTCACCCCAGTTTTTCGCGACACAACTTTTCGGAATTTGTAAATGTTGTTCGAATCTATACTGAAAAGGCTTCAACATAAAATATCACTCAACCCTGTCCGATAATTATTTGCGGCACCTCATTTTGAAAGGAAAAAAACTAAAACACACCCGAAAATAAAAGTTTTCCCCATTTTCAATGGTCGGAACAAAAACATTGGGGAATTTTATTTTCCAATTGAAAAATCATTTTTTCCTGCTTTATTTTGAAGCTTTTAAGCTTAACTCCTCACTGCTGAAGCTCAATAAAAATTTCCTGGAACATCTATAATAAAAAAAGCTCCGTTCTGTTTGTTATAGAAGAATTATGCTGCACCACCATATAACTATTTTTCAAAACAATTTTCTAATTAAAATATTGAAGAAAATGAATAAAAATAGGATTCTAGTTTTTGTGATTTCAAAAAAGTATTCAAAATTTATCAGGAACAACCATAATCCTAAAATGAAGTCTTCTCTGTTTGTTTTAGAGGGACTAAGCTGCTCAATCATCTGAGCAAAAACATTTTTTTGTTTTAAAATCTGATGAATTTGAATAAAAGTTATTATCGTGCATTCTTTGAGAAATAAATAATAGTTGTCGATTTTACAGCTTATTAATTACACTTTAAAAAAAATTTTGGTATTCTTATTGTGGCAAAATTGGTAAAAAAAGACAGTTAAAACGCTCTTGACATGAAATTTTGTTTCACTTGCGCTAAGATGAATGATTTTGACTTCATATAATTTTTGTGTGCTGGAAAAAACAGTTTCATCAATTTCTTCTAATGTTTTTCTTTTATTAGAAGTTAAGTAAATATTCAAAAAAAAATTGAAGAGCAAACTCCATGCCGCAAAACCAACCCGTGCGTCTAATTTTTGTGCAAACCTAGCGCAAATAATGGGTTTGAGAAAGAAGCTTGTTGTAGAAATTTATTGTTTCTAGTACAACCATCTAAACAGAAATCAGCTAAGTAAATTACCAACACAGAAAAACAAAAACAACTGGAAGTAGCACCACTCTTTTGATATCGAATTCTCTTGATGCAATAATTGCAAAGGGCTGAAAACAACTCCTTCTGCCTACAAGGGTTATTGAGATATTCAAAAACTGTTCTAATCTTTTCCCCTTTTTAAACTTCAGCAAAATTTCAAACCTTCAGGATCTTAATTTATTTTGCGTATCGCTATTTATTGGTAGATCTTTTATACCTAGTTTCAATGTTTTCCTGTTAGAAGTTTCTTGTTGCAAAATTCAAATTAGAATCCATACTAAAATCTTTAAACTAATATTTATTCCTTAAAATTAATAAAAAACATGAAGCACAAAGTTTTCATAAACAGTATTTCCAATGAGTACACAACTTCCACCTATGCATGGGCAAAAAGCGAAACTTAAAACAAATTCAAAAATCAAATTTTTATGAAAAAAAACACAAGGCAAATCGTCATTATAAAAAGCGGAAAAGTGATTCAAAGAGATTTAAAAAAAATCAGAAACTTTCTTCAAGAAAAAACTGGAATAGCGATTAAAACATCAAAATGAAACCAGTATTTTCAGCAATTTAATAAATGCGTTACAAAAACAATACAAAAATCCAAACAACAAACTGAAATACAGCCAACAGACAGTTGTAAAAAAGTCAATGAATGCGAATAAACAAAAACAAAAAATTGACTTAGTTTTTGAATTATGTTTTTCTTATTCAAATAAAATTCGAGTTTCAAACAAGAAATTATATGCCCATGAAGCTCTCTAAATTTCAAAAACAGTTTATAAATGGCATTTTTTGGATAAAATTAGTCCACATCAAGAAAACTTGATTTGTAGAAAAAGCTGGGAAATCTAAAAATCAAATTCCATTTTGGAAACTAGAAATTGATTACGTTTTTGTGCCATTCTAAATTTCTTAACTCGAGAGTGTTTTTTGACTAATTTCTAGCAAGTGAACTTGAATTGAACTCCATATATACTCAACGGCATTCCTATGAGCATTTATAGGTATGAACGCACTCCTTTTGTTGTTCGAGCATTTTAAGACTGTCCGTTTAAAAAATATTATGAACTATATTAGAGTCAGAACTACCTTCATCGAATCTTTATCGCAAAAGAAAAAAGCACATTAAAAACAATTGACAATGAAATTTGTTAAAAAAGGGGAAAAATCTGAAAACGATGAGTGCCATTTTTACGGAAACAATAAGCGAGTTAAATGGTTTTCAATGCAATTGAATTCAAGGAGTTATTTATTTTGGCCCTCTGTTTTTGCTCAAGGGCGGTTTGTCTAATTTTGGCGCTCTTTTCATTGGCCAATTTACCAAATCTCATGAAACATTTTAAAAAGGTACCAGTATACAAATCTGATAGCAAAGTAGATCTATGCAACTATCATCCACCATCGATATGTGAAAACTTCAACAATTTTTTTTCGCAGAAATATTGAGTCGGAGGTTACATTTATCAAGAAAATTTTACGATTTTTTGTTCGTGTTGAACTTCAAAAAATTGCCTTTTACTATTACTTAGATATGGTAAAAACACTGCCATGTAAAAAGATACAATTTTAATTTGTTAATACTGTCTAGATATGCAAAAATCACTTGTTAGCTCATTTTACGAAAATCAGAAAGTATTCAAATTTTGAACGTTTTGGTTTACATTGAATCAATTACTTCTATCAAACCTCCAACAGATGTTATGGTTGGCTTTCCTATTTTTTTTCGGTGTTCAACAATTTCAAGAATAAAACTTATTTCGGAAAACAAGTTAAATAACCTTTGCCCGACGTGTTTGAACTCATCAAAATCTTCCTGTCTATAACTGCTACAACAATTTTTATTGTTTGATGTTGGCGCAGCAGCTTTTCAAGCACAACCTTCATAGATTAAACAACTCTTGCTATTCTTTGAAAGTGAGTTTTACAAATTCAAACTCTGGAGTTTCAAACTGCTTGTTTGATTCATTTTCAAACAAATCAAAAAGGAAAACATGGAGAAATTTCTCTTTTTGAATGAAAATTCAGCTGTTTATTAGCTTTGTTTTTGACAACAAAATTTTCCAGAAGTATTAAGTACAGATTTCTGAAAAATTCTTACAAGTTGTTTATGCTATCACGTTCAGCTTTTGGATTTTGACTTTCAATTTTTTGAGCTCGATTTAAGTTCATAAGCCTTATAGTCACATTATAAGGCTAATGAACTTGAATCCAACTTAAAAAAAATTGAAAGTCAAATTCCAAAAAATCAACATGATAAAGTAAAGTCAATTTTCAAAAAATCATCATGATAGCGTTAACAACTTGTAAGATTTGTTCAGAAAAAGAAAAAACCACCTAATCTAAATTGGTGGCTGCGCTTAACTCATTGGCAATCAAATGGAAAATTTGTTTTAAAAAAACAAGGCAATTTTTGCAAATGTAAAGTTACATCTTACATCTGAGAAACCATAGAGTAGAATGTGTTTCGAATTGCGTCCAGACTTTTGCGACTCTATGTCCAAACTTAAGAGACCAAATTTTGTTATGTTCAGATTTTCGTGACCCCCGGCGTGACTTTTGCGGCCCACTGCGTGACTTTCGCGACCCACGATGTGGTTTTCCCAATTACATGTCCAGACTTCCCAGACGCAAACTCTCGGCGCGACTATGCAATTTGGGCCTGGATACGGATAAGGCGCTTTTTTCAAAGTCTGAGCATGAGGGACCTCGATCCGAATCAAAATTGTCAGAAAAATTTCGATCTCTTCTTATTGTTGAAATTAAAGATAATTGATTCAAAATTTTTTTATCAGCATGTCGCATATTTTTGCGTAAAAGTCAAATTAAGGCACAAAAATTTTACAAATTAAAGCTTTGGAGTTCAAACTGCGTGTTTGATTCATTTTCGAACAAACAAAAAAAATGAAAACGTTGAGAAATTTTTCTTTTTGAATGCAAATTCAGCTGTTTAATAGCTTTGTTTTTGACAACAAAATTTTCCAGAAACATCCGAATACAAAAAAGAAGCCTCGGCCTGTTTGTTATAGAGAAACTATGCTGCTCAATCGTTTACGAGAAGACGCTAAAATCTGATTTCTAAATAAGCTAAAAACTGACAACTACGCGACTATTTAAAAATCTCAAGAAAAAAAATTAAAAAAGGATTTGAGTTTTGTGCATTCTTTTTAACAAATGCAAATTCAGAAATCTGATAAATGCAAATTTGACTAGTATTTAAAATTTTGATGAAAATAATTGAGAGAAGGATTTGACATTTGCGAATTTTCTCAATAAATGCATATTAGCCATTCCACAGCTTGATGATTACATTTTAGAAAAATGTTTACTTTTTTTACTAATTGGATTCATTTTTTCTAAATTTGATATAAAATGATGGCTCAAACTCACAGTAATTTATTGTTTATTTTTTGCTCTTGGATCTTTTTTCCTAGCTCATCGTGATGTGTCATTTGTGTCTGTTTGTAGGAACAAAACCACATTTTTGCTCCAAGTTTTTTTTTTGATTTTTCGGTAAATAATTTAGAAAATATTGAATAAAACACTTCATACCGCAAGATTAACCCGTCTGGCTTACTTTTGTGAAAACAAGTGGAGATGAGTGTAGAATGATTGCTTTGTAAAGCTTTCTGTTCCTTGTACCCTCATCTCAAAAAAAATAATCTAGGTAGCTAAAAATACAAAAAATAGATAGCGATTGGCTGGGCAAATAGCACAGACTATTACGACTACCATGATTCCGAGCATGAATTTCTGAACATAGTTGGCAGAGAGTCAATGAAAGTAAGGAAACAGAAAAAACTGCATCAACTGGATCAAATCTGAAACTAACATCCTTTCATGAAATTAGAAAGAGATCACATTTTTTTACATGGATCTTTTTGCTGCTCGATAGTGAAGTTTGCCTTCTTTAAAAAAAATGAAGTGAACTTAGAAATATCAAAATATCGAACAGTAAGAAATCAAATTTAAGCTTGAATAAATTTCAAGAATTTTCCTGAAAAAAATAACCACCACTATACAAGAGTCTTCACTAGTTCATCCACTCTTAAAAACTTGAAGATAACTATGTTTGTTTACGAGTTTTTTTCTGCAAAAGTTTCTGTTGTTTTTTTGGTAAAGGGTTATTTAATCTAGGGGAAAGCTTCAAACTACGAAGTAAATATAGCCAAATAAACAAAAACTGCATTATAATGAAACTGGATGTGAGGGCTAAAAAGACCTTAAGATGTTGTCACTTTTGACCCCTTTATGGGTTTTCGTTGAGGTAGTCGAAACCAGCTGAAAAAATACAAAGACTGTGCCGAGGTTATTTCTTACCGCTACAGATTATGATCTACAGAATCATAAAATTGTGATTTCTGTTCTGTCCTATTAACAACCATATTTAAAAGAATGGCAGTCGTACCTGGAGAATGTCGGAATTGTGTCCGTTCTCCATTTTCCCCCACCCGATCACAGTCACCTCGCGGAATTCGTCACTGAATGAATAGGTAGCCTTGGGAGGGACCTTGGCAAACTCCGTTCTAATCAAAACCAAATCACTTTATTCAAAATTAAGAAATTATTTATGAATCCTATCTTAGGTGTCCTTTGAAGTCTCTTGCATGATGCTTTATTTCTCGTTTGATACTTTTAAAGTTCTCTGCTACCTCCAGGGGCGGATCTACGATTTTTTTAGGTCGACCAAATTAATTTTCCGAGCTCTCCCAAAGCATAAAAAGTCCCTGTTTTGGCCAAAATTTCTGCTCTGAGAGAAAGGAACGTTTAATCAAGTTCAATTGATTAAAAAAACGCTTGCGTTTAATCAATTTCAGTTGAGCAAAAAAAGTCAAGCAAAGCTGAACAAAGTCGAGTAAAGCCAATCACGGACTTTTTTCCACCAAAATTTTGTCGAATTTGAATCATGAGTCGAGCAGCTCACTTGCGGGGTTTTGCTTTGTTGAGCTTAACTTGTATTGTTGTTGTTGTTTTTGTCGCCTCGGTGAACCGCAGCGAATGAAATATTGTCTTTTCGGTTTGATTTCGTTTTAAATAGTCAAAGTTTTATCCGGAATGGTTGACAATTAAAAAGCATTTCTGCGAAGGTTGACAGCTTGATTTTGGATATTTAAATTACTTCCAGTAGAAGAGGGGTCTGTATTACAGTATCTGAGACGTCTGGTGATTTTGCTTGGGGCACATTTCAAATATTTCCGAGCCGTCAAACGGGGAAAAGATAACTCGTTTTGGCTGTGGTGTCTAATGTCGTCTACACCGTATATACGGAGCGCCAGGCAGAGGCACAGTTTGGGCTCCAAAAACACAATTATGAGCCAGTGTTGATTCTACGTTGGTCATCACGATCTATCTTGACTGGATTCTATGTGTTGAACCCATTTTCGCTCTGGTTGAGACATAAAACAATAAAATCAACAAAGTTGTCCTTCAATTGATTCATTCGATAAATAGTACGCTTGTGTCGAGAACAGCCGAACAATTTTTGAGCCGGTCCAAACATAGCAGGGTGAGTTGATTTGATCAAAACAGAGCACGTTTTTGTCGAAACTAATTAACACATTTCTATTTATTTAATTGGTCGCAACATAGCAGTTTGGGTCGAGTTCGTCGAAACGAACAGTTTGGTCAAGTATGCCGAAACATAACTCGAACACTCAACCCGAGTAATACATTTTTGCGTTTCAATACAGCACTTTTTTCCAGCTCAATACGGACGGACCATCTAAGCTTAAAAAACTACTCAGTTTGACCCAGTTATCATTACGCTTGCGATTAGCAAGAGTTATCACTTCGGAATACATACTTTTTTTAATTTTTACAACTTAATTGACAAAATCAATGAATCGTTTGATAGCTTTGTTGATAAAACTTTAAAAAATTAGCTCATCTGGTACACTTGACTTAGAGGTAACGTGGCGACTAGGCATGAGCCAACAAAACTCTTAAGTTGAAATTGGGCCTGAACCTTTTTTCAAACAGAAAAATCAATTTTAGGCTCAAAAACGGCCCAAAATTGCATTAAAAAAATTGTGAAATTGGGATTTTTAGCGTACGCAGTTGTTGTTTCAATGCTATCCAAATTGCGTATGAAACAACTAATTTTTGGAGCTCAAAAAGCAAACTTTGAGCTCCAAAAAATTGGTTGTTTCATACAGCAATGTGACTATAAGGCTAATGAACTTGAATCGAACTTGAAAAAATTGAAAGTCAAATTCCAAAAAACCAACATGATAGCGTAAACAACTTGTAAGACTTTTTAAGAAAAAGAAAAGCCACGTAATCTAAATCAGTAGCTGTGCTTATCACACTAGCAATCAAATATAAAAGTTTTTATGAAAAAACGATGCAATTTTAGTAAGGGAAAGTAATAACTGAAAAACCATAGGGTAGAAAAGGGTTTCGAATTGAGTTCAGATTTTTGCGACCCAGGGCCCAATTTTCCCAACTATATGTCCAGACTTTACATACGGAAACTCTCGGCGCGACTAGGCGCTACTTTTAAAGTCTGGACATGAGGGACCTCGAGCCGGGTCAAAATGGTCTGAAAAATTTGATCTCGTCTCATTCTTGTAATAAAGATAAACGAATCAAAATATTTAATCAACATTTCGCATTTTTTTTCAAATTAAGACACAAAAATTAATGTTTGACCACGTTAATTTTAAGCGATTCTTCTACAGTTCCTTCTCCACTTATATTAACAACATTATGAGGCAACCATAAACTTTACAAATTGTTGTAGGATGTAAAAATGTGTTGGCTGGTAGATAAAAATCAAAAAAGCATTCAAAAATTCTGGTGAGCGTACCTTGGTTTGTACTCAACCCAATAAACAATTTGGTCAAATTTCGGAACATTTTTTGTTCTAGAATTATAGCCGAGAAGAACCATTTTCAGAACGTACCTGAAACAGTTCTGGAACGTGCCTGGAACGTTCCAAAAGCCGACACGACACGTAGATTGTCGGCTTTTTGAGCGCTCGAATCTGATTGGACACGACAATTGGCACGCAGAACATTTTGGAACACTTCTGGAACACTGTTCTCGGAACGTTCCAGAAACGTTTCATAAGGTCTCAGCCGGGAACGAGAAACGTTGGAGACGATCTTGTTTCGGAAAGTTTTTGATGGAATATGCTGAGAACCTGCCTGGAATATACGGCTGAATTATTCCAAAACGTTCTGAAAACGTTTTGCACAAGCAATCTTTTGCGAATACAAATTTTTGTTGAACTTCAGGAATATTCGCATGGAACATGCTGAGAACATGCCTGGTATATACGGCTGAAATATTCCAAAACGTTCTGAAAACGTTTTGCACAAGCAATCTTTTGCGAATAAAAATTTTTGTTGCACTTCTTCTGCTTTTTAAAGGAGTGTTATCACCAGTGAACTGAAGTGCAGCTACATCTATCTCTTCATCTGGGTGCAACTCGATGTCTCCCCGCGTCGAGATCCCGCTCAAAAACCGCTCAAGTTATGGGCGGTTTGCGCGGTTTTCCAACAAGATTTCAGCGGTTTGAGCGGTTTGGGCGGTTTTTTGGAAAAACCGCTCAAACCGCTCAAATCTTGCTTAAAAACCGCTCAAAAACCGCTCATTTGTTGCGGTGATTTTTGAACGGCTATTCAAACAAGATTTGAGCTGTTTTTAAGCATTTTTTGAGCGGACTTATAAAGAAAATTGATTAAAACCAACAAAAGGCCTGGAAAGTAATGTGATGCTAAGATGCAGTTGAAATACTACCCGGGTTGACCTCCATAAACCGAAAAAAAACAAATTTCTAGCCACAACAATTCCCTTTGGATCAAATCTGAATAGCTGACGCAATATTCGTCTTTGTGAAAACAAAACAAATTTGCCCATCCATTTATCAAGTGATACTCATGATTTAACTCATTTTTTTTTGAAAACTTAGGCCGAAAAATTGTTTTCAAAAGTTTTTTTTCTTTAAATTGAGATAATCCCGGATTTCTCATTATTTTTTCAATGTTTTCAAACTTATGGGTAACTTTATGGGTAACTTTAAACGCTAAATTAGCCTAATTTGAGTTTTCAAAAAATGCTTATCTCACAATTTGCATATATGAAAAAATGCTTATCTTACAATTTCCATATATGATAAAATGCTTGTCTTACAATTTCCATATGTGAAAAAACGTTTATCCTACAATTTGCATTTTTGAAAAAAAATTTTATCCTACAATTTCCATATATCAAAAAATGTTTATCATACAATTTCCTTATCTGAAAAAATGCTTATCCTAGAGTTTTTTTAAACAATTTTCTGAGTCTATGAAACTGTAGGAAAGTGTTGGATAAGCATTTTTGCATAATGGAAATAGTAGGATAAGCGTTTTTGATCAACCCGGGTATCTATGTTTGTACAATTTCTATATATGAAAAAATGTTTATCATACAATTTCCATATATGAAAAAATGCTTATCCTAGAGTTTTTTTAAACATTTTTCTGAGTCTATGAAACTGTAGGAAATTGTAGGATAAGCATTTTTCATATATGGAAATTGTAGGATAAGCGTTTTTGGTCAACCCGGGTATCTACATTTTACAAAAAGTGCTTAACCGTTCTCAACTCAAGCAAAATTTTTTTCGATGTCTTGACCAAAAAACAATGTGAGCGACTTTTTTCGAATGCTCGAGCAAAATAACCACTGGAAAATGTGTAAGTATGTGTATGTATGTATGTATGTATGTATATATGTATGTATGAATGTATGTGTGTATAGATGTATGTACTTATCTTTGTATAAATCTACGAGCGATTTTTTTATATATATAAAAAACGCTCAAAAAATCGCTTCTAAATGAGTGGTTTGAACGGTTTTGAGCGCAAGCTTTGAACGGTTTTGAGCGGTTTATCTAAAAAAAAACGCTCAAAAACCGCGTAAGATTTGAGCGGTTTTTGAGCGGTTTTTCTAGATAAACTGCTCAAAAACCGCTCAAACCGCTCATTTTGAAGCAAGATTTTAAGCGTAATTGTCTAAAACAACCGCTCAAACCGCTCAAGTCTTGCTTCAAATTAGGTGAAAAATCTCGACTCGGGTCCCTCATGGAAGTCGATTCTGTAGCCATTGTTGTAGGTCGCTTTTCCATAGCGAGCAAAGCCCATGAATATTTTACCATCTTCGATCATCGCGCTTTTTTCCAATTAACTAAAGTACTTCTCACTTGGCTTTATGACCTCTCACAAAAAATATCTGTGTTCATCGATAAATCATTTTCTTACTTATCTCACAATCCTCGCTGCAAATTTAGATCCTAGTCGACTATGCGGTTTTTCCTATTTTCCAGTCCAGATTTTTGACTGCCAATTGACTTCATATATTAAACTGCCTCAGTAAAATTTTTTTGCTAAATTCCAGTGCCAAATTTTTTTCTGACATGTTTTTGAAATGAAAATGAGCTCTTTTCCACTTTCCTCTGCTTTGCTTATTTTTTACTTCAAATCACAAATTTTGTTCCAGTTTCCCGAACTCTTCATTCAATTGAATGACAAAAATGTGAAAAATTTGTTCATACAGCAATTTGCATCAAATTAAAATTGATAAGCATTTTTCACTAGTTCGACTGAGATGCTTTCAATTGCATTGTAACATCAAAAATGATTTCAAACAAGGATAGCCGGTTATTGTGCAAGTAGCACAAAATTTTCCGACCCTAGTCATGAAAAATCGGTTTTTTCTAGAACTTAGGCCAATTCGACTGTCAAAATATTGAAAACAGCTGAAAATGAAAAAAAAACTTAAAAAAAATCTTTAAAAAATCTTTTTTTTTCAAGTTTTTTTTGCAGAAACTTTGAAAGTTTGAGAAAGGTTTAAAAATGGTTTATTCCCAAAATGGCGTAAACTGTCTCCAAAAACTAATTTTACTCGAGTAAAAATAAATTATCAAGGCGTAAATTAAGCATAATTAGGCTACTGTAAGCCTGCTAGCTCGCCTTTGATAATTTATAATCCATTTTTGCCGACCGACCCTAAAATTTTTCTAAAACGCATTTGGTGCCAATATATACTATTTTTTGAAGGGGAGCGTGCGCCAAAAAAGCGCGATTTTTTTGTCAAAATTGTCCAAAGAGTGCCCACCCAAAAATTGTCCAAAGAGTACCCACACAATCTTTTTAGTGCTTTAGGAGAGCTCGGAATATGAAAGTCGATGTTGTCCCTTGTAAATATGAGACGGAGGTTATTGATTCATTCATTTCGAGAGTGAGTGCTTTTTGTGCTGCTCATAGAAAATTTTTTTTTGTTGAGACTCTTGGAAATTTTCTCAACAAGAACCGTTATGTAGCGTTTTGCTGGCTTGTGCTGAACCAACTTTACGAAAATTTTAAAAGTGAGTACCCAAAATTTGTTTTTACGGTTTGATTTATCCAAAAGTACTTTAAATTTGCGGAAGGATTACAGAAAACCTGTTTGAATAAAGTTACACTTCGGGAAAAGACAGAGTCAGTCAGCAAGTGCCTTGAAAAAAATCAATGTTAGAATACATTAGACAAAGAGATTGATACTTTCGGATTAAAAAATCTTGAGAGATATGAATTTACAGAGTCCAATAAGATAGACCCTATTAACTGTCTGAGTTTGATCAAGTTTACGTATGAATGGGTTCAGTGCATCTCTATACATCTTATCATGGCAAGACGTAAAGAAATGCAATGAGCCCAGTGAAACTAGGGGCTGATCTAGGATTTTCTCGAGGAAGAGGGAGCGGATTATCAATAAATTTTCAAAAATAGGTCAAACTATTTTTAAGTCTACCAAATTGATTCCTCGTGCCCTCTCAAATCACTATAAAAAAACGTATTCTGAGGGAAAATATTGGGCCGCAGGCAAAATTTTTGAAAAACAGATCAAAAAGGCGTTTTTGGGCATTTTTGGAAAACATTGACCAAAAAATTGAGTTTTCTCGGCGCGCGCTACCCTTAAAAAATTACTGTATTTTGGCTCCCAAGGTGGCTTCGGAAAAACTTAAGTGTTAATCGGCTAAAAACAGATGTCGTAAAAAAATACCAAAAAGGGGACCCTACAGATTGGTGAACGGGTCGAATCGTAGATGGTTCCCTAGTTGGATGTCTTCATGACCATTTTAAATACATTTTTGCTCGAACTTTTCATATTATCATAAATTTTCTTGCTATCTTTGGTGTTTTTGCAGATTCACAGAGTCTTGATGTATAATTTAGTGTATATGAATTTTGTTGGTTTGATGTTTATCAAGCCGATAACAATTGAAAAATCAATAACCACGTTTCAAAAAATCTGAAAAAAATACAGCGCTGATTTAAATTATCCGGACAAAACGAACAAAACTTGAATTTTCAAACGCATTTTTCTTAAAATGGGTTAAGATTAGACAAAAAATGAAGAGCACAAAAGTTGCTTAGAATTTCATCAGAATTTATATGGTGCAATTTTTTCTCCGAAATTCTCAACCAAAATTTTATCCCAAAAGTGGGTCATTTTGGTTTTTTCAATTAATCAAAAATTACGCTGAATCTACTTTCTTAATTGATCAGAAAATTATATCACAAGAAGTCTCTCACACAGCCCAACAAAGTTCAAAAAAAATTGAACCTCCAAAAATTTGATTAAATTGTTTAAAATTTGTTTTTAAGCAAAGATTTTGGGTTTTGTATAATAAAAATGACGTTTTTTGACTATCAAGCAAAAGTATTTTATCTTGGAGATTTAAACCTTCTAGAATTTTGTTGGGATGTGTGAGAGACTTCTGGTGATATAATTTTCTCATCGATTAGCAAAGTAGTTTCAGCGTAATTTTTGATTACTTGAACACAGCCAAAATGACCCATTTTTGGGTTAAAATTTTGGTCGAGAATTTCGGAGGAAAAATTGCACCATAATAATATAAATTAAACCATATAAAAACTTTTTTGCTCCTATCTTTTTGTCTAAGCTTAACCCAATTTGAGAAAAACACGTTTGAAAATTCAAGTTTCGTTCGTTTTGTCCGGATAAATTAAATCAGCACTGTACAATGGAACTTAAAAACCGCTCAGAATACCCCAGTTAGCGGACCGTGTGTGGCGCTAATAGATGCGTTCTTAGTACGTGGCTTGCTATTTTAGTAATTCCTTAAATACCTTGGTGTCAGCTAAAATTTTTTGTTTGCGATCTTGTAACATTAAGTTTATCTTGAATTATGGTTATCTTGACAAGATTTACGTACATCTAGTCAAGAATCTTGCAAGATTTGCAAGATAACCATTAGTTATCGACAAGGAAATTTTGTTTCAGCAAACCATAATTCTATAAATTGTTATTGTTCACAGAAAGTGCGTAATTTACAGAAAGTCTTAGAAACAAATCAGCTGATTGCTCCAATTGCCCATCACCCTCGTTTAAGTACATTATAAAACAATAGTCTTAAAATATGTTCACAGGGTAATTGTAATTTTATTAAATGCTTTCAAACCTGTTTTCTGTTCTTTTTGAAATGTTTCAACTCAATTTATTACAGTAAATATTTTGATGGAACCCCTCATGGGCGAAGAACCGAATGCGCGAAAATAAAAATTAGCCAATCAGATTTCAGTAACATAAAATTGGGAAAGAAAGAAAACATTTCCAGGGACAGGAGTATTGATATTGGGCGATCATAAAAACGGCAGAAATATGCAAATTTTTCAAATTGTCATTGACTGCCGCAAAATATGGAAAAATTTTATGTTTCAAGGGTTTTGTAATAAACGTAGCAGAAAATTTCTTCGTTTAATTCATTTTAATTGAATGGCAATTGCTTTTTTTTAAATTGACTCTCGGCTAATTTTGTTTTCAGTCTTTTAGAACAGCAATTGTTTTAATTAATATTCACAATAAAAAACGAAAATAAATTCAGAAAAATGAGGGAGAACTGCAAAAGGATCTACTCAAAAAATTTCTAACCCCTATGAATAAATACAGCAAATTCGAAATTCATTCTGATTGGTCAAAAATTGCCCCTCCCCCGCATTTAAGAAAAGTGAAAACAAATCGATTATAATGGATTTTCGTGGTCTACAATGTTGAAAATATAATCGATTCCCATGACAACAAAATGACTTCAGATAACAAAACTGGACTAAAAATGGTTTTAAATCCATTTTTTCTCGCCAAAACAAAATGCATTATAACTCATTTCGAATCCATTATAATGGATTTTATAATACGTAGGAAATCACAAATCACATTAAAATTTTCCATTTATCAAGTGAGTGATACGGAAACTTTGCAAATTGAGTATACGGCCTAATTTTTTTCTAAACCTAAACTCAAATTGCAAAAAGATTCCATTAAGCTCCCAACATTGCTCCTTCGCTCCTCTTCAATCCCCCACCTGGCGTTTGCACCTGAACCCTCCCCCACTTGAACCCCCACTCCCAAATTGTGAACCAAACGTTATGTTGGGGGGGGGGTTGTTGTAACGCTAGGGGGTAATGCTGAGTAACATAAAAAAATAACAAAAATATCAAAGTAACCAACGTAGCCAGCCTTAGTTTAAAACGCAGAAAAGACTTAATGTGCGTTGAAATTCGCATCTCAGTAAAGTGAAAAAGAAACTGATTATAACTTAGTTTGATTGTCAGTGTCCACAAAAGTGAAAAATAATCGATTATAATGGATGACAAAAGGAGTTTTGTGGCCTCGAAAAATAGTAAAATTTTAATACATTTTTAATTGATTATAATCGATTTGTTTTCACTTTTGTAGACACTGACAAGGAAACTCAATCACAAACGATTTTTATTCATGGAACTCCGATGCGGGCCCTTTCGTGAAAGGGGGAAATTGTTAGATAGATCTCTGCAAATGAGCCCAAATCAGTCATGGGTTTTCAACTCCACGCCATGAGAAACCTATTTAACCTATCTACAAAATGAAACAAGGGTCATATCAATTTTTGCTAAAATTAACAAATAGACGTTTATTTTAATACGATAATTAAATTGGAAGAAAGCGCGTTTGACTAGTGGCGTTTGACTTTTTGTCTTTTGTTAACAAGCAATATTTTGCTGTTATCACTGAAACAGTTTAACTATTTTGAATTTCAAACCACATTGAAACAAAGCTGCTCATATCAGGGCGACGCACTGATTTTTCTGACTGCCCTTTATAAACGAGTAACTAAAACTAGTGCCTATTTTTATTACAAGAGGACTACGCCGACAAAGTTTCGAATAAAAAAGTAGGAAAGGCAAAAGATCCAGTTGCCAAATACAAAGCTTGTTTAAATTTTACGGCTCCCTTTTCTTTTTGCCTCGGCGCACCCGGGCGCGTTCACAAGTATGGACATGCAGACTAATTAAGTCACGACACACATATTTGTTAATCCCTTTATTCCACCATAAATTTGATGCTCATGCGAATTGGGGGTGGGGGAGAGCTAACTTGTGTTGCAAGCTTTGCTTCGGGGAATGCATTTTGAGAACAAGTTATGATTGTGTCTTTGACTTACAATTGTGTCTTACAATCAAGCTTTGACTCTATTGTGTCTGCTGCCAATGATGATAGCCCCCCCCCCCCCCCCGCCCCCCACATATGCTGACCTTGCCTGGGTCATTGTCCGGTTTTTTTACCTCTAAAAAAAGCAGCCCATGGGTGGTCCTCAAAATTAGCATCCTGCCCGTTGTAGATTCTGTCACCGCCCGTTTTGAGGCGCCTCCTCGGTGTCAATGAGTTCTTTATTTCGCTTTTTAAGGCAACGAATAGAGTCAAAAGAATACACAGAAAGTGAAGATTGAAATTACACTGCATCCAAAATTAAACGCACTTTCTAGACGACCTATGCTTTATAAAAAAAATATGGCGCTTTTTGTCCAATCCTCCACATCCCCCCGCTCCCACCTTATATGCACATCCATTTTATGACGTAACGATTGGCTTTACAAGAATTGTCAGAAAGACGTTATGTTGACGTTATGTTTGGAAAAGTTTACCCAATTTTTTTAATGTCATTTTTTTTATTATATACTGAGAGGAAAAATATTAAGATTAAGACCATTTATCCAGGGGAAAGGACCAACACAAGAGCTGTACAGCTCATCATGGCGAACCGCTGTTATGCCCCTGTTTTAAGATCTATATGCAGTTTTTTTGATTTTTTTTCTGGGTAATGTTGCTTCACCCTCAAGCAACGAGCACGGATCATGGTGGGCCTCGAACATCCGACCTTTCGACTCAGAGGCGGAGACGTAGCAACTTCACCACCGCTCAAAATGGCATAGAAAATGGCATGGCAAAAACTCAGAAAGTTAGTTTTTCTCAACATCGATTTAATGAATTTTGTAAAAGAAACAGAGAGTGTCCACAATAAAAGTTTGAAGAAAAGTAGTACCCAGAATACTTGTAAGCTAGGCCTGGCCTTATTCGAGCAGTGAATACGGCCTGAGGTAGCCAGACTCGTTATTTGCACATTCAAGTTATGCCAACTCTCTTTTTCGTTTTTTTTTTCATGCCAAGCCAACTATCTGTGCGTCTCAGTGTAATCGGAAAATTCGAGCAAAAGATTTTCAAATAAGCTTTTGTTTTCGAGGGCATCCAGTTTTTACTGCCAAAAACCAATTTTAAAATTTAAAATAACCACTGTGTATTCTAAAACTCCAGTTTTCTTCATGTAATATAATCGTTATGAAAATTGACAAGCATTGTAATTATTAAATTTTTCTCATGTTTGGTTTTCCTATAAAACCTGAAAAAAATTATTGGATTACCACGACAACTTGTAACAAATGACAACTCCTAACAAAAACTGCGGCGGTGAATTTATTGCGAGTCTTTTAATGCGAGTTGTCTAATATTTCAAGTTAGTCTTTTGCTGCGAGTTACTGTGTATTAAGCTGTTGCTAGTTGTCGTATAGATCACACGAAAAATCGGTTGTGTTGGAGGCATGGGGGACCCTAAATGAGCCTTAAACGCGACTGGATATATGATAAATTATCGTTCTCAATTGGAAAGATGAATATCTAGATTTGGCGTTTCATTTTTTAAGAGAGGCTTCCCATGATTCTTACTGAGGTATCCAAAATTGAAATTTTGAAATTGACAGGAGAAACTCAAATGTCAAAAATTACAAACTAACTTTCGCAGAGAGCGAGCTATGAGTTTTTTCATGAAATTACCGTGTTTAATTCTGGGTGCTCTCAAACGTTAAAAAGTTGAACCAATTGAATTGAAACGTATTATTGTTTTCTCATAATAAATTTGCTTTCATTAAGATAAATATGTTAATTCCAACAATGCTTGTTGTTCTCCTCCCCCCCTAAACTAAAAAAAATACTTCTTTTTATGGTGAAAATAGTCGATGCCTGTTTCAAAATTTCGGCATTTCAAAATGTTTACTGATTTCTAGTCTTTCATTGATATAGTCTTTCCAAAACGTGATCTTTTCCACTTCTGCATCTTCCAAATTTTCAGTTTTGAAAATAATTTGCACGCAACAATCGCTGCTAGACAAAACAACAAAAAACAACAAAAACAAGCTCTTTCTCACTGTAGATAAGGAAAATAAACTCAAACAAGTGCTTAGCTTAATTACATTTAAACTATGGATGTATTGACAAATTCAACTAATGGTGAAACACAAACTTAAGCCAGCCACAAAAGAGCTGTTAAAATTATGAAAGAGTCAGAGAGGGTAGTATAAAACAAAAGGATTAAAAAACCTTATGTTGATAATTTTTCGTTCAATCTTAAAACATCAGTTTTTTGTTTGAAATAAAAGAAAAAACTACGAAATTGTACAACCCTCCTTTCATACTTATTTTCAAAGCTCTCAAACTTGACAAACAGTTGTTTATGAACAACTATGCTACTTTCATGGTTCAAGCAACGACTGCGAAACAAGTTAAAAAGATGCAAATAAGCATCCCCGAAACTCGTTCAATTCACAAAATTGCCAACAAGTTTCACGCAAAAACAGTTAAAAGAGGCAGAACAACAAGGAGTGTTGCAGACAGTGCAAGATAACTGGCAGCGCAAAAAGCCAAGCGAGACGAAGGAAAAAAAGAAGAAGACTTTCATTCATACGCACCGCCAGATAACAATTCAGATTCTGCAATGACAGGTAAGACGAAGACAAAAAAAACAGCAAGATTACACTAGCTGTAGGAAAACACTCAAAAAGTAAGTTTACAAGAAAAGATCCAGCCTTAAAGAACAAAAAGACGCATCAAAAATTGCTCAAAGCAAAGTGGCACCTTTTTACATGATTCAAGCAATACAGCCAAAAAAGTTTCGGTAGACAAGGGCACTGAGTTTATGGGGTTCTTCAGAAGTTAACGTTAGAAAAAAAAGCCATGAAACCTGTACAACAGAAAGTGAAAAAGATCCAATTTTGCGGCGAATACATTCGATCACTAGAGGATGTAATTTATAAGACTTTGGAGTAAAGAATGATCAGCTCTTAAATCGATAAGCTTCAAGACTTGAATAACACAATAAAATCTAGAGCAAAGCGCATCACCAAAATAACCCGAACTAAATTTACCAAAAAGGGTGTTTTTTGATTCTTGAAACTAGTTCGCCAACCAAATTCCTAAGCTGATGATTTTGTGGTTGTGTTAAATAAACAAAAGCTGACATGCCGTTTCAAAAAAGATGTGAATTATAATTCACAGACAAGGTTTTTGAAAAACTCGACAAGATCAACAAGGAACTCGCCGACGCCGATAACAAACCAATAGATACTAAGTTTAATGAGCCTGACTTAATTAGTGTAATGGAAAGGGAGGGATCAAGCTAAAATTTGAATGGAAATTTTAGAGGCGACAAAGATTCCTGTAGTTTAACACTTGTATCATCAGCCTTAATGAAAACTTTCATTGAAAACTCGCTACCAAGCTATAAAAAGCTCTAAGACAAATTTTTGTTCTACAAAAGCAAATGGAAAGCTGAATTTACAAAATATCGTTTCTCACTCATCTTAACAATGTAACGGATACCAAAACTCTGTACATAAAAAAAAACAAAGTTGAAGCAAGCAGCGTCAAAATTTAAAATATCTATACCGTATGATGCAACGACAGATGAAATCACAAATGGTGAATGTGATGAAACCGAAAAAAAAAATTCAATGAAATCACTCAGAAAATTGATTTTGATAATTTCAGCTATAGAATTCATCCCATTACCAAATATATTTCAATCTGGATGCCTTATAGGGAAGGCTCCATCTTTGAGAATAAACAGATTCTCAGTATACTAGATTACCAAGTTATAAAAGTTTCAACAGTCTTTCATTTTGGTTATAATGAACCCAGTCATATCCGTAAGACTCTCACATCATAAAGTCTCATCATCTCTGCCTATTCTGTTGATATCTCTACTGGAACCCAAAATAATATCTATATATTTGGATGTCATTCATTTTCAGGTTGTTGGTGACTAATCGACGAGTGAAAAAAGTACGCTTTCATCATTGAAATAAATCATTGCGGATCTTAAAGTTTTTTGGATTAAAAAAACTCAGATTATTGCCTAATTCACATTTTTATAGTATGTATATTGCTTAAAACAAAAAATTGATGCCTTGGAGTGTAGATTTAGTGATTTAAATTCTATGATTGAAAATTTTTTTGAGTTGGATTAATTTTCCCCCTAAACTTTTGAAGAACGAAGTAGATTGCTTGTCCCTAATAATCATTTTCAAGTGGACCACTATTGCTAGCTGAAAATCAGTTTTTTTTGTGGAGTAGAAACGGCCTGTTAGCCACCCCAAGAAGTACTGTTTCTTAACTCTCTTGCGAAATAAAAACGGCAAGGAACCTTCAACAAAATTTTGTAAAAGTATTTTTAAAAACCACGCTTCAGGTTTTATGTACTGTCAGCAGTATCGTGGATATGAAAAGGAAAATAAAAGATTGTAAAACCACTCTAATGCTAGTTGCAGACTTCTACTCTGTTTTTGGCAATGTTTTAAAAGGACGTTTTTTGATTTGTTTTGTAGTTCATGTGGCTACTTTGCGCCTGTCATAAAAATATCATCCATGAGTGTCACAAAAAGTTCGCTCAAACTTTGAATAGGTTGCTATGGGGAACAGCCAGCAACTGACACATAGATCAAAAAAGTTTTCTATCCTGAAAGATTGAAATCTCAATAGGAAAAAATGATGCAATTTTATGAGTTGGTATGAATTGTGGTGGTTTCTCCTTATAAAGTTTTTAGCTTTTTCTACCTGCCCCAATAGTTTTTCAACCAGATTGAGAATTTAAATTCAAACAAATTCTGTTTTAATGCACCCTCCGGCGTTATACTCTCTGGCGTTATATTCTCTGGCTCGAATGCAAACCTTGGCTAGCTGAGTACTCATACGCTGTGCGTCACATTTTTTTGTACCATCTTAATACATGTAATTTCATCAGTTCAAACCAAAAGTGTGCCAAAATTATTCGTACCACTTCAAAAATGTTCAAAAACAACCAAAACATCCTCTTGTAATTTCGATTAGCTTGTGATTGAGATGAATTGAAGAAAAAATAAGAACACATTTTTTAAATTTTATTTTCGCTTATTTTGTCAATTTTTCAATCACAAAAATTTTAAATCGGCCTTAAGAGGCAAATGAAACAATCAGTGCTTCGCTTTGATATACTAGCAAATTTATGTATTTTTTACGAGAGCCTTTCATTTCATCGCGCAGTTTTGATAGGCAATATAGCATAGAATTGAAAAACTTAGTTTAGAACAATTGATTTTGGTGCAGACGTTTTACACCTTAGCATACTCAATTTTTTCCAGTCTAATAACAAAACCAATACAAAAAGTCAACATAAAAACTTGCGTTGTATTTTTATTTCCAATTTTTTCTATTTTTTGACAGTTGAGAAATTTTCTTGTTTTTTTTTAATATGAGAAAGCCTGAAATTTGAGTATAAAATGAACATAATCTGAAAAAAGTACATTAAAAATTAATGAATCGGTTTACTTTAAAACAGACTGAAACTTTTATTTTTTTGTCTCGAACTAAATCAATTTTATATTGATTGAAAAAAAAAACTTTTTTTTTACATCTTTGCTACAATTTTTGTATAAAAAAGATTGCGATCCGTTTTTGTCCGTACGGGTGTCTAGCGCGGTCGATGACTTCTGTTTCTGTCTGCCGAGCCATTTTAGCTCAAACTGGTTCACGTATTGCCATTGCAACATTTGAGATTGAATACGGCATCTTTCCTTTTGATCTACAGAGGAATTTATCCGTTATAGATCAACACCTGTGGTGTCTGTTCAACAGTTTAGGCGGCAACTTAATTAAATTAATTAAAATTGTGCAAAAGTAAATTGTGTAAAAAATGGTGGTAGGACAATCTGCATAATTCCAAATTACCCTATACCATTCTACCCTATGCCATTATACCTTACATACCAATCTACCCTATACCAATCTACCCTATACTAATCTACTCTATACTAATCTGCCCTATATACCATAATGAGGTCCCATAATGTAATTTTTCAAAGTCCTAATTTGAATCGGAAAGATAGCAGCACGTGTTAATTTATTTGAGTCTAAATTTTTCACTTTACCAAATTGTTCTAAAGATTAAATTGCAATTAGAGCCTCAAAATCTGAAATTTGTCTCAATTAACCAGCTTTAATCCCCAATTTTCAAAATCAAGTACGAAAATGAAACCAAAACTACGTCATTATATCAGTTTTCCTTGAAATAACATTTACCAAATGAGTCAAATTTTTTGGGGTCTATCCCAACAGAATCAGAGAACGCTTGTAATCGGTGGCCACGAGTTAACGAAATAACAGCAAACAAAGAATGGAAACCTTCACTGGAAGTGTTCAAGATGGTTCACTGGGGGTCCCATAAATGCAAAACGACAGCAATAACCCGAGAAAACGATCTTATTTCCTGTAGAAATGAGCACACGCACGAAGTTTTTCCTGGTCGTTCGGATGCAAGGCTTTTTGTGCAGAAAAAGACACAGGACACAAAAATTCAGCAAGTATCAGTCAATAGCATAATTTTAGCAAACGGCCTGCAGTCTGTGTCCGAAGAAAAAGTAGTTCAATTAGCTATTTCTTGACGTTCGGCGAGTATTCGGGCCCTCAATTGACAGAAAGTAAATGATGGACCCACATTGCCTCCAATTGTCGACTTTTTGAAGTGCCAAAGCAACCCATTTTGAAACCACCCATCCATTCAGACTTTTCTTGAACAAATCGAACTGGATGCTGCCAATCAAAAATTCAATGTAATGAAAGTGATGGAAAGAAACAGCAACCCCAGTCGCAAGAAGTAGAGGGAATTGAATGAGAAAGCGAAAAAGATTTGCAACAATTTTAACAAAGATTCTGTTTTAACATATTTGTATTCTCTCGCGCAATAAAGTCATTCCTAACTCTGTTTATTTTATCAAACTTTGTGAGTTTTTCAAAAATTCAATTTAATTTTATAAAAAAATACACTTTTTGAGGTTCCCGTGGCCGTAGAGGGCTGATATTTTAAGAGGTAATAGAGGCCAATATCAAAAGAATTTTACCTTCTCCCTCACCCCGCCCCCCAGTACCACCTTGGCCTGGTACTGGGGAGTTTACCCCTCCTTGTGCGATCAACCAGTCAAACCCTCAGTAATTTTCGAGTTTTATTCAAGTTTTGACTACTTGGTGATTTGATTTTTCAAACTTTTGATTTTCAAACAAATCCAAAAGCTATATCGACTTGATGTGATATGATTTTTGTTTGTTTAAGAAATAGCCGCAACGCATTTCTATAGCAACATTGGAATAAAGTTTCTGTTCATTCATGCTTTGAAATCGTTTCCATTTTGAACAAGCAAGTCTTACGTTGCTTTGATTTTTTGTTCACGTGCGTCAATTATTTTTGACCATAATAAATGGTTCTTTGATTTGTTCGGAAATATACTGTTTCGGATTCTTCAAGAGGATGGAGTAAATTTCAATTGCTTTACTTATAGGGTAGAATGGTATTGGGTAGATTGGTATAGGGAGATTGGTATGTAGAATAGAATAGTATAGGGTATTAGCACCGGGTAGATTGGAATAGGGTAGAATGTCATGGAACCTAAAAATTAAAGCGAAAAAACGATTTTCTTAAAGTTAATTTTTCATTTTCTTTAGGTTTTGTACGTGACCAAACACAAGTAAAAAAACGGCTCTTTTCCAGTTTCCCTCCTTTCAAAATACCGAGTTTTATGTTTGTTTTACGTGTTATTACGGCTAAATGCGTGATGTTACGCTGTAATGTATGAAGAAAAAATCTGTTCAGAATTGTCGATTCGTTCACCACGCCAAATTTCATTGCATTATGACAACGTTAAATAGAATTTTCAAATTTGAATTTGAAAGGGGGGAAACTGGAAAAGAAACCATGGCTCGCTCAAAACTAGAGTCACCAAAGGTTTGATTGACTTACATTTACAATGCATTTACAATGCAAAGTTATCATTTTGGCAGCTAAAGTCAACTAAATTTAGCTAATCAATCTATTATACTCGCCTCTGAGATTTTTATAAATCGATGCGGAGAAATTTAGTTTTGATAGATATTGATTTTTTTCAAACAAATGAAGATATTGGCAGTAATCGTAAGTCGTACTGCTACAAGTTCTGAACAGATTATTCCTTAGAACCATAGAAATTGCATTTAAGGTTTTTAGATTCAATATTTTTAAATCTAATTTTAGCGTTTCATCGATGAACCCAAAACTTGTTTTTTAATTGATTTTAACTTTCGTAGGTTTGATTGTATTTGATTGTGAATTAGTAAATTGTTAAAACAGAAACAGGTTAAAAAACATTTAAAAAATCAATAACGAAACCAAAACAACATCCTGGAGGATAATAACTCGAGTCGCGTTTTGTTTTGGCAACAGAGAGTGAGCATCAAAAATAAAGATATTAACAACGATAGCTGTTTGCTGAGCAAGAACCATATAATGTTTCGACCACTTTAAAAAAAATTACAAAAAAAGTCTTGTTTTTCCAAATTTTTTTTAGTTTTTTCTCGGAGTAGTGAGATTAAGAAGATAAGAAAACGGGGGGTAGAACCTTAGTAATTTAAAAATTCTTTTAAGGAGTTGACTTCGAAAAATGAAAATGGAAGAAAGCATCGAACAATTAAATTTTGTCAAATATTTCCATATATGATTATTTTGAGAACTTGAGATTTTAAATGATCAGACATTGATCAAAGCATACATAAGCAGAAAGTAGGATTTTTTCAGCGTTTTTGAAGTTAATTGTCTAGAGAAAGTGGGAAAAATACAATTTTTGTGTATCCAAGATTTTTTGTTATAGCCATAGTGAAAATGCTAGTCATGCAGGTTCCATATATGGCAATTGTATGATTAGCATTTTCTTGATGTTCTGGAAGAAAATACGATGACAACATTTAGGCAAAAATATGAAATTGTATGCCTAGTGCTTTTTCATAGATTTAGATTAGGGAATTGTATGATTAGTATTTTTGGTCTATGGATGTCAACACGTTTATTTTCACAGCTTTTAATTTCTATCAGCGTCTCATTGTTTTCACCTTTTTGATTACAAAAACAAGACTGCTTGTATCGAGTTGAAACTTCAATTCGTATGTTTAACTTTTAAAGTCTATGAGGTATCTATTACTTCTAAAAGTGAAAATTGAATGATTTAGAAAATTTCTACCTACATGCTACAATAGGTCCAAAGTATTTCTTTCAGATCTAAAAGTTATTCCGCTTCTAGGAACACATACATAAGACAGAATAGAGTGCACCATTAAAACTGGTATGATATCTGATCCAAATTGGTTTGCCGCTTACGATGAGATGAGCCTTGAATAAAAATTGGTGAATAGCACGCATTAATTGAAATTATGTCCACCAAACTGCGAGCTGAAGCATGACTGTATGAAAAACTCTACCAGGCAGTAGCGGATTTAGGGGGGGGGGGGGGGGGGGCGGCGGATGCCCCTTTCTCAGGGATTCGACCACCTGCCGACCCAAAGGGTCCCCCCTTTGAACTATTTCGAGATATTTATTTTTGGCTGACGGACCCCTAAAATTTTCTAAAGGCGCCTTTGGCGCCAATAAATACTAATTTTGAGGGGGGAGTGCGCGCCGAAAAAAACGCAATTTTTTGGTGAAAAATTTTTTAAAAGTGCCTAAAACGCCTTTTATTTGGCCTTTTTTCAAAAGTTTGGCTGAGGCGCAGAAAGTTTGGTCAAATTATGGTCTTTATAGTGGTTTGGGAGAGCTCAGAAAATCAATTTGGTCGACCCAAAAAAAACGGTCGACAAAATTTGCGAAAAATTTTTCAAAAATCCGCCCCCCCTCGAGAAAATCCTAGATCTGCCACTGGTACCAGGGTTTATAGATTAAAAAACCTAATTTGGCTTCATAAACGGTCATTTTCTTCAACAGTCGGAACAGTAAATCAAGTCAGAGATGAGAAGCTCCAATTCACAGTTAAATGTATCAGCTAACATTTATTCATTGCTATTGATATGGTTGCACTTTTAAGCTTAAAAATGCTTGTTAAGTGAAGTCGGAAAAGTTGTCTTTGTTTTTCGACTGTTTTGCAGTTCACTTGACTTCACAGAGCCCAAAAAACTCAAAAACGCAATTTTAGTGGTTTTTAGAAAGTTACCTGGCATGCGCAAAATCAACCGTATAAGTTATAAAACTGTCAGGAATGAAAACAAAACAAAAAAAGAGTGGATATACAAAATTGATTTTTGTCAATAGTTTGATAGAATTTGAAAAACATGTTTAACAATATATTTCTTGATATTGATCTGATCTGAAACGATCGCAGTCTTCAGATAATTTTTTGGTTAAACTCTGATGGTATTGAAAAATTGATCTCAAGGTTGAACTTCAATTGGTCATTTTGTAGCTGACATTGAAACATGACATATGTGCTGAAAACCAGCTTAAGTTATGTTTTTGTTCAGAAGACTTTCGAAAAATTTAGCTGATTTAAAAAAAAATTGTAGTTTGTAAAATATGATTAAAATTCTTTTCTCCAGTCTGTCAGTATTGATTTTTTGAGCTCAAACTAACAAAAAAGTTTCTCTGATCAATTTTTGTAAATTTATGGGCGGTTGAAATTTTTGCTAGTATTAAAAGTCAATAAATCTTAAAGAGCCTAAGCGTCGAGAAAATCATGCTGAGAAACCATTTCAAAATTAAACAAGACTGCTCGTATCAGGGCGAAGCCCTGAATGTTCTGACTGCCTTTTAAGGTTTATGGAGCAGTAATAACAAAAAAAAATTAAATGAAATAAAATAAAATGAAATTTTTTTTTCTAAAATTTGAAATTTTTTATGAAAATTATCCCCCACACGCCATATAAAGTACAAAAGGATAGTTTTCGCTCCTTGTAACAAATCAATTATGGCAAATAAGCTTCTTTCAACCAATTTTTGTACGGTTTCTAAGACGGATTAAATCTCCGCATACGCGTTAATAGTGCAAAATATATCGCGCGTTAATTGTCCCAAATTGGCCAAAATGGCAATCTTTAAACCTCATAACTTTACGAAAAATGGTCACAGGTAAAAATATTTTTTCAAATTTAAGCTCAGGAAAACAATAGCTTTCGATTGATAAAAAAGTTTCGGCTCTTTTCCAGTTTCCCCCCCACCTTTCAAAATACCGATTTTTATGTTTGTTCTACGTGTTATTACGAATAAATGCGTGATGTTACGCTGTAAAGTATGAAGAACAAATCTGATCACAGTTGTTGATTTGTTCACCACGTCAAATTTCATTGCATTATGACAAGGTTAAATAAGCTTTTCAAAGTTGAATTTGAAAGGTGGGGAAACTGGAAAAGAGCCAAAGTTTCGTCAAAAAGGGCTAGTTAAAAAGTCGAAATTTGTCTGAAGAAAAAAAAACCCCACCCCGAGCACGAATATTCCGTTACTTTCGTATCGAAAGTCGGAACAATAAAAACAAAATGAAAAAAAAATTCTAAAATTTGAAATTTTTATGAAAATCATCACCCCACACGCCATATAAAGTACAAAAGGATAGATTTCGTTCCTTGTAATAAATCAATTATGGCAAATAAGCTTCGTTCAACCAATTTGGAACGATTTCTAAGACGGATTAAAACTCCGCTTACGCGTTAATAGCGCAAAGTATATCGCGCGTTAATTGTCCCAAAATGGTCAAAATGGCCAAAATGGCAATCTTTAAACCCCCATAACTTTACGAAAAACGATCACAGGTGAAATATCTTTTCCAATTTAAGCTCAGAACAACAAAGGCTTTTGAATGATATAAAAAAATCCGTCAAAAATGGCTAGTTAAAAAAGCGAAATTTGTCTGAAGAAAAAAAAACCCACCCCGAGCACAAATATTCCGTTACTTTCATATCGAAAGTCGGAACAATGAGGCAATTTATTCCGCTTAAACCTGCGGTTTCCATGTACTATTTGTGGAATCCACTTGCATCTTTACAAAAATCATTGCAGATTTGCGGAATCCGCCTACATTTGCTGAATACACTAGCAAACTGCATAAACCAGAACTAATGGTCTTTTTTCTTGTGGCGTACTTTGCGGCACAAATAATATGAGCCAATTTTTACGTTACAGTTATTTATGCGCCACTTTTTCAAACACTTGTGTCTGGGTTTGAATGATCTACACACACCAAATGGTGCGCCTATCAGTCAGCGTTTGAATTTGATTTTGTCAAGAAATACTTCAAAGAGGTTTAAAGTAATTGGAACAAAAGGGTTTAACCTTTATTCGAGCAGTCTTATTAAGTAAATTTCTTCAAATTCGAAAAAATGATACTTGTAACTTATTGTTGAAACAGTACACGACAAATACCTTGCTGCTATCAGTTTTTTTTTTTCAATTAATTTCGAATGAAAACTAAAAACTAAACTATCAATAAATTTAATAAATTTAGGTCTAACCATGTTTTAAGTAGCAATAAACCATGTTTTTTACTGTTTTATTTTCAGCGTTTTCTGCGGAGTTATCAATGACAATATCGCTTGCGCAACTCAGGATGAAAGCAATAAACAAAAATCATTAAACATTAAACAAATTAAACATTTGAGTTTATAATTATTAGTATGGTTCAAGTTTCAATAAGCCATTTATTTTGCTATTTGATTGAAAACGGTTAGACAAAACAAATCAGGATGTAAACAATATACAAAAATCACAATTTACTTCGACGTCTATAAACACTACCATTTTGACAGTTTTATCAAAGTTTTCAGTTTGGCAGCTAAAGTCAACTAAATTTAGCTAATCAATTTAAAATACTCGCCTCTGAGATTTTTATAAATCGATGCGGAGAAATTTAGTTTTGATAGATATCGACTTTTTTTTCAAACAAATGAAGATATTGGCAGTAATCGTAAGTCATACTGCTTCAAGTTCTGAACCGATTATTCCTTAGAACCATAGAGATTGCATCTAAGGTTTTTAGATTCAATCTTTTTTGATCTGATTTTAGCGTTTCATCAATGAACCCAAAAGTTGTTTTTTAATTGATTTTAACTTTCGTAGGTTTCATTGTATTTGATTGTGAATTAGTCAATTTTTAAAACAGAAACAGGTTTAAAAACATTTAAAAAGTCAATAACGAAACAGAAAAACAAATTTTTGTTAAAGTTTACAGTGCGACTTGTTAATGATTTTTGCGATAAAACACCAAAACAACATCCTGGAGGATAATAACTCGAGTCGCGTTTTGTTTTGGCAACAGAGAGTGAGCATCAAAAATAAAGATATTAACAACGATAGCTGAGCAAGAAGCATATAATGTTTCGACCACTTTCAAAAAAATTACGAAAAAAGTCTTGTTTTTCCAAATTTTTTTAGTTTTTTTTTTCGGAGTAGTGAGATGAAGAAGATAAGAGAACGGGTAGAACCTTAGTAAATTAAAAGTTATTTTAAGGAGTTGACTTCGAAAAATGAATAACCTTCAAAAATAATAAAGAAAGTTTAGAACATTTTTCTACATCTTATTCTGATTTTTTGGAGATATTGCTGAATTTTTTTCTAACTATTTGAAGCTTCCTTAACTATTTTTCATTGTTTACCACTTAACTGCAATTACGACCAAGTCAACAAAAGTCAAAGAAAGTTCAAATCATTTTTCATCGACAATGAGAAAGACGTTTTGAAATTTTTTGTGTCGTCCGAATTTTTTGTGTCGTACAAAGAAGTGCTTTTCCATGATTTTTCATCTCACCGTTCCGACAATGATTTTTAGTACCTGATTCCTCAAGAAAAACTAAATTAGAGAAAAGTTTAAAACACACTCCAAAACAGAAGTTCCTCCCCATTTTCAGAGGAAATTAATACCATTTAAGAACCCAAAAACTTTATATACTACTGCATTCTTTCAGCGTGAATAAAAAAAATTCAACAAATCAGAATTAAAAACAGCACCGAACATGTTAATCTCAATGTTAAGGCTACTAAAATTGGCTGCTACTGATATGTTTATACACCGGTTCGACCATCCTACAAAAAACTCCCCTTTCTTAGAACTTCTTATCAGAATTGTTGGAAATTTGCGCTATCTTACAACTTTCCTAAAGAAAAATTCGAAGACAGCAATTTCCGCCAAAATTAAGAAAAAACGGTCGAAAATTTTTTCAATATGTTTCTGAACCTTACAAACAGATAAAAACTAAATTTGGAATATTTCCGTTATTTTTTTCAAAATATGCATGCATAAATTCACAAATCAAAATTTTAAAATAACACAGAACACGTTCATCTCAGTTTTTTTGGTTGCTACTGATGTGTGTATAAATCGGGTCGACGATCCTACAATAAAACCCCTTTCTTTGAGCTTCTTATCAGACTTTTTGCAAATTGCGCTATCTCACAACTTTCTTATAATTCAAAAAATTGCCGAAAAAACTTTCAATGTGTTTCTGAACCTTAATAACAGATAAAAAAGATTTTGGAATATATTCGATTTTTTCAAATTATTCGTGAATAATTTTCAAGATAGTGGTTATAACGTATGCATTTTGAACAAAAATTTTCGAAACAGAATTCAGCAAAAACCAGCAAGAACCTAAATCTATGAAGTTAATAGGTTTTTCAGTAAATTCTTGAGAAAAGAACTGTTTGGCTTTAGAAATTCCGTTATTGTTCCAACTTTCGATACGAAAGTGACGGAATATTTGTGCTCGGATGGGTTTTTTTTTCAGACAAATTTCGACTTTTTAACTAGCCATTTTTGACGGAGTTTTTTTTATATCATTCGTCATTCAAAAGGTATTGTTGTCCTGAGCTCAAACTTGAAAAGATGTATCACCTGTGATCAATTTTTGTAAAGTTATGGGGGTTTAAAGATTGCCACTTGGTCAATTTTGGACAATTAACGCGTGATGTATTTTGCGCTATTAACGCGTAAGCGGAGATTTAATCCGTCTTATAAATCGTTCCAAATTGGTTGAAAGAAGCTTATTTGCCATAACTCTTTTGTTACAAGGAGAGAGATCTATCCTTTGGTACTTTAAATTGCGTGTGGAGGGATGATTTTCATTTAAAAAGTTTCAAATTTTAGAAAAAAAAATTTATTTTATTTTTAATGTTATTATACTGCTCAATCAACCTTTAAAGGCAGTCGGAACTTTCAGGGCTTCGCCCTGATACGAACAGTCTTGTTGTGTTTTGCGGCAGCGGAGAACCTTTAAACTTTGGTTATAAGAAAACTAAAAAAAACATTCGAAAAAATTTGAAAACATTGAACAGGAAAAGGTTCTATCTTACAGCTTGTTTCTAAGAAAATTCACTATCTTATAACTTTCTTAAAAGAAAAAGTCCATATCTTGCAACATTCATGGAGCCTAATTTTGTAGGAAGTAGCAAGATTCTCAGGAAAAAGTTTTAAGAAAGCGACTTTTAGTGCAAATATTGCTGTTGATTTTGATGATGCATAGGTATGTGAAGAGAAACAATTGGAAAAATTGTAAGTTCATCCCTAATACTTAATAATTTTAGCGTGAACCGCGGGCCAAAAATTGATTTCTGGTGGTTGCATTAACATAATGTATTTACTTTTCTATCACTAAGTTCTGTTTACTTGAAAGTATTGTTTTCCAGGCGCTGCTTTGTATTGTTTCTGTATCAGTCGATGCAGCCGGTGACCAGGGAAACTTGAACAACTCACAGCCGCTGCGTGATGATACTTGTCAAGCGGTACGTTTTGCAATGTTTTACAAATTGCCGTATTATAAAATTAGATGTAATAACATATTTGAACGCAAGTTTTTATTGATTCAAATTATAACCGCACCGATGTTTCATGGATAAAAATTGGATATAATGGATTTTCGTTGACTAAAATGTTGTCTATAAAACTGATTATCATGGCAAATTTAGACAACGTAATGGATTTTTAATCCATTTTAATTGATAGATTTCGAAAAATGAGAATCTTTTAAAATCCATTATAATCGATATTAAACCTATTTTGTTTTCAAAATAACGGGTTCTTTTTTTTACATAAAATCCATAAACATTGATTAATTTTTATAAATAATGACTCTACTTTTTGCAACCTCCTGCAAAACTCGAACGAACACGTTCATCCAGGGGCGGCTAATTTTTAGTAGTTCCCCCTCCCTTACGTCCCTCCCCCTAAAGACCCCCCTACGTCCCTCGTCCCCTCCTCTCGTTGCCCCATATCCCCCTCCTTCCCCGAATTTAAACCCAAAACACACCCTACTCACGCGTTTACCACACCCCAACTAAACACTAAACACCCCCACCGGGACAGGTAACATTTTAGTATGGGGTCTACACACACGTTCACCCATACTACATATTTACCTTTCCAGTATTGGTGTGATAATGTACTGGTATTGGTGTGATAAATGCGTGTGATAGATGCGTATTGGTATTGGTGTGATAAATGCGTGGGGAGGGGGTGGTATGGGTTTAAACTCGGGTTTGGCGAATAAAACCCATCTTAAATGATAACAAAAATACGTGACTTTTTATAAATTTTGATAAACGCGATTGGAATAAGAAAAAATTGAACTATAGCGAGAGAACAACATAACTAACTTCAGTTTAACATTATTATGTAAAAGTTAAAACAGCACACCGAAAGATTTTAATAAATAGTTTATGATCAATTATAATCGATTAAAATTTATTATTTTTCTTTGATAAAATTTTTTGAAAATAAGATGCAAATAATAGATTTTTTTTGGGATTTTATTGCTTTAAAAATAATATCATAGTAATCCATTTTTAATCGAATATAATCTAATATTTTTGTTATTTCATAAAGACTGACGATGAAAATCCAATATAATCGATTATTATCCATGAAACTGCGGGTATCTTGCTTAACGATAGCAGTGTTATAATTGATCATCATATACAAAAAGTCAATCAGGATTTTTTTCCTGAAAAACGTAATAAAGCTATTCTAAGCAAAATTTGAGCACATTGCATCAAAAATAAAATAAAATAAAAGGTTTAAAAAACAAGAAAATCTGCTTTTCCTTTGCACGGTTAACAGATGGGACCCGCTTTATCCGATTGCACTGCTCAAGATTGCGTAAACGGTTTGTGTGTTCTACGACATGACGGCTCCTTGACATGCGAATGCTACGATTCATGGACAGGTCCTTATTGCACTTATTGGTGTCCTTGCCTCAATTTTGAATGTGGAAATGGAACATGCGTTTGGGATAACTCTGAGGAACAAACCAAATGTGAATGTGATTTGGGCTTCACTGGAAAGTACTGTGACCAATCATCGGGCTGCGATTTCCATTCCTGTAAACACGGAGTTTGTCAAATTAACGGAGAAGAATCGACCAGCTGTAGCTGTGAGCAGGGCTGGGCAGGTGAGTTTTGCGATGAGTCCGTTCTCTGCACAGTTCTGGATTGTGAAAATGGGTATTGTTTGTGGGACGAAGACAATGTAGCTCTCACTAAATGCCAATGTGATTGTGGTTTCTACGGAATACGGTGCGAGTTAATCAGTTCAACAACAACTGCAGCTTCAACTACAGCCGAGCTAGTTACAACAATTGCGACCACAAGTACAGCCAAGCTACTTAGTACTACCACAACTATACCAAAAACTACAACCTCTAACCTCCCTCAATCGATCTCAATTTCAATACATGAACTTCAATACAAAACTAACCTACTACTGTGGCTCTTAATTTTTATTAAAACAGCTGGTTATCTTTAATACTAAATTCCCAATGTTGATTCAAAAATACTAATTTCATTAGTCATTTTTAACTCATGATAAAACGACAATAAATACGAACCTAGAATATCATACGGTTTGATTTTGAAAGGAATATTTACTGCACAATATGTTCAAAAATTTCGCATTTTTGCACACCCAATCAAGTATATTGCCTTCAATTTTCCATTCGATGACTTAAACTATCACATCAGAAGCAAAATTTATAAAACACGGAAAATCGATTTTTTCGTCTGTTACAAAAATAGAGAAGTATTTCATTGCAAACCAATAACTAAGTTAACCTGTTTTGTCTCTGACCAAATTTTTCTTTTTCAAAATGGTTTTGAGCCTGTGATGACAATATTATGTACTTTAACAAACAAAACAACGGATTTTTTTGTTATTCGATTTTCGTCTGATTGTTTCAGCGAGGGCACTATTTTTGTCTTGTATTGCTTTTTTTCTACGAAATGAATAATTTTTTCCCTTTCAATGAAATGACCTCCTTTACATCTTAGAAAAGCATCAATCACATCTTGGATATTTGTTCAAAACTAAAATCACGTTTGATTTCATTTTGATAAGCAAGCAGTTTTCAAGAATCAAGTACCAAAGCTAAAAATAAGAAATTTTCTCGTTTTAAATCGGTCTCAAATTTGAATGTTTGTTAATAAGATAATTGTGAAAATTCAAAAAGTTGTTTTTTTTGTGAATTTTTTTTGCTATTTGCCTCTTGATTTTTCTGAGTGTATTTCAGATTAGTTTTTTAAAATCAGGGCAAGTTAAGCTCTACGATCAATAAAGTTGAAAAAGCGCGCGAAAAACATATGTTCACATGCAGTATATATTTTTGCTTTAAAAACATTGAACTCAAATATACATCTTCAATTTTACGATCATCGTGAGTTATGTTTTATGTTCATAACTCATAGATTAATTTCAGATAGGGTACACCGTCTGCTCGTCACGCTATCTTATTTTCGGCTGGATAGATTCGTGCAACTTCTTAGTCTAATACCGATCTTAATTTTACTCTTATATCTCCTAGTATCAATAGATCTAGAGTACACTGGTTTGTTACAAGTCGTTTTCTTGTAGAAAGCAACTAAGTTCTAAGTTATATTCAAATCTCTCTGGTGCTGAAATTACAAGTAACAAATAAGTGGGTTGTTAGTTTGATGGAGTATGATTGGTTAGTCTTCAATATTTTATAGGGATAAAATATATGAATAACAACCAAATAATAAGATCTAGTTTGAATCTGGTTCCACCCATCCGGGATTTATAGAGTTTTTGATCTTTAACATTCTTCTGTAATGGAGGATGGATGATGATCGTTTGTATGTCGCGAGCATTATTTCTTTTCCGCTCTGGAAGAACGATGTCTTATCCGGTCTGTTCCAGGAAGCTGGAATCGTCGATATCAACTTGTTCTTGGACGACTGTGACCAACTATCACTGTTGTTTCTGGAGATCGGATTGTGATTTCTGATCGGTTTGTTATGATCATTTGTTCTTGCTTTGTAGAGAACAGTGTTCCAATCTCGTTTGGGAATGGCGTGAAGTTTGAGTTTGGAGGGCCTTGTAACTCGGATCTGTACGTATACTTGAACATCGAGATGGTCATTGGTCTGGTTCAATGGAGTTCCTTTGCTGCGATGCCAAGTCGTACTTCAACTCTTTTGAGTTGTGACTGTAGGCAACATGTCGATTGTGTTTAGCCATTCTGTAGTTTGAATGTGATTGGGTCGTCAAGTTCCTTGATGCTCGTCTTTGGGTTGGGGTGTAATCTATATACTGCGTTGTATTCTTTACATATATAAGTCTTTGTTAATTTTGTTTTTAGTTATGATTTTATATTGATTTTTATCGCAAAAGCGTTTTTGTTTAGTATTGTTAATTTTAAAGAGCTGCTCCACCTTGAGTAAACCTCATCAAAAAAGGGAGTGGGTCACAAAGCGTGGTTGTAGCACGGTGGGTTAGGCCGGCTATAGAGTATGCTCAGTACGATCCTTCTGGTGGGATAGGCCAGGAGTAGGGTATAATTTCATGCTAGTTTTTGTGGGGTCCTGTTTCGTGTTAACCTTTTATACCTTCTTTTATACTAGTTTTTTTTTGTTGTTTGGTTGAGTCCTTTTCTCAAAAATCAAATTGTCTGGTTTGGGTTTGTCTTTCGACTTTTTGGTGTTTTATTTGTTCTTGTTTGGACTTATGAATAGTCTTCAAAAGAATAAATTATCCAGTTCTTAAGCTGGTTTAATCCGGTACCGTGGGTTTTCTTTTCTTAGTCATGCTGTTAGGTTGTGGTTTGTGGTGTTTAGTAAGCTGCGTTGGTTAGCTTGGATTATTATATAATTCCTTTCCAACCGGGTTAACGGAAAGTTTGAAACTTGTTAATACTGGTTATAGTTGTTATCAGTGAAAATTAAAACTTAAATTCACTATTTTAATCAATTCCTCGTGGGCGAGCAGTGCAATTATGGATCGAATTGTTGGAGAGTAAATATTATAAAGAAGCGTCTTTAAAAAGGTTAGTACTACTTTTATTTGTATAAGCTTACTACTGAAAAATTCAACTTTACTACTATTTTGGGGGTTGAATTTATGAATTTATTATCATCCTAATTAGATTTACTGCATTGGAGGAAAGAATTTATAAATCAATTTACTGCTACTTGGGGGTAATTTTACTGCTTTTTTCATTGCGATTTGTAAATAGAAGTTTATAAATTAAGAAAAAAATTTTCTGTTTTTATTCGGTTTTTCTTTTTGTAGATGATTGTGCTCTGAAGGTTACAGAAAAAAAACATTTGATAAAGAATGGTTAGTATTGTTTTGATATTGTTAGTTTAAGTTATTCAATTCATGTTACCTTAATCATCGGGGAAGAATCAATGGGGGAAAACGTCGTGAACGACTTCTGATGAGGTTAGTAATTTTGCTAAAATGCGTATGATGTTTTTAGTATGAAGTAGTGGCCAAAGTAATTGAAGTGCTCTGATTGTCTTTAGTTCTTCGGTGCCAGGTGTAAATTCATACAGTGTTTTTTGAATAAGATTAAAATTTTATGGTTATAGTTAGTATTATGAATAAATTTTAGGATTGGGACTTTTATGGGCTGTGGAACAATTATTGGCGGGATTCTTCTACATTGAAGGTCTTGGTTAAGGGACAGAATATATACATCTGGGTGATGGGATCATAATTGCGGAGGAATTTAGTATCTTTATTAGAATATGTGAAGCTTAGAAAGAATGGTGAAGTGTATTTGGAGTTAATGAATTGATATCTATGGTGAGGTTGGCGTGATGGTGTATGCAAAGTGTAATGATTTTGTATAAATTGGTAGTAAGTGTATGTATGTGTTTGTTTAGTACGTAACATAACAAAATCACGTTCTTTGGGTGTGAGGAAATGAAAGGTTAGTGAGAAAATGTTTAATTTGTTATAATAAGATTCATAGGCTTGGATATCACAAAATGCTTCTGAAATGATGTGGTCATGTTTTTTGTCTAATGAACTGATGGTAAAAACATATCCCCAGGTAAAATCATGGTTAATATTATTAAAAGTGTTTCCTTCTCCTCTTCGCAAATTTTTGAGCTCAATTTTTGTGATTGCAGTGGTCATATCTGGTGTGGTCGTACTTTATATGCTACTTGCAATGCAAGTAGAAGTTTCTTTTTGACTTGCGTTTCAAATGTTTCAAATGGTATCTTGTCTTGTTTTTCTTTTTAAATGACGTATTATATTCAATCGCCCGTTTGTGCGTGTTTGTTTTCCTACACAAATAATTGCAAAATCGAAAATCTAATCCATTTTGCTTTTTGTTCCGACTTTCGTAACGAAAGTAACGGAATATTTGAGCTCGGAGTGGATTTTTTTCTTCAGACAAATTTCGACTTTTTAACGTGAAAGATCACAATTTACCAAACAGAAATATTCATAGTAATAATAGTTCTGGAAAACCACCTCCAAATAATTCAAATTATTCTAGAAATCAATCACCTTATAATTCCAACTACAGAGGACGATCACCAAATCAAAGAAATTCACGCAATTTCTCACAAAACAGATATAATCGATCAAATGGTCAAAATAATCAGTGTCGAAACAACTATTCACGATCAAATTCAAACCGACCAGAATATTCTTTTGAAACCAGTTCCCATTCACACTCTAGAAATAGACACTATTCAAATGAGAGATCAAGAAATTCTTCGTACCATAAAAACAGAAATTATTCCAACAATACGAAAGAAGCTACTCGAAAAATCGAACTCAAAGTTATCAAAAAAATAGATCACGAGATTATTCTTACGAAAGATCCAATTATCAAAGATCTAATTACAACAACTATCAAAATAGATCACGCGATAATTCACAAAATAGAAATTCGATCTATAACAATAGATAAAGAAACTAATCAATCACCACATAGGAAAAACACACGTTATCCAGATTCCCAAACCAAATATAGAAGCAACACGCCAAAACTTCAAAGACATATAAATCAAGTACAAACAACTGAAGATGTCAATTCAGACCCCCCTGGTATTGATAACAGGGAAAGTACAGAATTACAATTGAATCACATCAATTGAGAATCCACAGACAGTGAAAGCGATACAGAAAATGCAATCTCGATTAACATGATAAATGTTGAAAGCGACTACGAAGCTCTCACGTACGAACAACCATTTCATTCTCATATCAATGAAAATCATACAGACCTTCTTTTAAATTATTATGCAAGACCTGGAAGTAAAAACAAAACAATAGAGCAAATGGTACAAGAAGTAACGACTTTAATCGAACCTGTACCATGTTCTAGTACAAACCACATTTACCAAAACGTACCAAAGGAACCACCAAGTGAAAAAATTTGGACAATTCCATTCCTCTTAGAAAACACAAAGAGCAAAGAATTTCAACCACCAGATCTTGAAATAGATTTTTTAATAGATTCCGGACCAGAATCGATTATTATAAACAATCCTACTTGAAACGAAATCAAAATTTTGCATCCAAAACTAATACATTTAAGGACAGCAAGCAGATTAGCCACAGCACAAGGGTCAATAATAACAAACTAAGAATACATTAGCAAAACACAGCTTCAACATTTTTTCAAAGAATAAACAAACAACCACCATTTTTCTCAACATTTTACCCTATATACAAAAAAGAAAGAAAACACCTAAAACCACTCTCAGGTTATATTTACGAATTCCCAATCAAACAATTTCATCAAAATGACAAAAGTCAAAACAGACAACATCTCTATAAGTCTGACCTTAAATTTAGACCAGTTCATAAAATTTTTTGAGTAACAATTTCATCTATTAAGTACATGAAAAACTCAAAATCAGACATCATTTTCTTACATGTCTATAATAGTTCACCATATAAAATAACCCTACCTTTAGGACTTTCAGGTTATTGTGAAACAAACGCAACAACTTCCCCCACAAGAGAAGTAGCGTATAGAGTATATAATATATTACAACTATTAGACTTATGCCAGTCAACAATTCTTGACGAAGAATTATCGATAAATACTATAATAAGCAATGAAAAACGAAACACAGACTGTTTCACAAAAATACTTTGTTTTATACACTCATTAAAATATCAAAATATACAAAAGAACAACAAAATTTCTTAACAATGTTCAATTTTCAACACTCTCAGATAACCTAAAAAGGATTTGAACAGTTAGCCGATTTACTATTAAAAAACCCAAAAGTTTATGCAACATCTAAATTTAACGTTGGAAAAGTAAATTCACCACTACATCTACCTTTGAAACCTGATGCAGTTTTCAAAAAACAAAGAGCAAGCAAAGTACCAATTCATTTACACGACAAATTTATTAGATTATTAGACATACTAGAACAATATGAAATCATTTCTTCAGTAAACAAAAAAGAACAGCCAAAAGGAAACATATTCATTATTCCTGTTATCAGTCTAGCCAAAGGAGAATCATTAAAAATAGTTGTAGATGCTAGATATCTCAATTCACTCATTGACGAATCTAAATTTAATTGGCCCAATGAACCAATTCAAGTAATTCTAACAAAAATAAACGGTAAATATTTCACAACAGCAGATTTGAATAGTGCATATAATCAAATGCCGTTAGATTAACAATCACGACTATTAACACAATTTGTTTAATGAAATCAACGATATGAACTCAATAGATTATTCTATGGGATCTCCATAGGACCAGCAGCATTCTAAGCATTCATGAGTAAAGTTTTCTGACCCCTCATACTCAAAAAAATTGCAATCACACATTTAGATGATGTTTTTATGCAATCACAAACCGAGGACGAAATCTTCCTTGTTTTAGAAAACTATCATCAAATATTACAGAACGAAAACTTGAAAGCAGCCCCAGATAAATCACATTTTTTCCTAACACGTGTAAAATTTCTTGGACACAGTATAGAAAGAAAAACCATAGCCCCATTGAAATCTCGCATAGATGCAATCCAAAAACTTCAACCACCATCAAACAAAAAAAACCCAAGACTTTCTTGGAATGTTGAACTTCTTAAGTAAATACGTATATAAAATGCAGTTAGACTTAAGACCATTCTACAACATTCTCAAAAAATCAACAGAATATTTCTTTATAACATAATATACTGGCGCCAAAATACAATACAATTCCTCTCTTTTTAAACTGATAACCATTTTTGGGCTGCGCCATCAAGTGTGGTTTGAATTAATGCTGTGCATCTATGTATCCAGTTTTGATGAAGTGGTGTATTTACTGGTTCAAGTCCTATATTTAAAATTAAATTTGCTGTGACTGCATTCAGATAATCTTCTACAGAGTAATCGGGGTCTGTGCCTGTGAATACCAGTAACGGTTTATTTGATGATATTGATGATCCACCCATTAGGTATGGATTCATAGTCATCTGTAATGATTCTGCGGCATTTGGCATTTGTGAAAAATTCGTGAGTTGACTTTTTGTTATTTCATATTGTTGTAAATAATATGGTAGTGGAATGTCATTATGCATTTGAGTTGGTTGATAAGATTGTGTACTAACTGGGTTTTGTGATTGAAAACTATTATTCTGGGATGTTTGAATTGGTCTAGGTTATCTTATTTGTTCTTCTCGTGTATATGGTTCAAAAATATCTGGTTGATCTATGTTGTAAGAACGAGGTGTCTAGTTTTGATAAAATCGTTCATGATTCTGATTATAATATTCTTCATCGTCTGATGGGTAATAATTAGCTGTATAAGAAGGTGTTTGATGTCTAATATGGTTTCGTTGTGTATTATTTTTGTTTTGTTGAAAAAATGGGTAATTTTCACTTTGATCTTGTGAAGTTTGTGGGTATTCATTAAAATTTACTGAGTTTGATGATGGTTGCTGTAAAGTTTGACTTTGTAAGAATAAATGGTTTTGAGTGTTTGTACTTGAGGATTTAGTTATTTGTGGTCTAATTACGTAGTTGTAATTATGTTCTGCAAAATTATTTCTATAAGATGTTCCTTGCTTTTGTGTTGGTTTCGCCATTGGTCTAAATGTTTGATAATCCATTTGCGTATATTTTGGAACAACGGAGGGTTTTAGCGTAGATTGTAATGTCGTCTGTGGTATTGTTGAGTTTTTTGGACTTGGAGTTGTAAGATATGGATGAATAGGTGAGATACTTTGTTGTGTTGTAGTTGCTTTTATTTTTCAACTATTTCTTCATTTACAAAATTTGATGGATTTTGGGTTTCTTGCTGTGTAAGATTTCTAGTTTCGCTTAGGTTTTCTTGTATGAAAGTTGAATTTAAACTATTGTTTCCTGTTCTATCGGGAAGAAATGAATTATAGTTTAAAGGTGTTGCGTTAACTGTGAGTGGGTATATTTTAACTTAGTCGTTATGAATAGAAATTGTGCTAATTGCTTGACTTGATATATCTGCTGGAATAATCACAAGTAATACATGAGACCATTCGGGTTCCCAAACATAATCTGATTGTTCTGCTAAGACAGTTTCATCATTTATTTTTTGTGGTCTAAAGATTCTTCTTGCTAGTGAAATAAGATCAATACTATGTGTAAAATAATCAATTATAAACCATTGCTAAGATTTTTTATAAGTCGTGTTTAACATGTTGCGTGATATCATTACTTGTTAAATTTTCACGAATTGTGTTTAAAAATTCGGACAATGTTGCAACTTTATGTCTTACAGTTGTATGTCGGTATGTTTGAACTGGTGAATGTCCTTGAGATTCTGTTCTTTCTAATATAGATAGATAGCTATAAATAATTGAAATTACGTCATTTGTGAATTTTGAATTTGCTCTGTGTGAGTTTTGATGTTGTATATTTTTAATGTTTTCTGTGAATACTTTTGAAAATTCTATATCTACATCATCTGTTTGAGTTAGATATCTACCATGAAATGTATTGGGTGAACTGATTTCTATGGTATAAATTCCGTACTGTTGTGTAATGTTACAAATTCCTTTTAGATAGTAGTCAAGAAGTTGTCTTTTGATTTTTACTTCTGGGAATTCCCTTTTACATGGACTATCTCCTTTTTTGAATAAATTTGCAATTAGATTATGACAAAATTGTATTTGTCCTCTATCTTCAGTTAGTGGGTTTACAAAAAATGGAAGAATGGAGTTTTCTTCTTGGTTTTCTTCACTTTGAATCATTGTTGTGTTCTATGACTGTTAGTGTGTAATTTTCAATGTGTTTTATTGGTTGATTCGAATTGTATAGGCGTACTGGTTTATTTGTGTATGTCTTCTTCAATCTTCGTTTTCTTTTTATTGATGAATGTGATGTAGTTTCTAACTCAGAAAAATTTAATTGATCATTAACTTGGTGATTTTTATTTATCGAATCTTTTAGCTTGTAAAGTTCTTGTGTTTCACTGGTTTCTGATTTGGAGACTGCGTTCCTTCGCTTTGAAAATCGTTTTCGAATGATTTGTTTTTGTTTGCTGATAATTTTCCTTCTAAGTGTTTGTCGTTTTGTTCTTATGTATCCTATTGTTTGTCTATGTGGTATGACTACAAGGTCGTATCTTGCGCCGTTAATTTTACAGTTGTGCAGTAGTATAAATTTTTGTTTATTATACAGTTGTGTATAAGGTTTTTAAGTTTGTAATAATGTTTTTAAGTTTGTGTAATTATACAGTTGTGTAAATAGTATAATTGTTTGTTTATTTCCAAAATTGTCTCTTGACATAAGATTTGAGATGACGGATGTAAGATTGGGATTAGTGGTTTTTAATGTCTTAAACTGTTACTTCTTACAATTTTTGTTGTTAGCTTAACTTGCGTCATGTTTTGTAGGGTTGGAGAGAAATGTATAAATCGATTCGTGAGATTGATTTTTACTTTCTCGTGGCTAGTCTAAGTTAAGGTGTTAACTTACTTAATCTTACCTAGGGGTAGTAATTTGTGATCAAGGGTTGGAGAATAGTAATTCGATCCACAAGGTTCAGGTATAATTAAAACGCAAGTAGTTCGTTAGGTACAATTTTAAACTTACTAAGTTTAAGTATTATCCTGGGTCAGCTAAGAGGTGGGAATCAAGTGAAGGATGAATAACCGAAGTTATTCACTGTTTCTCTTAATTAGAATGGTTACTTTTTTTTGAAAAATTTCTGTTAGTCCTGGGTCTTGAGTAAGGGTTGGATAGTGAATCGACGTTTGAGGTCGTTAGACAGTTTGTAATTTGTGAAGGGGAGAACAAAATTGTTCTATTTGATCCAAGGTTAAGCTTTAATGATCAAAATATAAAAATATTTTAGTTTATATTTAATTTAAGTGAACTGTAATTAAAGATCCAAGGGGAGCCTTGATGATATGTTGCTTTAAATAAGTTTAATTTAAGTGAAAACAAGGATAAGCCTTGATAATTTAATTAAAAATTTAATTTGAAGAAAAAATTTTAGCTTCAGTTATTGTTGAGGGTAGTAGTTTTATGATTTGCTGTTATGTTTTAGGTGATGAAGCTGGGATGAAGAAATGATTTATCTATACTAATAATTTGTTTTTTATATAAAACTAATTTTTGTATTTATTTATTCAATAAATACTTTTTCCAAGATGTTTTTAAATTTACTGCAGATTTTTGAAGAGAACAGCTAGAGATGTTTTTAAGAGACGTTATTGTGCAATTAATAAGTTTAACGCCTGTAATGATCGTTGAAGAATTTTCTTCAAGGATGCTATGTCAGTAAATGAAAATCTAAATTTACTGTTAATAAAATTCAAAATATAAAAGTTTGAGTTGGCTTTTGCCGTACGACCATGAAACTTGTTGGTATGTTTCGTTCTAGTCGTATGTCGTCTCTTGTCCGCGGTTTTCTTCCAATATCGGGTAGTTCTCGTAGTGTTCGGAATATTGGCTCTGATCTATTGAGTCGTAGAGACATTTCAATTAAATTGTTGTCTTTTAACATTTTTGAATTATTTTTGTCTAATTCTAATCAATCTAATGTTTTTGTTTGTTCTAATCTAAGTTGTTTAAGGTCTTGTTCGTCGAGATTTTTGGTCGCACCAGATGAGTTAGGAGTGATGTTCATAACTCATAGAGTAATTTTAGATAGGGTACACCGTCTGCTCATCAGGCTATCTTATTTTCGGCCGGATAGATTCGTGCAACTTCTTAGTCTAATGCCGATCTTAATTTCACTCTTATATCTCCTATTCTCAATAGATCTAGAGTATACTGGTTTGTTACGAGTCGGTCTCTTGGAGAAAGCAACTAAGTTCTAAGTTAAAATCAAATCTCTCTGGTGCTGAAATTACAAATGGGTTGCAAGCAGGTTGTTAGTTTGATGGAGTATGATTGGTTAGTCGTCAATGTAGGGATAAAATATATGAATAACAACCAATAATAAAATCTAGTTTGAATCTGGTTACAATAGTACAAAAAAAAGTTCGAATGTACAAAACACAATCAATTTTATTCAATTGCTCACCCAATGTTCATAAAGCAAAGACTATGACTGCGAAAGTAAGAAAAATCAAGTGATCATACCGCTGGTATTCATAAAGCAGTTTTCAATGACTTTGGTTCCTGGACATTTTTATTGTAACTTATAACCGTTGGTACGAATGTATATCCCCAGGTAAAATCATGGTTAATATTATTAAAAGTGTTTCCTTCTTCTCTTCGCATATTTTCGAGCTCAATTTTTGTTTGCAGTGGTCATATCTGCTGTTGTCGTACTTTATATGCTATTTGCAATGCAAGTAGAAGTTTCTTTTTGACTTGCGTTTCAAATGTTTCAAATGGTATCTTGTCTTGTTTTTCTTTTTAAATGACGTATTATATTCAATCGCCCGTTTGTGCGTGTTTGTTTTTCTACACAAATAATCGCAAAATCGAAAGTCTAATCCATTTCGCTAATTGTTCCGACTTTAGTAACGAAAGTAGTAACGAAAGTAACGGAATATTTGAGCTCGGGGTGGGTTTTTTTCTTCAGACAAATTTCGACTTTTTAACGTGAAAGATCACAATTTACCAAACAGAAATATTCATAGTAATAATAGTTCTGGAAAACCACTTCCAAAACAGATATAATCGATCAAATGGTCGAAATACTCAGTGTCGAAACAACTATTCACGATCAAATTCAAACCGACCAGAATATTCGTTTGAAACCAGTTCCCATTCACACTCTAGAAATAGACACCATTCAAATGACAGATCAAGAAATTCTCCGTACCATAAAAACAGAAATTATTCCAACAATACGAATAGAAGCTACTCGAAAAATCGAATTCAAAGATATCAAAAAAATAGATCACGATATTATTTATACAAAACATCCAATTATCAAAGATCTAATTACAACAACTATCAAAATAGATCACGCAATAATTCACAAAATAGAAATTCGAACTATAACAATAGACAAAGAAACGAATCAATCACCACATAGGAAAAACACACGTTATCCAGATTCCCAAAACAAATATAGAAACAACACCCCAAAACATCAAAGACATATAAATCAAGTACAAACAACTGAAGAAGTCGATTCAGACCCCTCTGGTATTGATAACAGGGAAAGTACAGAATTACAATTGAATCACATCAATTGCGAATCCAGACAGTGAAAGCGATACAGAAAATGCAATCTCGATTAACATGAAAATAGTACAAACCACATTTACCAAAACGTACCAAAAGAACCACCAAGAGAAAAAATTTGGACAATTCCATTCCTCTTAGAAAACCCAAAGAGCAAAGAATTTCAACCACCAGATTTTGAAATAGATTTTTTAATAGATTCCGGACCAGAATCGATTATTATAAACAATCCCACTTGGAACAAAATCAAATTTTGCATCCAAAACTAATACTTTTAAGGACAGCAAGCAGATTAGCCACAGCACAAGGGTCGACATTAACAAACTACGAAAACATTAGCAAAACACAGCCTTAACATTTTTTCAAAGAATATACAAACAACCACCATTTTTCTCAACATTTACCCTATTTACAAAAAAGAAAGAAAGTATCTAAAACCACTCTCAGGTTAAATTTACGAATTCCCAGTCAAACAAGTTCATCAAAATGACAAAAGTCAAAACAGACAACATCTCTATAATTTGACCTTGAATTTAGACCAGTTCACAAAAATTTTTTGAGTAACAATTTCATCTATTAAGTACATGAAAAACTCAAAGTCAGACATCATTTCCTTACATGTCTATAATAGTTCACCATATAAAATAACCCTACCTTTAGGACTTTCAGGTTATTGTGAAACAAACGCAACAACTTCCCCCACAAAAGAAGTAGTGTATAGAGTACATAAAATATTACAACTACTAGATTTATGCCATTCAACAATTCTTGACGAAGAATTATCGATAAATAATATAATAAGCAAAGAAAATTGAAACACAGACTATTTCACAAAAACACCTTATTTTATACACACAGTAAAATATCAAAATATACAGAAGAACAACAGAAATTCTTAACAATGTTCAATTTTCAACACTCTCAGATAACCTAAAAAAGATTTGAACAGTTAGCCAATTTACTATTAAAATACCCAAAAGTTTATGCAACATCTAAATTTGACGTTGGAAAAGTAAGTTCATTACTACATCTACCTTTGAAACCTGATGCAGTTTTCAAAAAACAAAGAGCAAGCAAAGTACCAATTCGTTTACACGACAAAGTTAATAGATTATTAGACATACTAGAACAATATGAAATCATTTCTTCAGTAAACAAAGAAGAACAGCCAAAAGAAACACATTCATTAATCCTGTTATCAGTCTAGCCAAAGGAGAATCATTAAAAATAGTTGCAGATGCTAGATATCTCAATTCACTTATTGACGAATCTAAATGTAATTGGCCCATTGAACCAATTCAAGTAATTCTAACAAAAATAAACGTTAAATATTTCACAACAGCAGATATGAATAGTGCATATAATCAAATGCCGTTAGATGAACAATCACGACGATTAACACAATTTGTTTAATGAAATCAACGATATGAATTCAATAGATTATTCTATGGAGAATCTCCATAGGACCAGCAGCATTCTAAGCATTCATGAGTAAAGTTTTCTGACCCCTCATACTCAATAAAATTGCAACCACACATTTAGACGATGTTTTTATGCAATCACAAACCAAGGACGAAATCTTCATTGTTTTAGAAAAGTATCATCAAATATTACAAAACGAAAACATGAAAGCAGCCCCAGATAAATCACTTTTTTCCCTAACACGTGTAAAATTTCTTGGACACAGTATAGAAAGAAAAACCATAGCCCCATTGAAATCTCGCATAGATCCAATCCAAAAACTTCAACCACCAAAAAAAAAACCCAAGAATTTCTTGGAATGTTGAACTTCTTAAGTAAATTTGTATATAAAATGCAGTTAGATTTAAGACCATTCTACAACATTCTCAAAAAATCAACATATTATTTCGTTATAACATAATATACTGGCGCCGAAATACAATACAGTTCCTCTCTTTTTATTCGATACACAACCAAAACAAAAGAAATTTTTATCGCAAACTAACACATTATACAATTGCTGTTAATTCTTCAAAAAATCAAACGAAAAACTGTTCACTTTTGTTTTACATTATTCAAGCCCCGCCGAAGGGACAAAACAGACCCAAACTTTTGCTTTTTTTAAATCCCCAATATTAAACCCCCCCCCCCCCCCCCCCCTTTGACCATTTTTATTAGTTGCTATTGTTATTCCAGATTCCATTAACTATAATGAAGAAAAATATGAGATTTTTTAAGTTTTATCGCTCTTTATCTTCTGCATACTTGTCTACTGCAGCAGATAGTTTTTTCGCTCCTCACTACTGCGGTGCTAAGTTTTTTTACCAAACCGATCTTATACCAGACCACAATGCATTATTTCAATTGAGATAAATTTAAATTAGCGGAAAAAATAATTAATGAATAATTGCTTCGTAAATTTACGATTCTGATTAGTTAAAACTGTGTCAGAATACGCGGTTGTCTAAATACTGCTACGTAACCATCTAGTGGCTAATAAAACTATACTAAATCTAACGCCTGGCTTCATCGCTCCCCAATCTGATGTTTTATTTTATAAAAAATGCCTTTTTCATGATACTGTTTATTAATGAGGAGTTGCTTCTATTTACGCTGCAACAGCAGCACCAACTACGATGCTGGCGAAAAGAAGCCTGTAAGAGCTCCCTTCGGCATAACCACAAACAACAACATCAACAACAACAGCAGCACCCCAACTTCATCTGAATCAAGAATTACAGGTAGCTGGCCCAACTACCAAGAAAGGATGCATTTTTCTTTCACCTACTTCCGAGAAGGTTTTCCTGACGGGACGATTTAATAAAATCAATTCAATCTAAATCCAATCGAATTCCAATCGAACCCAATAAATTCAACCGGAACCTGTCCCCAATCAACTGTGCCGAATCTTACATCAAATATAGACGGAAACTTGACCGCAATTTCTTATTCATAAACCACCTCAGGTATTTGAAGCCGGAACAACGGCCCTATCCCTATTGGTGGAGCCTTAAATCATATTACAATGAGACATATTACCTTAAGACAATTTCCCCGTTTACGAAAAAAGACTTTTCTACACATGAAAGATTAATACAGGCATATGATTTAGCAAAAGCAAAACCTTCTCGAAAGTATTTGAAAGAAAAATGCATCGCAAAAGAAAAATCGTAGTTGGGCCTCTAAACCTTACTTGGACGGAGTGAAGATAAGAGGTGTTGAAATGGCAAATAAACAACCTTACCACTTAGATTCAAAACAAATCACAGCTACGACTGTCACCCTAAAAGAGTCAAAAAGGCAAGTTACGATACAAACCTCTACAACATCCGAAATCTACCAAAAGATATCGAGATAATCCGACCCAAAAGGCGAAAAACTTACAAAACCTCCCAAGACAGTTTCTACATCGGAATTGCATCCCTTGAAACTAAAGTAAAAAGTTTAAAAGAAAATGAAGCTCCGAGCGATTGGTAAGAAAAACGCCCGATTGACTGAAAGAATTGACTATGATGGCCTTCAAATTATGTTTCATGCTCCCTCGCTCCGTTCATGGAACATATGCGAAGAAAAAGGGAAACAGTGGAAAGGCCATGATATTCTCTGGTGTCGATTGATCAAAACCAACCAGCAAGAAGACCAAAAGAAACTGAAAACGGACCGCATCATACCAGACGTAAGAAATTAAGACCGAACCACAACTTGTGAAAACCTCATAACCGGCGAGCCCCATTATCCAAGAAGTGGATAATAGAAATGTACAAACCTACAAAACCATCCAAGCAAGATGTACAGCGAGTTCTTCTAATTACGGAGCCACCAAAACTCCAAAAATGATCGAAGACCCACAAAACTCCGAAACAGAATAAAAGCGAGAAAATTGAACCAAACAAGTTTACTGAATACAAAAGTTTGGTTAAAAAACAATCAAACCACGTAAAAGAACTTGGAAACTACTGAATATACCCTAATTCAACACAAAACACACCCGACATCTTGCAAAATTTCCTAAATATTTCAAAAGAAAAAATACCAACAAAAAAATCCGAAAAAGAGGAATCCTCTCTCAATATGGACCAAATCAAAGCCAAGATAACAAAAAAAAGCAAAAATGTTCAGTAGCCGAGAAGGTTATTCCTCCGAACTTTTATGACCGGGATGATCTTTCCTCTTCGAATTGAGATTTAAGCACGGGCGGATCTAGGATTTTCTCGAGAGGGGAAGGTGAGTTATAACCGAGGTGGTTAACTCATAGAGTAATTTCGGATAGGGTACACCGTCTGCTCGTCACGCTATCTTATTTTCGGCCGGATAGATTCGTGCAACTTCTTAGTCCAATACCGATCCTAATCTTACTCTTATACTTATCTAGTCTCAGGTTGTTTAACTAGTCTCTGCTAGGCTCAATAGATCTAGGGTATACTGGTTTATTGCGGCTGCTGAAGTTCTCTTGGAGAGTCAACTAATTTCTAAGTTAAATTCAAATCTCTCTGGTGCTGAAATTACAAGTAATTTCAGCACTTACAAATAAGTGGGTTGTTAGTTAGATGGATCATGATTGGTTAATATTAAATACTTTACAATGGTAAAATATCTAATTTATCCAATCATAAAATGCAGTTTAGATCAGGTTCCACCCATCCGGGTTTTACAGAGTTTTTTAGAATAGTCTTTCTGTAATTCAAAGGATGGATGATGGACGTTGGTATTTGGCGAACATCATAATTCTTCTGGGTTTTCGTGTTAGAGAAGTTCCAGGTTCAATCGCTTGGTCTTCTCATGACAACGACTGGGTTTTCGCAACAAACTCAAATCTGATTTCAGAATGGTTGGCTATGTCAGGTTTTTCTGTTCCATGTAGAGAACTTCTTTTGGGTTGACCTTGTCTGGGAATGGCGTGGAGATTGTGCGTGGAGGGGATGCCTGGTTACTCGGATCTGTACGTATACTTGAACATCGAGGTGGTCATTGTTCTAGTTCAATGAAGTCCTTTTCTGCGAAGTCAAGTCGTACTCTAAATCCTTTGAGTTGTGATTGTGGGCGGCATATTGATTGTGGTTGGCCATTCTTTTTCGAGTGTAGTGGGTTCATTTTGTCTTTGGATGTTCGTCTTTGGTGTTGTATGCTGATCTATATACTGCAAGGTATAATTTACATTTTATAAAATTTTTATTAGTTTAGTGTTTTAATTATGATTTTGGTTAGTTGTTTTCACAAAAGCTTTTTGTTTTAGTTCAGTTATTTTGAAGAGTTACTCACCCTTGAGTACCTCTTATTAAAAATAGAAGTGTGGTCACAAAGCGTGGATGTAGCGCGGTGGGTTAGGCCGGCTATAGAGCATGCTCAGGACGTCCTCTCTGGTGGGTTAGGCCAGGAGTGGGAGTATGATTTCGTGCGGTTTCTGTGAGGGGTCCTGTTATGTGATAACGTTTTATGTTGGGTTTATTGTGGTTTTTCTTATGTTTCGTTGGTTGTGTCCTTTTTTCAAAAATCAAATTGTTTTTGGTATGGGTTTGTCTTTCGACTTTTTTGTGTTTTATTATTTCTTTCTTAGACTTTATAATAGTCTTCAAAAGAATAAATTATCCAGTTTTAAACTGGGTTAATCCGGTTTGGGTACCGTTGGTTTCCGTTTCTTAGTCATGCTGTTATTCTATGTGTTGTGGTGTTTAGTAAGCTGCGTTGGTTAGTTTTGTTTAGTATATAATTCCTTTCCAACCGGGTTAAAGGAAAGTTTGAAACGTGTTATCGTGTGTTAGAGTTGTTGAGTGTGAAAGCTTGAAACTGAAATTCATTATTTAAACAATTCTTCGTGGGCGAGCTGTGCGAGTATGGATAGAATTCTTGTGCGAGTGAATGGAAATATCAAAAGGTTAGTACTGCATTTTCGTCTTATCAATTTACTACATAGAATTTCAATTTTACTGCTAGTTTTGGGGAAAAATTAAGTTATAAATTTTCATCATTATTAGAATTACTGCTTTTAGGGAAATAATTTATAAATTAAATTACTACATTGGTATGAACTTTATTTAATTTAGCTGGTGCAAAAGATTATTAGAGTTTTGAACAATTTGAAGAAGTTTTCTATTATTTATTTTTCTTTTGTGTATTTTGCAGATGATCGTGAGATGTAGACTAAAAATCATAAACATATAAAACATGGATAAAGAATGGTTAGTGTTTTATTTTAAATTTATTAGTTAAGAATATGAGAATTTATACTTACCTGTTAGTCGTCGGGGAAAAAACCGTGGGGGAAGATGTCGTGGATTATGTCGGAATTTGTTAGTAACTTTGCTAGTATGCGAATGATGTTTTTAGTTTGAAGCAGTGGCCAAAGCAATTGAAGTGCTTTAATGGTTTTTAGTTCTTCAGTGCCAACTGCAAAATCATAAGGTGTGTTTTGGATGAGATTATATAATTTGTCGTTATATTTAGTGTTGTGGATGAATTCTAATATGGGGATTTCTATAGGTTGAACAAATTCATGTGGGATAAGGAAGGGTCTGGATTCTTCTGCGTTGAAGGTCTTTGTGATGGGACAAAAAATATACATTTGGGTTATGGGATCATAATTGCGAAGAATACCGTGAAGGTTAGTATCTTTGATGCAATATGTGAAGTTAAGAAAAAATGGTGAAGTGTACTTAGAGTTAATAAATTGAAAACGGTGGTGTGGCTGTCTTGATGGAGTGTGTAGATCAAAGTGATTTTGTATGAAGCGATAATATGTATATGTGTGGGTTTGCTTAGTGCGTAACATAATATCGTGTGAGCAGTGCAAATCTCTTTCATGTGGTGCAAGGAAATGAAAGGTTAGTGAAAATAATTGAAATTTTTCTTTAAAACTTTCGTAAGCTTGTGTGTCAGTTAGTGCTTCAGAAATGATGTGGTCGAATTTGCGGTCAAATATATTGAGTGTAAATACATATGGTGTTTTGATGAAAAATTTTTCTGTGATTTGTGGGTTAGAGAAACGGTCATCATCTAAAAATTGGTCTTGGTTAGTTCGGATGATGTTGTGATCGTAATATTCTAGCGTGTATTCATTAGCTCTGGGTGCAGTGTATGTTTTTAGTGACTTTTTATATCCTATATAAGTAGATTGTCTATGTGTTAATGGTGTGGTGAGTCGATATAGCATATCTTTATGTCTTTCTATATCGATGTGAGTATTAGATAAAGGTAGGCAAAGGGGGTTAGTAAAATGATAATATGATGTCCATTGAAGTGTAGGCATTAAAACGTGTTCATCTACAAAACTGCGTGTGTTCTTAGTGTCGTTAGGGGTGTTCAAAGTATACTGTGGAAATGAAGGTGGGGTGATGGCTAAAAAATCTTTCGTGTTCACGGGCTGTTCCTGGTTTTGTTGGAAATGGATGGTTCGGGAATTTTCTTTTAAAAGTGCGATAAGCTCTATTAGTGCTATTTGATGATTCGGTGGATGTGGAGGATGGTGCTAATGATGCGGTATAAGCTGAAGAGGGTGTAGGGGTAGGTGGGTTTGATGATTCTATTGTAGATGAAATCTGATTTATAGTGGAATGTTCAAGGTGGAAGGGTTGTTGTTGTAGGGTGATAAAATTATCTAGTTCCTGGGAGATTTGGGGAGTATCTGGAGAATTGGATGATCGGTCTGAATGAAATGAAGAGTAGGTTGGGGTGACTTGTGAAGCATAAGAGGGTGTAGAAATCGATGGGAGTGGGTTATTTGGCGGGATTGGTTGAAAAGGGGGTTTTGAAAAAACTGAGGAGTTGGTTTGAAAATTATTGGATGGCGATGGTTCAGAGTCTGCAAATTCATCAGGGGTTTCAATATCTGGGTTATTGAGTTGTGATGTGGAGTATAAAACTGAGATGTGTGAATTAGTATCGGAATTCATGCCTGATGTTACATTACTGGTTGGGAAATCGGGTGGTGGGAAAGCAAAAAGTGGTATTATTGTAATTGGAGTGGTGAGGTTGGTTGGATGGGAATTTGAACGGTGTAGGGATCCAAGTTGTCGACTCATCGTGGGCTAAAAAAATTATTATTTTGAGACTGAAAAGCGGTGGTATGGGGTTGTTCTATAATTTGTTCATATGTATTTTCATCTAGTGGATGGTGTGTCATTATATGTTGAATGGGACTTTGTGATATGGTTGTTCTAAAATTTGGATTATGTGTTATTGCTAAATTTCGAAAATTTCGTGGGACTAGTGATAGTGGATGGTTATGTGGTAGGGGTGGTAACTGTGGTGCTGTAGGCGTTATGTCTACATTGTTATGTTCTTCTTCGTATGTGTTCTGTCTTGTTGTAATTTTTTGTTGTATTCTTTTATTTGTGCGTCTAAAAGAATTTTGTTTATTAATGATGACAAAATTCCAAAAAATCCTGCAAATAGTATGCGTGCTACACTTGCTTGTCTATTTATTTGTGTGTGTATAGCGCATGTATTATAGATTCCTTTTAAAAGCGAAAAAAGAAATCCTATAAAATTAAACATTGCGTATAAAATAGTTAATTTTTCTAAGATGTAGTAGGGCCATCCTAGAAAATCGAGAATTTCATTTTTTAGTGTAACAAAGCTAAAAATATTTATAGGTGAAATCTCTTGTGGTCTATATTTTTCACCGTTTAGATATATATAGTCCTTAATGTCTTTAAAATATCCGCTATAGTCTTGTGTATAAATATCTGCAAATCCTGCGGTTTCGGCAAGTTTGCGTAAGTTTTGGTCAATTGATTGTCTTTGTATAGTGTCCATTTGTGTTAATAATTCTTGGAATTGTTGTGTTCTAATGTGATGTTGGATATCGGATTTTGAATATATTCCAATTGATTGTAGGTCAATATTTGGGTTTCGAGCAATAGCTCTGATGCTTTCAGGTGAAAATTTTTTGAGTGATTGCATTAAAGTGGGATATGGGGTAAGAAGGTAATATTTATCTTCATCAGGGTTCAGTTGAACTACATTGTGGCTATTTTCTGATCCACATGGGACTGCGGTATCCCAAAAATAGGTTCGTCTTGAAAGCGTGTCAACGAAATGTACTTTATTCTTATAAAAGATAGGGATTCTTTTATAGCATCGTTTATCTTCAAAAACATATAGTGGTGATACTTTTTTGGTACAGGTATAAAACCATAAAATGTTTCCTTCATAGTCTAAAAAATTTGATCTATTTCCTGATAGTAGATATCCTGCGTAGGGTATTTTTAATACTGCTAGTGCAAGTGATTGTAGGATTTGTGTCCTTTCTAATTCGCATAGCTGGTGAAGTGTTTCTAATTCAGAGAGTGACATTTCTTGAAAAATTCGGCTAATTGTGTAGTCTAATTTCATATCTAGGTGAATATCATAGTGGATGTTACCGAAATATGTACTATTCATTGGTGATAGTTCTTGTAAACGTGTGCTTCTAGTGTTATGGGGCTTTAGATGTCCACCAGGTTGACTTTTACTTTTTTGAAAATCAACTGGTATATATGATGTTCCTTCATTTATGGGGTGACTTGTGGCGTATGGGTCGATTTTTACTTTTCCAGTGGTCATGTCGAATCCTTTTTCGTATTCAACTAATATCTCGGATTATTGTGTTTTGTGAAGTGGATTTCTGTATTTACATGCAAGTTCTGTTTCTTGATATATTTGAAAACGTGTCAATTTATTTTCTATATTGTGTATGTTTCTAAAATTTGAACTTTGTTTTCGTGATGGATGGATTTGTTCATATGGAATTGATTGTATAAAATATTTTTCGTGAAATTTTATCATACGAGCATGTATTTTTGCTACTTGAAATGTTGTACATGTGTCTTCGGGGAACCAAACAATTGTTGCTTGTGTTCGTGTTGTAGGGTCACAATAGCCTTGATCGTTTTTACAAGGTAATCTAATTCCTTGATAGATCATGGTGTTGTCAGATAAATCGCGTGTGAGTTGTATTTTTTCGAGTTGTATTTTCCAATCGAAAAACATGATTTCTTGATATCCTTTATTTTTTGTGTCTGCTTTGCAGTTTGATGGGTCATTTATACCAATGTGTGGTATCCAGTGTTTATCGTGTATGTCATAAGTTAATCTTCCGTGTGCGCCATTGTATGGGTATTTTTCATCTAATTTTATATGTCCTTGATATCTTTCAAGTTCTGCTTGATGTACAGAATCTGAAAAAACTTGGAAATTTACTAATTTTCTATCTGTGTTTTTATTTCTTGTGATATTGAGTCTTAGTAACTCGTTTTTACAATCTTCGGGATTGAGATGTAAAAGTCGTTCGATATTACTCTGGTAGAATGATTCGTGGTCAAGTCGGTTTTTATTTCCATTTGAGACTTGTGAACAATGTACTTTCTTTTCAGAAAATGTTGCTGTGAATTTATATCCTATAACTGTTGTTGCTCGGGCTTTTGAATAAAGTGTCGCTATTACATTTGTTGTTTCTATGGCTTGTGGTTCTGTTTCGCATTGTGATACTTGATTTATTGCATATTTGTGTAATGTTTTTTGTTCGTTTTCTTCACAATCGTAATGTGTTACTAATAAATCTTGGGGTCCTGTGCGGGGGGAAGGGTTTATGTTTTCATTTGATGTTATTAGAAAAAGAAGTTGGAGAAAAATAAAAATTTTTAGAATATACATGTGTATGACAATCCTGAGTATGGGTTATAAAATGTGATGTAACCAATTGTCTTTTTGGTATATCTGTCGTATTTGTATATCACTTCAGTTGTTATAAACGGTGGTGGTAGGGATTGAGCTGTTATATTTGGTGGGTTTAATGGATAGGGATGTTGAGTAATGTTGTTTAATTTAACCGTGATTTCGAATTTTAATTGTAGATTATTTTGTTGGAGTATTTGGATGTTATGATCACGAATGTCTTCGTGAATGTCTTGTCTATATTGTAGTCTATTTAGTGCCCAGTTGTGGAGTCGGTTACTTTCAGGGTGCTGTCCAAATAATGGTGGAGGTGCTGTGAATGTATTCCAGTCTAGTCTTAAAGGAATATTTGTTGATGATTGTTCTCGATATCTAGCGTCGAGGTTATTTGGGAAATTTAAGTTAAAAGGCGGTGGTGAAATCTGACTGATTGATGGTGTTGATGGTAGTGATAATGTTTCTGATAGTGATGAGGATGTTGTCGTATCCGTAGAAATATCTATTGGATCATTGATTAAATTTGGTTCACCTTGTGTGAATGAATGTGTTGTCCAATATGGTAGTCGTGATGTTTGGTTTGTAGGGTTAAAGGGATTTTCACGTATTTGTTCAGATGTTGGTGTTGAACCTAAGTAATCTGAGGGTAGGCTTGAGGTGCTACGTTGTGAAAGAAGCGTAGGGGTTTCTGGTAATATACCGATGGGGTTTTCTGGAGTACTTTGTGATGAGGATTGAGGTATATCAAAATGAACTCGGGGAGTTTGAAAATTTCTGTTTCGTCGAGGATGTATAATTTGTCTATTTATTTCGACTGTATTTTGGTTTTGACTAGGATTTCGTATTCTACTTAATTCTTGTGGTAGTGTTGGGTATAAGTTATATGTTGGTTCGCTTAAAGGTGCTTGTCGTTGAACTGGTTCTAGCGGTTCAGATGAGCGAGCGTGTCGTTCTTCAAAGGTATATGGGTTATCTTGAAAAGAAATTCGTGTGGATGTTTGGGGGTTTTGGGTATTTGAAGATGGTGTTGGGTTATCTTGGGATGATGTCGGTGAAGACTGACTGAGTGATTGTTGGTTAGCAATTTTTGATGGCTTTTTATTTATTCTTTTAGTGGAAAAATTTATGTTTATTATAATATTCTTCTAGAAAAAGAATTAGGAGGATTGTTGCTAGGGTGAATGTGATGATTGCATTCTTTATACATTTGCATATTGTCAAGATGAGGGATGATAGAAATGTTATAAAAACTACAAATAGTAAAAAAATATCTGTTCTATTAAAGATTGTTCGTATCATTTAGATAAGTTTTGTGAATCGTACCTGTGGATATAGTCAATAGCTTTTGAAAGCTGGAGGTATAGTTCAAATATGGAATAGAAAATTAAAAAAATATTGCAAAAAATGATTAAGATTATTACAAAAGATTCAAAGGTATCAAAAAGAAATATGATTAAAAGTTTAAATATCGTTAAAAAGTTTATGAAAATGTTGAGTATTAAGTTAACTGGTCGAGAGAAGAGCATTTAAGAAATGGCTTCTCGATCGAATATTTTTTGTTGTTTGAGGCAAATTTCAAGTGTGGTCGGATTAATTATTGGTTTTTTAACAAGTGGGTGGAGTTTTGTGAAAAATTGTTGGGGGCGAATTTTATGGTGATCGGGAGGTCTTCTTTGTCTTTATTTTTATTTGTCAAGTGATCTGGGGTATTTTTGAGATTTTTATACTTTAGGCTAATTAAATTGGTCGTTCTTTTACTTTAGGCTAATTTAACATATTTGTTTGGGGGGTATTTGAGATCGGAGTTGGGGAAATATTGTTGATCTTTGGGTTATTAGATAAGGGAGGGTTATGATATTATGGTGGTATTTATTTTAGTTGTCAAGTTGGAGTGGTTTGCTTATTTTTGACCTGGAGGTCGTAAAGTTATAGTTATAGATATGCCTGGAGTTTAATATCGTTCGTCTAGTTGGAAGGTGACGGATTGGATGAATCCTATTGGCTAATTTTGAACTAGAGTCGTTGCTTGTTTGTCAGCATGTTATTTTGAAAAATGAAAGTTCAAACTATTTCAGAGGTGCAAAGATTATGAAAAATAAAATTAAAGCTGTTTTTGAAATTCGACTTTCTTTAATATTTTAGACTGTGGAACGAATGTTTTATAGTTTTTACGTGGTTGATTTCTAAGTCGTGATGACTCTCTATGTTCTGATTTGTCGATTTGTTCTTGGGGTATTATTTTTTCTGTCAATTTTCTATTTTTTTTTCTTTTTGAGGTATATTTTGATTTAGCTTTTTTGTATTGTTTTTTGTTGTGGTTGATTTTTGTTTTGGTTTTCGTGATGAATGTCATGTTGTTCTTTTGTTTTATTCTCCGTATATGGTAGGGTATTTTGAATAACTTTTAAAGCTGTGAAAGAATATAATTGAGTTAGTTCGCGTAGTGCGTATTCTTTTGGGTAATAAGGTAATAGGTTGTTTCGGTGTTGAACAATTTCTTTTTTGTTTGAGTCGGTAATTTTATATGTGACATCAGTGGGTTTGGCAATTATTTGGTATGGTCCTTTTCGAAGGGGTTGTAATTTTTTAGAGATTCCTTTTTCAGTGTTAAAATTGGGTATTAAAACAAATGTTTCAATTTTTAAATCGGAGGCTGGTGTAAAGCGTGAATTTATTTGTTCATTAATGTTTTGTCTTTGTAACAACTTTTTTGTTACTTTTTGGTAAATTTCATTGTGTTTTTTATCTCTGTTTAAAATCCATTCGGTGTGTGTACCGGAGGCTAATTTAAGAATTTGTGGGTGATGAAAATGATCTTCATCGTGTGTATGTAAAGGTAAGTTGTAACAAATTGATTCTTTATTCGGTTGACAATAACTTTGTGCATTTTTATGAGAGTTTGCTGTAAACATAATTGGTTTGCGTGGCTTTTGATTAAAAACCATTTCATATGGTGACATTCCTAGAGTTGTCGTGATTTGTGAATTGTATGCTAAGGGAAATAGTTTTACATCTGCTGACCATTCAGTGTATTTTGTGTCATTTCCATTGATGATACATCTAAGATATTCTTGTAGTGAACGGTTCATACCTTCGACTAAGCCGTTTGTCCAAGGTGCATGAGATGTACGTGGTTTGTGTTTGATGTTATATAAATGACATAATGTGATGATTTCGTTATTTATGAATTCTGTACCGTTGTCTGTAACTAAAATTTCTGGTAGTCCGAATTTGGCTATCCAGTGTTCATAGAGTGTTGTGTAAGCGTAATAAGCGTTACAATGTGGTACTGGGTTAAGTGCTACATAATGTGTAAACGCGTCAACAATTACCATAATGTAGGAGTTTCCTTCGGATGAGGGTGAAATTGGTCCTTTTGTATCAAATGAAATACGGTGGTTAAAGTACAAACTTTGTCCTTTAAAATCTTGTTTTTGTGCTATTTGTTTTTGATTTGGATAAGGTTTATTTAGCTGACATACTATACAATCATTGCATAGTACTTTTATCCAAATTGGTGCATTTGGAAAATAAAAGTTTTGTATGAAATTTGAATATGTTTTCTCTGATCCAGAGTGTCCTTTAATGTTTTGCGTATGTGAAATATTAAAAGCTATAAGAATCATACTTAGAGGGAGACAGGGAACTGTAGATTCATTTAATTGGTATTCTAGAAGGTCTGTGTTTTCGTTAATTGTTGTATTATTAAATTTTCGAAAATATCTGAGGAGTGTTTTATTTCCTAAAATAGTTGTATCTGCCTTGACGGGTTTGGTTTTATATTTGTGCCATGATTTTAGTTGTCTAATTACTGGGTCAAGATTTTGATATTGTTTCAAAGTATTAATTGTAATTTTATCTGTTGGGGGGAGAAAAATGTTTTCAATTTCTAATTTAGATAAAGGAATTGTATCAAGTGGGTCATGGAGGTCAAAAACTTGATTTATTGTGTATTTTGAATCGTTTGTTTGTGGTCCTGATAAATTAGTTTTATCAGTTAGATTTTCTTTTTCAATTAATGGAAAAAGGTCTTTTTTATGCGAGTGTTGTTTTACTCTCTTTTGTTGGGTGTTATTTTTTATCCATTGTGAGTATGGAATTGGTTTGAAAGTTGATGTTCCAAGCAGATCAACTTCGTAGTGGTTATTTTGGCAATCTAAATAAAGTGGGAAGTGTTGTAGATTGTTTATCTGTGATTGTTCAACGTCAGTTTTTACTGCGTTTTTTCATTCTAGTCGGGGTGATGTTTCGTTCTGCAAGGTAAAATTTTATATTTTTGGGTCTTTCAACTGTAGTTTTACGTGTGAGTAATTCAGGTGGTGTATTTCGACTTAAAGTGTCTGGTAATGCAAGATTCTTTCCTGCTGTCCAAACTATATGTAAGTTTGGGAATTTCATTAGAATTAATTGAAATCTATAAACTCGGTGATTTGGATTAGATTTTTGTGTAAAGAGAAAAATGATTGGTTTGTGATCTGTGAATAAAACTGTTGGATGTTTTGATCCAAGTATTAGAAATTCATATTCTGTTAGTGTATATATTATGGCTGTACATTCTCTCATTAGAGTTGAGAGTCGTAGCTCTGCTTGAGTGAATAATCGAGAATTTGCTGATATAAGGTTCATTTTGTTTGTACCATTGTGTGATTGTAATAATGCTGCGCCGATGCCAAAATTCGAAGCATCGCACATTGCATAGAATGGTTGATTTGGATCTGGAATTGTATTCGAAATTTGTTCAGTTAAGAGTTTTTTAATTTCTTCAAATCGTGCTTGATGTTCTGTGTTCCATTCAAAATTATTTTGTTGTCTAAGTATATTATAGAAAGGTCTTAGGTATAATTGCATTTTATAGACATATTTGCTTAAAAAATTTAACATTCCAAGGAATTCTTGGGTTTTCTTTTTGTTTGTTGGTGGTTGGAGCTTTTGAATAGCATCAATGCGTGATTTTAATGGAGTGATTGTTTTTCTTTCTATATTATGTCCTAAGAATTTAACTCGTGTTAAAAAGAAGTGTGACTTGTCGGGAGCGGCCTTCAGATTTTCGTTCTGAAGTATTTTGTGATAGTGTTCTAAAACATTAAACATTTCTTCTTTTGTCTGTAATTGCATAAAAACATCGTCTAAGTAGGTGATTGCGTTTTTCTTAAGTATTAGTGGTCGAAAAATTTTGCTCATAAAAGCTGAAAATGCTGCTGGTCCTATGGATATTCCATAGAATAGGCTGTTGAATTCATATTGCTGATTTCCAATAATAAATTGTGTTCAGCGTCGCGATTGTTCATCTAGTGGCATTTGATTATATGCACTATTCATATCTGCGGTTGTAAAGTATTTTCCGTTTATTTTTGTTAAAATAACTTGTATTGGTTCAATAGGCCAATTGCATTTTGATTCGTCTATTAGTGAATTAAGATATCTAGCGTCTAGAACTATTTTTAATGATTCTCCTTTTGCTAGGATGATAACAGGGTTGATAAATGTGTTACCTTTTGGTTGTTCTTCTTTGTTTACCGGTGAAATTATATTGTATTGTTCTAAAATATCGAGTAATCTGTTCACTTTATCGTGTAAATGAATTGGTACTTTACTTGCTCTTTGTTTTTTGAAAACTGCGTCAGGTTTTAATGGGAGATGTAGTGATGAACTGATTTTGCCAACATCAAATTTAGATGTTGCATAGACTGATGAATATTTTATTAGCTGTTTGGCTAATTTATCAAATTCGTCTTGTGTTATTTGTGAATGTTGGAAGTTAAACATTGTTAAAAAGTTCTGTTGATTCTCTGTATAGTTATTTATGTTGAATGTAGGTTTGAAATATGGGGTTTTTGTGAAATAATCTGTATTTCTTTTTTCATTACGTATTATATTATTTATGGATAATTCTTCATTAAGAATTGTGGATTGACAAATATCTAATAATTGGAGTATATTATTTACGCGGTATGCTTTTTCGTGTACTGGTGATATCGTAGCGTTAGTTTTGCAATAGCCTAAAAGTCCTAAAGGTAATGTTACTTGTTAGGGTGTATTGTTGTATACATGTAGAGAAATAATATCTGAATTCGCGTTTTTCAAATATTTTATGGATGAAATTGTGATTTTGAAAAACTTATGGATAGGTTTGAATTCAAAATCTGACATATAGAGTTGTTGTTTATTTTGTTTTTTATCATATTGGTGAACTTGTTTTATTGAAAAATTATATATGTTTCCTGATAGTGGTTTCAGGTGTTTTCTTTGTTGATTATATATTGGATAAAATTTTGAAAAGAATGGTGGTTGTTTGTTTAATCTTTGAAAAAATGTTAGGGATGTGTCTTTTGTTTTTGTGTATTTATCTTTGATTAGTATTTTACTATTCAAAATGTTGATTGTTGGTATAAATTTAGAGATAAATGGTATTCCAATAATATTGTGTTTAATATCCGTGATATGGAATATTTGTTTAAATGATTTATTTAAAATTTTATTTTGCTCTATTGTTCTTGTGGGGAGAAGAAATAATTGAATTTTTCCATAGTTTACCAATGTTGAGCCTTGTGCTGTTGCTAGTTTACTGGAGGTTTCAAGAGGCGTTAGTTTTGGGTGTAATGATTTTATCTCATTCCATGTGGGAATGTTTATTATATTTGACTCTGCTCCTGAATCAATTAAAAAATCAATTTCAAGATCTGGTGGTTGAAATTCTTTGTTTCTTGGACTTTCTAAAAGAAATGGTATTGTCCAAATTTTTTCTTTGGGTTGTTCTTTTTGTATATTTTGATAGATGTGATTTGTATTCAAGCATTTTGTTTTATTATTTTCATTGGATTGATTTGTAGTGTTGATTTCGTTAGTTTCTTGTGCCGTTTGTGTAGAATGGATGGGTTCAATATAATAATTGTGAAGGAGTTCTAATTGATTTTCATATATATGTGATGAAAAAGGTTGTTCATATATAATAGGTTCGTAGTCATTTTTGACTGCTATCATATTGATGGAAATAGTGTTTCCTGTATCACTTTCTGAATCTGATGATTCACAGTTTATTTGATTTAGTTGTAGTTCGTTATTTCCTGTGTCATCAATACCTGGGGGGTCTGATGTTGTTTCTGGGTTTGATTGTACTTGATTAATATTTCTTTGATGTTTAGGTGTACTACTTCTGTGGCGATTGTTAGAATTATTATAATGGTTATTATTCCTGTGTGGTGATTGGGAATAATTTCTATAACGGTTATTATAACTTGAATGTCGATTTGTGAATTATTTCGTGATCTGTTTTGATAATTATTGTTTGGTCTGTTATAGTTTGATCTATTATATGAGTTATTCCTTGATCGATTGTTCGGGTAATTCTGGTTTCGGTTGTTTGAATAACTTCTAGTTCGATTATTGGAGTAGTTTCTATTTCTATTGTATGATGAGTTTCGTGATTGATTGTTTGGATAGTAATTATTCCTTGATTGGGACTTAGATCTAGAAACAAATTGTGTTGTGTTTGAATTTGATCTGGAGTAATTATTTCGACTATTTGGTCTATTGTAATGATTTTGTGACGAATTTTGTGTATTTCTTCGTTCTGGTGATCTTCCTCTATAATTTGAGTTATATGGTGATTGAGTTCTCGTGTAATTGGTATTGTTCGGAAGTGGTTTTCCTGAACTGCTGTTGCTGTATACATTTTTGTTCGGTAGATTTTGATCTTTTTTCATGTACTGATAGAATGATTTATTTGGTTCCTTGTATTTTTGAGGTTTGTTTTGATTGTCCTGTTGTTTTTGTCTACATTCAGAAATACTATGTCCGTATCGTCGGCAATAATTACACCATTTTTTGAAAGATGGTTTGCCTTTAAAGTTTGGGTGTTTTTCATAAATATTGAGTATTTCAGTGATTTTTTCAACGAGGTCTGTATCTGATTCCTGTATATTGTTGATATTTGTGGTATTTGATTCAATTCGGTTAACATATTGTAATTTCAAATTTTCTGTTTCTTCAAGTTTCATTGTGATTTCCGCTTGCTCTAGTTTGTCTACTAGTTTTCGAAAATCTAAATCGGGCTCTCGAATTGAGGAGGGATGGGATGCTCTCTTTTTTATTGCTATTTTCCTTAATTGAGGTGTTAAGGTCATCATTAAGATTTCTGTCATTTTTGTGTTTTTGTAGTCGTGTGTATTTAGTGAGTATGCTTTTCGAACTAGTGTTTCGATACGTACTGCTAATTGTTTGATGGTTTCATTTGGTAATCTGCGATTTTCATTACATAAAACTCTTTGTTGTTGTTTGTTTCTTTCGGAGTCAAACATTTTTGAAAATTCTTGTGTAAATCTTTTCCAATTTGATTTTATTTCTATAGGCAATACTGAAAACCATTTTTGGGCTGCGCCGTCTAAGGTTGTCTGTATCAACGCTGTGCGTCGATGTATCCAATTTTGATGTAGTGGCGTATTAATTGGTTCAGGTCCTATATTTAAAATTAAATTTGCTGTTACTGCATTTAAATAATCTTCTACAGAATATTCAGGGTCTGTTCCTGTGAATACCATTAATGGTTTGTTTGATGTTATTGATGATCCACCCATACGGTATGGATTCATTGTCATTTGTAATGATTCTGCTGCATTTGGCATTTGTGAAAAATTCGAAAGTTGATTTTTTGTTATTTCGTGTTGTTGAAGGTAATATGGAAGTGGTATTTCATTTTGCATTTGTGTTGGTTGATACGAGTGTGTAATCATTTGGTTTTGTGGCTGAATTGGTTGAAAAGATTGTGCATTAATTGGGTTTTGCATTTGCATTGGTTGTTGATTTTGTGTATCTGTTGGGTGTGGAGAAAAAATTCTATGATATGTATACGGTTTTTGTACTCCTTGTCCACGATATTCTTGAGTGTATGGTGCAAATATATCTGGTTGTAAATAATCATCATCAGAGGATAAATAATCCGTTTGATGAGATGCTTGCTTTTTATTTTTATTCTGTTGAAAGAATGGGTAATTTTCACTACGATCCTGTGGAGGATGTGAATTAGTTTGAAAATTTACTGAGTTGGTTGTTGCCATTGGGTTATCCCAATATCGAGATCTTATCTGATTATTATTATTATTTCGTGGGGGATAGTTTGTTTTTGATGAATGTGCGTAATTATAATTGTGTTCCGCAAAAGTGTTTCTTGTGAACGTTCTGCGTGTTTTTGACGGTATTGTCATTGATAATCCATTTGTGAATATTTTGGAGCAACCGAAGGTTTAACGGTTGATTGTAAGGTTACCTGTGCTAGTGAAGTGTTTGTATTTCTTGGTGTTGTTAAATTTGGACGTATCGGTGAAATACTTTGTTGTGTAGTTGTTGTTGTTTGGACGATTTCTTCATTTATGAAGTGTGATGGTGTCTGAATATCTTGTTGAGTGAGATTCCTAGTTCCATTAAGGTTTTCATTGTGTATGACGGTCGAATTTAAACTGTTATTTTGCGTATCAGGTAAAAATGTATTGTAGTTTAATGGTGTTGCATCAATGGATAATGGTATTACTCTTACACAATCTCTTGTATAAGATATAGTACTTATTGCTTGACTTGCAATTGATTGTGGGATATTTATGAATGTATAATGAGACCATTCGGGGTCCCAAACGTAGTCTGATTGTTCTGTGATGGCGGTATCATCGTTTGAATTTTGAGGTCTGAAATTTTTTCTTGCTTGTGAAACTAAATCTATATTATGTGTGAAATAATCTATTATAAACCATGCGAAAATTTTTTTATAAGTCATGTTTTGTATGTTGTGAAACATCATCTTTAGTGAAATTTTCTTTAATTATATGTAGAAAAGTTGAAAATAGTATGATTTCATGTCGTACCCTTATATGTTTAGATGTCTCTGTCGGTGAGACACTTGGGATTGGGATTTCGTTTTCTAATATTGAGATATAACTATATATTATGGCAAAAACTTCATTAGTGAATATGGAGTTTGCTCTTTGTGAGTTATGATATTGTATGCTTTTTATGTACTCTGAGAATACTTTTGAAAATTCTAAATCAAGGTCGTCTGTTTGAATTACATATTTGCGGTGATTCGGGTTTGGTGAGCTGAATTCTATGGTGTAGATTCCGTATTGTTGTGTCAAATTACATATATCTTTCAGATAGTGATCAATAATTTGTCTTTTGATCTTTACATCTGGGAACTCTGCTTTACATGGGCTGATTCCGGGTTCAAATAAATTTAGGAGTAAATTCTTGCAAAGTATATGCTGTCCTCTATCATTGGGTGCATCTACGAGGAAGGGGTAGATATCGTCATCATCTGGACTATCTTCACTTGAAGTGTGTGTTTGGCTCATTTTTTCGTTTAATGACTGTTAATAGGTAATTATCGATATGCCTAATTGGTTGATTCCAATTATATAAATGTACTGGTTTGTGTTTATATTGCTTTTTTATTCTTCTTTTTCCTCTTTTTGATGAATTTGAAGTTGTTTCTGAGTCGGAAAAATATAATTGATCGTGAATGGGGCAATTTTTATCTATAGATTCTTTTAATTTATAAAGTTTGTCTAAATTGCTGGCTTCTGATTCTGAAAATGCGTTTCTTTTTTTGGAAAATCTTTTTCGTGTTATTTGTCTTTGTTTAGTTATTATTTTCCTTTTTAGTGTTTGTCGTTTTGTTCTGATATATCCAACTGTTTGTGTATGAGGTGTGATTACAAGGTCGTATTTTTTGTTATCTATTTCACAGTTGTGTTAAACGATTGTTTGTTTGTTTCCTAGATTTTTAAATGACATAAGGTTTAGGATGACGGATGCAAAAAGTTGTTAGATGATTTCTATTTTCTTAAATTGTTAGTCCTTACGATTTTTTGGTTAGCTTAACCTGGGTCTATTTGTTCAGGGTTGGAGAGAAAAGTATATCGATTCCGAAGAATGATTTTTTGCTTTCTCGTGGCTAGTATAAGCTAAGGTGTTAACTTACTTAATCTTACTTAAGGGTAGTGATTGTGTTCAAGGGTTGGAGAATAGTATATCGATCCACAAGGTTCAGGTATAATTAGAACGCGAGTAGTTCGTTAGATACTATTTTAAACTTACTAAGTCTATGTTTTATCCTGGGTCTTGATAAGAGGAGGGTTCAAGTGAAGGATGAATAACCGAAGTTCTTCACTGTTTATCCTAATTTGAATGATTAGTTTTGTTCAAAAATTTCTATTAGTCTTGGGTTTTTTGAAAGGGTTGGATAGTGAATCGACGTTTGAGGTCGTTAGACACTAGCTAAGTAGGTGGGGGAGAACAAAATTGTTCTTTTTGATCCATGGATAGGCCTTGATGATCAAGTTTAAATTTAATTAAATAGAAAATGAATTAAGATCCAAGGATAAGCCTTGATGATCTGATTTTAAGATTAAGTGAATATAAGTTTAAAATGGTTTAAATTTATTTAAGAAAAGATTTAGTGTTTTAATGATATTAGTGAGCTTATGATTGCTGTTATGTTTTAGGTGATGAAGCTGGGACAACTGATGATTTTATAATTACTAACAGTTTATTGTCATGCTACTAATTTTTATTTTGATTTTCAATAAATATTTTCCAAACATGTTTTATATAATACTGCAGAATTTTAGAAAAACGATCTGAGATATTTTTATCAATCGTTATTGTATATTAATAGTTTTGTTTAGCGCCTGAAATGATTATGAAGATTGACTTCAAGATTTTATGTTTGCAAATGAAAATCTAAATTCATTGCTAATAAAATTCTAAATATAAAAGTTTGTGTTGGCTTTTGCCGTACTATCATATAACTATTTGGTAAGTTTCTACTTTGTCGTATGTCGTCTCTGGTTCGAGGTCTTCTTGCAATTCCGGGTAGTTCTGTTATCGTTCGGAATATTGGCTCGGATCTATTGAGTCGTAGAGACATTTCGATTAAATTATCGTCGTATAACATTTTAAAAATGTTTTGTCTAAATTCTAATCTATTTTTGGTTAATTCTAAGCTATTAAGGTCTTGTTCGAGACTTATGGTCGCACCAGATGAGTTAGGACCGATGTGGTTAACTCATAGAGTAATTTCGGATAGGGTACACCGTCTGCTCGTCACGCTATCTTATTTTCGGCCGGATAGATTCGTGCAACTTCTTAGTCTAATACCGATCCTAATCTTACTCTTTTACTTTCTAGTCTCAGGGTGTTTAACTAGTCTCTGCTAGGCTCAATAGATCTAGGGTATACTGGTTTGTTGCGGCTGCTGAAGTTCTCTTGGAGAGACAACTAATTTCTAAGTTAAATTCAAATCTCTCTGGTGCTGAAATTACAAGTAATTTCAGCACTTACAAATAAGTGGGTTGTTAGTTAGATGAATCATGATTGGTTAATATTAAATACTTTACAGTGGTAAAATATCTAATTTATCCAATCATAAAATGTAGTTTAGATCAGGTTCCACAGGGGAAGTATGCAAGCACAGAAAAATGTAGGCAACCTTTTTTTTGAAAAACCCTTAATTGAAAATTGGTAGAAGGGTTTTTGAGAAAAAAAATAAAGTTTTTGCAGTAAGTGAAAATTTTGCAAAGAGTCTCAAAAAAGTGAAATAAAAAAACTCAATCTCATAAAAACCTATTTTTATCAAACAGGAGTTCTAGGCAAACATTCTAAGCAAGAAATTTGAAATTCAAACTGATAGCTGAACAAAATCTACGAAAGCAGAAACAAGGCCGATGATCTTTGACCAGACACCAGCAGAAAGAACCGAAGAAAAAAGACTAAAAAAAACTTTATCAAGTCCCTCCTGAAGCACCCGTAGTAACTAGTACCTTTTCATCTGCTAAAATTGAGTTTCAGTGAAGTTGAGCATGTCATGCAGCTGACATGCTCAGTTTCATGAAACTTCAAATTTGAGTCGTTAACTCAATTTGTTAAACTAGTTGTTAACCCAAAAAAGTCTACATTCCGATTTGATAACGCTTTCTAATCGCAAGCGTAAAAAAATTGAATCATCAAATTCAAGAAGTACCTGATCAAATTTTAGTTTGCCTATTTCGTTCTACTTTGCATTTTTTTGGTTCTATCTGGTTTTTCAAAGTGAGTTTGTTGATTTTTTTGGTTGAATTTTAACAGGATTTTTATTTGAAAACTCAAATTTGTATAGAATATTCTTGAGTATTTTTCTCACAGGATCAGATCTTGTTGGTAACATTTTTTCGGCTGAGCTAGTTACCAAGCCGTGTACATCTGAAATATAATAACTTATTTTGGCAATGAAGTACTATAAATTTCTTCTTGTTTGCCTTAAGGGCCGAAACACGAGAACTAATTATCTGACCGAGACCTGAGAAAAAAATTTACAAATTTACTGGCCGTCACTTTCTCTTGGAACTATTACCCTCAAGTTTATGATCCCGCCGATTTACTGCGTTTATCCCGCTGTGGAGCAATCTAAGTCAAACTTTACCGTATAAACTTTCGGAATAACCTCAATACTTTAAGCCCACATAGTTTATGATATGGATTATGATTAATAACAGGTGGCTGAATAAACAAGTCTATCAAAGTTCTTCAAAGAGTCAAGAATTGGTAGTCACAATATGAAATGGCTTTAATCTTCAATTAAGTACGATGTGTTATAAATGTTGAAAGGTATGACTTATTGAGGGTCAACAAACAATTTAGGAAAAATTGTTGGTCCAATTGTCGAAATGAACCATGTTTTATCAGTTTTGTTTATTTGAACCAATTGTTTTGATTAATTAGTTTAGAAAAAAAAGATTGCTTGAAAAAAAAATAGTTTGAGACAATAAAGCAGTGTCGAAGTACAAAATAATTTTTTTTCTTAGAAAAGTTTTCACAGTTATGTTTTGCCAAAAAAAATAAATAAAATGAGTTTTTGATAAACTTAAAACCTGTTTAATACACAAATAAATTTAGACTATGTCACAACAAGAGTATCCAACTTATAATACTGGTTGGTGATGAAACAAACATCAAGGTTGCTCAATTTTTGAAATGCATAAGCAATACAGATCGAGTCAGTCGAAACAACACGCTTGGATCGAACACAGTCGAACACATTTGCTTCGATTAAGTTGGTCAAAACATAGCTCGCTTGGGTCGAAATCGAACACATTTTACCTACAATTGGATCGATCGAGCCATAGCACACTCGGGGCAAGTACAAACGAACAAAAGTTCCTTCGATCGAGCTGGTCGAACTCAAATTAGTTTCGTTCGAGCTAATCGAAACAGAAGTCGAACACCTCAACCAGGGTATGCGCACGTGCCCATCGCAGAGTTTAAACATATTTTCCTGTAGAATTTTGCGGAGCCTCCCAAAATACTTAAATGTCTTTTGGAGTATAAATCAATATGTAGTTATATCAGTTTTGCAGTTATTGAAATGTAGTTATATTCAATTTTTCACATTAACCAACGTCTATGAAACGAATAAAGTATAAGCAACTCAGATGCAAGATCAAAGACAAAATGAGCAAGAAAAATGGAACATAATATGTATTAAATGGTAAATTAGACTTGATGGGTATAACCAATAAATTACAAATTAAGATAAAGTGTCTGTCGAGTGGATTATCATTGAGAAAACAAACTTAATCGTATTTATCATTTTTTGAATTTTGTTCTGCCTTTTTGTCATTTACCAAAAAAAACTTAGTAATGGAGCATTGTTTAGCATAGCGGTTGAGCAAATTGATTAAAATTAGACATTAAGCGATTAAAACCAAAAGAATGTTCCAGAATTTACCAGAATTTATTGGTTTCAAATTATTTTGTTTCGCAGCGTGGACTTGAAAATTATCTTTGAAACGGTTCATTTTTCACGCCTTTCAGTCAACTAAGTGCCACACTGGAAATACCGGGTAAACTTGAACCCGAATCAATTAGAACTAGATTGAAAATCCAAGTTTAACGCGAAATTTTGATTTTTTCTATCTCAAAAATTTTCACAATGATAGCTGGTTGTTGTGTAAGTTGCATAAAAAGTCGACCACAATAATAATACGAAAATATACATTTTTTTTTGAAAAACGTCGTTTTTTGTACGTGAGAAGACGAGAAGATGTCAGGCACTTTCGACACTAGTTCTCTTCAGAAATTGAAAGTAAAAATACATCAAAAAATTAAATATAAAAATTTAAAAAAAAACTTTTTTTAAAAACTATTTGCAGAAAACTTTCTTCTTTTGTTAAACTATCTTTTGCAAATAACTTTAGAAATTTATTTGACTGGAGCAAAGCGCAAGTTCGACAACCTAACTTGACTTATAATTATCAGACTCGAATTATAATTATCGATGAATTTCTTATATGATCTGCTATCTCGCTTTACTCGCACGAGATTAGACTTAATTACAAATATTTCATAATAGTTTTTTTCAACACTGGGAAAGTACTATGTGTGTTATAATTGTTGAAAGAAATGACTTGTTGACGATCAACAAACAATTTAGGAAAATTTGTTGGTCCAATTGTCGAAATGAGCCATAGTTTATCTGTTTTGTTAATTTGAACAAATTGTTTTGATTAATCAGTACTGAAAAAAAAAAAAGATTACCTGAAAAAAAAATTATTAAAGGCAGTTCAAGAGTGTCGAAGTACAAATTAATTTTTTTAGAAAAGTCTTCACACGGGCGGATTTAGGAGGGGGGCGGGGGGTTTCAGACGCCCCTTTCCCCTCAGGGATTCCACCCCCTGCCGACCCCCTTTGATACTTTTAAGAAATCCGGTTTTGGCCGACCAACCTTAAAAGATTTCTAAAAGCGCCTTCGGCGCGCGCCAATATATACTAATTTTGAGGGGGGAGCGCGCGCCGAAAAAATGTAATTTTTTTTTGTCAAAGTTTACCAAAAAGTACCTAATAACGCCTTTTTGGCCTATTTCTTCAAAATTTTGCTGCGGCGCAGAAATTTTGGCCAAAATAGGGACAAAACAGTGCTTTGGGAGAGCTCGAAAAACCAATTTGGTCGACCTAAAAAAAATTCGACAAAATTTTCGATCCGCCCCTGTCTTCACAGTAATAGTTTCTGATGCTATTTGATCATTAAAAACATAAGTTTCGTTGATGAATCAACTATGTTCATTCGCTTATGCGCAGAAAATGATTACAGCTGGGCTGAAAGTGTTCCAGAAAACCAACAACATCGGAAATCCTAAACATGTCTTTCAAAAACAATAGAAGTAATTTTACTCCATAAACTATCTGAGACAAAAGTCCGAGAAGCGATGTTTTGCCAAAAAAAAATAAATAAAATGAACTTTTGATAAACTAAAAACCTGTTTAATACACAAATAAATTTAGACTATGTCACAACAAGAGTATCCAACTTATAATACATGTTGGTGATGAAAAAAACATCAAGGTTGCTCAATTTTTGAAATGCATAAGCAATACAGATCGAGTCAGTCGAAACATAACACGCTTGGATCGAACACAGTCGAACACATTTGCTTCGTTTGAGTTGGTCAAAACATAGATCGCTTGGGTCGAAATTGAACACATTTTACCTACAATTGGATCGATCGAGCCATAGCACACTTGGGTCAAGTACAAACGAACAAAAAAGTTCCTTCGATCGAATTGGTCGAACTATAACTAGTTTCGTTCGAGTTAATGGAAACAGAAGTCGAACACCTCAACCAGGGAATGCGCACGTGTCCATCGCAGAGTTTAAACATATTTTCCTGTAGAGTTTTGCGGAGCCTCCCAAAAAACTTAAATGTCTTTTGGAGTATAAATCAATATGTAGTTATATCAATTTTGCAGTTATTGAAATGTAGTTATATTCAGTTTTTTACATTAACCAACGTCTATGAAACGAATAAAGTATAAGCAACTCAGCAAGATCAAAGACAAAATGAGCAAGAAAAATGGAATATAATATCTATTAAATGGTAAATTAGACTTGATGGGCATTACCAATAAATTACAAATTAAGATAAAGTGTCTGTCGTGTGGATTATCATTGAGAAAACAAACTTAATCGTATTTATCATTTTTTGAATTTTTTTCTGCCTTTTTGTCATTTACCAAAAAAACTTAGTAATGGAGCATTGTTGAGCATAGCGCTTGAGCAAATTGAATAAAATTAGACATTAAGCTTAGAAATTAGAAAGCTCAGAAGCTTAGAAATTCAGAAAATCAGAAATTCAGCTTAGAAATTCAGAAAATCAGAAATTAAGCTTAGAAGCTTAGAAATTAGACATTAAAACCAAAAGAATGTGCATGGCAACTTACCAGAATTTATATGATTCAAATTAGTTTGTTTCGCAACGTGGACTTGAAAATTATCTTTGAAACGGTCCATTTTTCACGCCTTTCAGTCAACTAAGTGCCACACTGGAAATACCGGGTAAATTTGAACCCGAATCAATAAGAACTAGATTAAAATACCAAGTTTAACGCGAAATTTTGATTTTTTCTATCTCAAAATTTTTCACAATGATAGCTGGTTGTTGTGTAAGTTGCATAAAAAGTCGACCACCTTAATAATACGAAAAAATACATTTTTTTAAAATACGTCGTTTTTTGTGCGTGAGAAGACGAGAAGATCTCAGGCACTTTCGACACTAGTTCTCTTCAGAAATTGAAAGTAAAAATACATCAAAAAATTTTTTTGAAACTTAAAAATTTTTTTAAAAACTATTTGCAGAAAACTTTCTTCTTTAGTTAAACTATCTTTTGCAAATAACTTAAGAAATTTATTTGACTGGAGCAAAGCGAAATTTTGACAACCTAACTTGACTTATAAATATCAGACTCGAATTATAATTATCGATGAATTTCTTATAAGATCTGCTATCTCGCTTTACTCGCACGAGATTAGACTTAATTACAAATATTTCATAATAGTTTTTTTTTCAACACTGGGAAATTTTTTCCAAGTTTCGTTTCTGGAAGAATTTTGGCATTGCATACAACTCGAACCGTTCCTATAACTATTCTCGGTGCTTGAAAAAACCTATAACACACCTGAAGACAGAGTTTTTCCCCATATTCAAAGGCCGTAACAAGAAATTTTTATAACAAAACGACTGCTCCTATGTTAGGGCAAAACTTTGATGGTCTTAAGCTATCATCTTTGGACCTGTATTTATCAAAATCTAAGTAGCTTGAATCAGTGTCAAAAACTTAGTGGTAAAATTTGAGTCTTAAATGGAATTAAGATGACCTTAGTTAATTAAAAAAAAAACTTTGTGTAAAGAAAGTTATATCGCTTTACGCTTTCAGCATCATGAATTCTTCAAAAATTGAATAAACTAATTTCGTTTGAAAAGAACGTAATTTTGATAGCTATCTTTTTTGGTTATCAACGAGAAGTTATTTGTTTACACAGAGTGTAGGAAGTTTTACCCTTCATAAACCTTGTGTAACTACAATTTGAACTTTTTTAAAAGCGTCAAATTAAGTCCGACTTTTTAGGTATAAAATTTTTGTTGACGTCTTTTGTGTCAATAAAGTTCCTGAGACCCATTTGCGTAATCAAGATAACTTGAAAATTCTATTTGAAAGTGTTTAAAAATCATTGCAGTTTTTGCTCCGTTTTTCAAGAGAGTTACAGAAGTTTTTGTCGGAGTTTTTTCTCTAAATTTTCTATTGCAAAGTTAAAAGAAACAATAATATTTCATTTCTAGTAACAAGCTAAGAGTGACATCATTAAGTACGGGTGAAACTCGTGTTTTACTTTTTGAAACAAGAAAAATTTGTCTGGTTGTGGTTTTTTGCGCTCGATAAGTTCCGACTCTTAAAAATTTGTTCAAATTCTTGTTGACAAAAATTTGTTGACATTTTAAACATTCTTTTAAATTCATTTTTTCTACGATTAAGAACATGTTTGCGTTCAGTGTTTCACATAAAGTAAAAAAAACATCTTTTTAAGATCTCAAAAACGCGATATTCGTCAAAGCTGGCAATTTTTTTGAAAAAAAATAGCATGAATACACTGAACAAAAAAATTCATTAAAAAACGGCTCAAGAAGAAAAAAATTTGTTTTGAACTTGAAAAACGTTAAAAATGATCAAACGAAAAAAATGTCGGGGAGTTGTTTTCATTTTGACCTATCCACAAAATATGTTGCAAGATAGCAAGTATTCCCCATGTTTGTTTGATTGTACTTAAAAGTCAATTTTGGAAAATTTTTGATTTTTTCATGGAGTTAATTGCACAGTAAACGGCTGTCCTTGTTATTTGTCATGTCATGTTTCCAGTCGTTCAGCGACTTTAAAGTAACAGCAAAAACCTACCTTTCAATTTTATGGAAAATGTTTCAAAAATAAGAAGAATACAAGGTTTTAAATTGTGCGCTTTTTAAGAAATTTCTAAAATCTTTTAAGTGCCGATGTTTTCATCAAAAGAATTTTCTGAAACGAAGAATATTTAGTGTGCCTGTTCTGCAAATGTCTGTTCAGCATCAACTTCGACATGGATAACTCCAAGATCAATTGTTCTCCGACTGCGTCTTTTGTTTCTCAAGATGGTCTAGCTATACAAGTTTGTTCTACTCGTTTAATGACCCTGAAATTTTTGACAAAAAATTTTTTTAAATAGCTTTGAGAAGTATAACATCGCTATTGAAACCTGGATTTTAAATAGATGGTAAAAGATGCTATAAATTGACTAAAAAGACATATGTCTGTATTTCTTTTCAGCTGTAACATAAGTTTAGCTTCTGTGTCAATAGAAACGAGATTTCGGAATCAATCCAAACATATATTTTTTCCAGAATACTTATCGAAATTCCATTTCAATAACCTTTTTGTTCATATCTATAAAATAGTAAATTGTTACTAAGAAACATCTAGTTAGAGAGTTATTTATAAACATTTATAAATACAAATCGTCTTCGTATGGGATAACACCATTAAGCCAATGCAGCCCATTCTCAGGCGTCCCATTAAGAGGAGAAAAAACTAAGCGTTAACATCTTAGACCCAATCGACCGTTCTACTTGTAAGAATATACTGAACGTAAACCCTCTTTTGCCAGTAATCTCTTTTTCTTTTCTAAGTAAGTCTGAAACCTCTCTTTTCAATTTTTTCCAATCAATTTTCAAAATCGTTCAAATCAGCGAAAACAACAGAAACCGTCCAAAAAGCATGCAATTTTATGACAAACTTCCATATTTATTCCATTTTTCTACTATTATTCTAACGCACAAAAACAAATTCTCAAATTAACTAAGTCGTTTAAAAAGCTGTATAACAAATGCTTATGATTTTTTTACAGTTACTCAATTTAAATCATTTTATCTTAAGCAACATTTTGAGCGCATGTGACTCAAAATAGGCTGAGACTGTTCAAAACTTACAAAAAAGTCGCGATTCAGTTATGCTATTTAAACTGATTTTTGGAACCTGTGGCCGTGAGAAAAAGTTAGTAATATGAATTGACCTTTGGCAAAAAAAAGACTTTTCGAAAAAGAATACGTGTGTTAAATCATTTTGAATTATCTGATGTTAAGAAATTGCCTTTTAGTGCCTCATTCACGGAAACTCAGCTTGCCAGTTCATTGCCTGGATTAGAGAAAACCTACTTCAATGTGACTATTTTCTTGTGTCCCAACATATTGACAAAGTTTTTTAATAACACTCAAAATGCAAGAAAATGGGGATCCTGAATGGCGGTCCTGTAAATGATTAAGAATTATGTTGATCTAGCTAACTGCACATTAAAAAAACACAAATATACTGGGTTATTTTGAAATTTTCAAAAATAGATCGCTTCTGCAAGCAAAAAATTCCACTGATTTTTTTCCGTTTGGCTTCGTGGTAAGTGTGTTTCATGTAGTTAGCGTCTTGTTTATTAACCTAATATTAAATTTTGTGATTTATGTTTGATTTGATTGGTTCTAGTTTTCAGTTTTTTTGTGCTTTTTTCTAAGAAGAACAAATGTGCTTTTTCTACTTAGAGACCATGTGTAGGCCTTCTCATGGCGATCCTGTATTTGACCAGCAATTATGTTGATAAAGCTAACTGCACATTAAAAATAATAATATATACGGGATTATTTTGCAATCTGCATATGTATTACGCTTATGCAAGCAAAAAAAATCCAACAAAATTTCTACGTCTTTAACTGCTCGAAACTTTTTATAATGCACGACTCATGTTGCGACTTTGCGCGACCCATGTTGCGAGTTTGCGCGACCCATAAGGCGACTTTGCGCGACCCATGTTGGAGATTTGTGTGACTCCTATTGCGACTTTGAGCGACCCATGTTGCAACTCAACGTGATCTATGTTGCGACCAATGTTTCCCGCGACACATGTTGGGACTTAGAGCGACCTACAATGCGACTTTGCGCGACCCATGTTGCGACTTAGCGTGATCCATGTTGCGAATTTGCGCGACACATTTTGGGACTTTGCACGACCCATAAGGCGACTTTGCGCTACCCATGTTGGCAACAATTGTGCGACGCATGTTGCGACTTTGCACGACCCATAAGGCGACTTTGCGCTACCCATGTTGGAGATTTGTGTGACTCATATTGCGACTTTGCGCGACCCACTTTTCGACTTTGCGCGACCCATGTTGCGACTTTGCGGACCCATGTTGCGACCTTGCGCGACCCATGTTGCGACTCTGAGCGACCCATGTTGCGACTTAGCGCAACCCTTGCTGCGACTTTGCACGACCCATGTTGCGACTTTGTGCGACCCATTTTTAGCTATTTTATGGCTCTGAGCGACCCTTGTTGCGACTTTGTGTGACTCATGCTTTTTGCAGGAGTGTGGAAATTCTGTTGCAGAAATTCCATTTTGACAACCCAGCTCGGTCGCAACATGAGTCGCGGGCCTTGGACCTGGTGGCAGTAGTGAAAATTTTACAACACATCTTAACTTGTGGGCCAACGGACACCCACTTGAAATAAGATTTTAACGATGAGCTCAAAGTGGTATAAAAAATTCAAAAAAAAGAAGTATAAAAAAATTTAAAAGTGGTATAAAAAAAATTAAATTCTTGAAATTTTTTGGCATTAAAACCACTGGGAAAATCGTTTTTGAGACTTTGTTTTATGGAAACAAACAAAAAGTTCAATAAACAGAGCAGGTTTATGTTTAAAAAAACATGAACCTTGATTAGAATTTGATTAAAATCATTCCCCCATGGTAGCAGAGAAAGAGGTGATGGATTACACACTTCTTCTTGGAATCTTGACATCATCAAAGGGGGGTTCCCTTTGATGGTATTTTACAGCATAAATTTTTCACGAAAAGTTCTGGCTCCGATAGATTCCTAAGGCCGACCGATTGTTTGATGTTTTTTTGAACATTTATTTACCTCTCGTATCAAAAACTGTTGACGGCTTTGCTGAAACAATTTCAATTAAGTATATGCCAGTGATGATAAGAGAGGCGGTCAGAAATTGTTGTGAGCCATTGCTTATAGTTCACAGTTTTTAAAACACAGGGAAAAAATCACCTGTCTGTGGTTGCAAAAATAAGAAGAATTAGACATTGTTTCATTTACTTTACGCCAAACCAAAATCAGTTTGTTAAAAGAAAACGCAGAAAAATACACATTGTGAATGTGAAGAAAAAAAACGTTAAAAACGCAGCTTTTTAAGCAATACTGCCATCGCTCTCAATAATTTATTGTGTTCGTCACAATATATTTTAGCTAGATGAAACGTGTAAAATAAGCAAAAAATCTAGTTTTCATCTTTCATTCTGTATTCGTCATTTTATGCAAAAGCGACGGACAGATTTCAAATCTAGAAAACGGCCATTCAATTTTAAGTACCATCTATATTAAAAAGCAATAAAGTTTTCGTTTACTTCACGGACTGTCAAACTTTTTTTGAAAAAACTTTGAGAGACTCCTTTTTTGCAACCGATCTGAACAAAAAGCACTTAATTACAAACCAAGCGTTAAACTGAAATCAGCAACTTCAACAGCCGCAGTCGCAGTGAGTTTGTAGAGGAACATGTCTCACATTATGTTGTCGTACCAGTGGGACATTCAGGGGGTGGTGAAAAAGGTGTTCGAGCGACTCACTGAAGATGGATTCCCAGTTTGGATGGACATCGAAGGTAGGAATAATTAGTAGCGAAAAGATTAGACGGAGAAAAAAAATAATTAAAAAGAGCAAATAACATTTTTCAGACTATTTTTGTATGCAAAAACTATTTGTTCAGGCAGAAAGTATGTCTCAATGTCACCTAAAATTTCAAATTTACTTGCAAAAAGTGCTCAAAATTAGCAGATTGCTCATCTTATTTTTTTTGTCTGTCCGAACTTTTTGCAACTCTATACAAAGGGTAACATCTCGCAAAAAACTCGAAAAGTAATTAGAATTATTTGAACATGTTTGCAAAAGCTTACGAACATTCTCCAAGAGTATTCGTAAAAAATTTTCCCTTTGAACTAAATTCCATTATTGTAGGTCGATGAATTTTGATATTCTGAGCTTTTCCAAACTGATTTTCCAGTAACTTTAAGAATAAAATTTTGATCGAAGTTTTTGCGCCACAGAAAAAATGTGACCAAATGCAAATTTTTGGGCCTTTTTTGGAACGAGTGTATTAAAAGCTCGCGTATTTTTACCGCTCCATATCTCCCCTTTTAAAAAACACTTTTTACAACCAAATAGTAGAGGATTTTCTGGGGCAGCATGTTCTTCTTCTCTCAGGGATTCGATCCCTTAACCGCCTAAAATGTTTTTTTTCTTCAAAAATTGAAAAAGAGCCCTTAGCTCCAGATACCCCTGATCCAGAAAATCTTAGATCCACCCCTACACACCAAAACAACACAAATTTTTTTGTTCTGTTTATTTTATCTACCTTAATATAAATTTTGAGATAATTATACCAAAAATATGGTTTTAAGGTGGCATGTCTTCAAACATCAATGACAGCATGGCGTTTGGAGTTGACAACGCCATTGTCGTCATTCCCTTCATGACTCCAAAGTACGCCGACTCGAAAAACTGCAAAAAGGAACTCAACTACGCAGACGCTCAAAATAAGGAAATAGTCCCAATAATGGCAGAAAAAGACTACAAAGCTGTAGGCTGGCTAGGGCTAATAACAGCTGGATTGCTCTGGATTGATTTCAGAAACCCTGGAACCATATCCACCAGTGTAGTTTCACTCGAGAAAGAGCTTCAACATCGCTGCTCAGATTTGGAATTAGCTAAACCTATCAGCACGAAGCAAGCACCGGCACCGTTCAAAGGCAGAGCATTCCGAAACTCAAAAACAGGGAAGTTCCTCGCAGAGTCTGGCGAAGTTAAGTATCACCAGGCTAGCGGTAGCCGCAGCACGCTAGTGTTGCGGGACAACCCGGAAGCAACGAGCTACTGGGTCGAGGAACGACATCCGAGCAACAAAGAAGTCGTGTTTTATAAGAACTTCGCGACGAATATGTACCTCGGCTATGACGCGAATGGAGACTACATTTACACGAAGAGCGAACACTACGGAGCCGAAGAGTGGAATCTAGTTGCAGAAGATACCTCGCATAACGGCGAACGAGCTGTGGTGATATTTGCATGTTATGGGAAGAGGTTCTTAGCGGTTCGAAATGGAAAACTAACTGGCGTTGCTTCCAGAGATGCTGATTGTGTCTGGATTCTGGAATGAGACAGGAGCAGATTTGACGCCCACGAGACGTGTGAATGTGTCAAAAGGAAAGCGTGATAATGATACATGCACTATACTGAACTGTATTCTTGATTAACCAGGGCATTTTGCATCATTTTCCTTAGATATATCAGAAAAAAAAATATTCATTAATTTCCAAACACAAAAATCAGATACAGCGCTAAATAAAAAAAAACCGTAATAACTTTTAAAATCAAAAATAGTCTGTAACCGTTGGTTTATCAATTTATCTGTATTATGAAACTTGAACATGCTTATGAAACTTAGAGCTCACAATAATTATTACGAAACTCCGCGCACATTTAAAAAAATCAATTAGCCTCATTTGTCCCCACTGCTATTGTTCCGGCAACATCTCTAAAAGAAACTATAGCACAAATGATTCTTTTGGTTCCTATTTTGGTTCCTCGAAGAACACTCTTTTTCGAATGTTAGACTCAACTCATGTTACCTAGCCAAGCCAACCATGGACTTCCTCTCAGGGATATTAAAAGTTCCGCGCAAACCTGGAGTTACTGCCAGGGAATTAAAATCTCAGGGCAACCCTTGAACTTCGCGCGAGGAGCCATTAAAGAACCCTGCCAGAAAGTTTAAGGTTTTTCGGGATGAAAAATTATTCAGAAACCAAATTATCAATATTCATATATTATAACAGATATGCAAAGAAGAAGTTGAAACATCGGATTCATTAAAAAAAACCAGGCTTGGACACCTTCAAGGATATTTCTTCGAAGTTTCAGGAAACCAGTCGCTAAAAAAGTTTCTCGCATCGATGAAGTTTGATTTAATTATTTTCAAAGCTTATTTCGTATTTATCTTGGTATACAGAACGTCTACAAATATTCTCAGAAAAAAATATAAAATATAAATCTGTAAAATTTAAGTTTTTTTATTTTCATTGTTTCATTCTTTATTTATCTTTTTCTCGCTCTCTCCCTCTCTCTCTCTCTCTCTTTCAGCCAGGATTCTTTTCTTCTTGTCACATCTTGAGTACTGGCTGTTTTTAAATTTCTTGCACTCGGTCTGCTCTAAAGTTTTTGTTATAACTAGTGTTCATTTTCTCTATTTATATTTTAGGGTGCTCTTTTCTGTGTTCATAAGATTTTTTGATTTCTGGAGATATTTTTTAATATTAGGTTCGATTTCAAAATTTAAGTGTAAGTTGTTTTGGGGTAAAAACGGTTTTCGGGCACAAAAAAAGGAAAAAGGGTAAAATGGTCTATGTCTTTGGAAAATTCGGGCAATCTATGTAAAAGTTTGATATATTTCCCCTAGGCTAGGCCTGCCGTCAGGGATAGATCGATGGATGTAACTCTACGGACATTTTAGCCGGGAAATCTAGCAGAAAACATCAGCTAATTTTTTTCAATGCTATGATAAAAATTTTGTCTTTTGCTAGAACATAGTTAGTATCTAATATATCTGAATAAGATTATTTCAACCGTGATTTTATCGGCTGCAAAGTTGATTGTTTTTTTTTTACTTTGGATTAAATTTTTTGCTAAGATAATTGTGGCTGGAATATTATACAAAACTTATAAGACGGTTGATAAGAATTTTTAAAATTTAGCTGATGTCAAATCAAAAGAGATGGCTCAAAGATAAGATTTTTAGCTAAACTTAAAAATCATTAGTTTTTGCGGGAATTTTGCACCCAACATTTGAACTAACCAATGTAGCAAGTCAAATTAGCAAATTAATTAGTGAAGTTTGCCAAACTGGTAGTTTGTAAGCAACGATGTCTACAAAAAATAACTTACCGGTAACATCATAGCTACACAAAACCAATTACTGGCATACATTTTTAGGTCGTAGCACAGCGAGTAAACACAAACATTGAATTGCCAGACGAGACACAAATACCAAATTGGAAGGTAGCGGATGGAAAATGAGATAGGAGCCACTAAATCGGGAAAAAAATAGAAAAAAGCCGGAACAAACTACATATACAAAACCTTCATACTAGAGATGTTTAGTTTGGGGAAAATTTGCCGGAAAACACATTTTTAGCGTCAAAGAGATTCTGAGCCAATTACAAAGCGGCAATTAGGCCGCCAATATTTGGGTAGACGCCTGTTGTACGGAAAAAAGATGATGAAAAAAGAATTTTTGAACAATCAAGTTTTGAAACTCAACATTTTATGCTCCAAACCTCCCAAAATACAAAAAAGCTTATGAAGATAATTTTGCAGATGACGCGACATAAAGTGACTGACCAACGTGATGCAACATCAATCGAAACTGTGAAAAATGCAGGTTCAATATCTTTAATTCACTGAACTAAGATTGACTCGTTTATTCTTTTACGGTTAACAACAGTGAATCCAAACATCGCAGACTAAACTTAAGGTTGACAGGTATTAATTAATTAGTAGCCGCACCAGACACATGGCTAACCAATGGCGCCAACACGTAATATATGATTAGATACTATATATGACATTCCCTCAACAATCAATTTTCAAACAACTGTTTTAAAATTATCCAACGGAAATGTTTGAGTTTTAGACCAGCGATAGTCCACCCTCTCCCTGGGCATGAGTTTTAGTTTAACAAGTTTCTTGAGTTTCCTTTTTCACTCCCTCTTTCAAATGTGCCTTCCTGCTCAATTAGTGTCCCGCTCTCTGTCTTCCTCTCCTTTGGATGTTCTCGCTTTCAATATACTATCTATCATAACCCCGCCGAATTTAGATACCGCCGTCCGCTTCCTGGTACTTTTCCGTGATCCTGTTCCATCTTCTGATTCTTGACTAGAGTATGATACGAGACGTAAGCGTCGTACTCGTTCCCCTTTCTTTTTAGAATGTTTCCCCCCTCGTCCTTCGTTACTCAAATTTGGGGCACTCCCCCCTTGCTCGTTGCTCATAGTCTGGACCTCCGTGTCCACCCCCTGGGATTTTCCAGCTCCGCTTCCTTCGGATAAGTTTGGTCTTCCAATTCCGTCTTCTACATCGTTATTCATTTTTGGTTCATATCCTTCCACATCTCGCCCTGGTGCTATTGTTGAGTTCCCTGTGTGTTTGGAAATTGTTATTGGCTCGTACTCCGAGTCCGAATCGTCCTCCTCCGCTGGTGAAAATTCTCGCACTCTGTTATCAGCCGTACTCTGTGCGCTTGCTTTACTCTGTGTGCTCGTCCCCGCCGCCTGTTCGTTCGCTGCTCGCTTTAGTTCCGCCCGACGTTGCAATGAACTCATAGCTGGGGGTGGTAGTGTTAGCTTACTCGCGGTAGTTGGCGCGTTCGATTTGATGGCTTTCTCGGCAACCCCACTTTTCCTAAGTACAGAGCCATTTGCTAGAGTTATAGTGTGCTTAGATTCGCGAATTACTTTTTGGTTTATGGGTCTATACCTTTTATTGCTATCCTTGAGTCGTTGGAACAACAGTTCGGTCCGTTTACTTGGCTGTTTAGACTTTCCCCCACAAGCCTGTTTCCCGTCCCCGTCAGCCATTGGTGTTCCATCCGCCGCCGAAACTAGTTGATTTTGCGTCAGTCGCCTAGGGTGATTCATATGATCGACATCAAACTCCACGTCGGATCGTTCTTCCCAATCCGTTGCCATGGGTTGGATGTTCCTCGGAGCTCTGGGGTCAGTAGAATCTAAATAGGCAGATTTTTGTTTCAACACTCTGGCCCAGTTTAGGTTTTGCAGGGTTGGCTTTTTCGTAAGATTTCGCAGTACCGTATTGGCTTCTCTGCCGTGATGAGCCTCAAACGGCGATATCTTGAGAGTAGCATTTGGGGCAAATCTTAGAGCACTCAAGGCTCGTTCTATCATTGATTCTAAGTTTCCACTATCTTTTTCTTTAGCGTAAGTTAAGACAAAGTTTTTCAGACTGCCAATGGTACGTTCGACACACCCGGTGGCGCGATGATCATTCACGGGTGAATAAATTATTTCAATTCCTTCGGAATTGCAAAATGATTTAACTGCATTCGATGTGAAACTTGTACCTTGATCCATAAAAATTTTCCTAGGGACACCATGTTGAGATATGTATTGTTTAATGAACTTAAGGACCTTGTCGCTTTTATTATTTCCGCAGATCATTGCAGAGGGCCAACGTGAGAATCGGTCAACCGCTACCAAGACATATTTACTTGATTCATTTAAATATCTAATTGGACCCCAAAAATCAAGCTGTAGGCATTCGTTCGGCTCGCGTGGTTCATAGATCTTCCCAACATCACCTTTGGCGCATAATGGTTTAAGGCTTTTACCTGCATCGGTGCATTCCTTGCATCCATCCGCAGCTGCGACTAAACTCCGGTGGAGATAGGGAAACCAGACATCCCTCGCAGCGTCGAACATACTCGAGCGCCCATGGTGAAACGCATGTATCCGATTAACCACAGCCTTCCTGAGTGGTATGGGGATGACGAGTCGTTCGTCCATCCACAGACAATTTTCCCGCACGTGGAAATCATGTGTATGCTGTCCGAGGTAGGCACCCATTGCTCTGACCTTCTTTTCCAAATCCGGGTCCTTACTCTCCACCAGTTCTTTTATTGCGCGCATCTGGGGGTCCCCTTTATAGTTCGCTTCCACGAGCTTCAGGTTGAATAGCTCCGGCAGTGCACTGCTTTTGCGGACTATCTTGCAGTCCCGGGGGATTACTGACATGATGACGTTCCCTCCTGCTGGGTATGCCGCCGGAAAAATTTCACCTCCGAATGCCGAAGGAATGGAGATGACTGTGTTGCATCGAATGTCCCTGGTGTGATGCGTCTCCGCCTCCAATCTTGCATCCACAATCTCCACCTCGCTGCTACTGCCGCTCGTTATTTCTGGATGTTTCAACAGTAATTTATTTAATTTCTTCAAATTAAGTGATGTCATTGTAGATATGTGTATTTTGTTAGATCGATAACTTGTTTTGTTAAATAGAGGACTACTGTTTACTGTGGAATTAATATCAGACTCACGTAGTTTACATTCGGTGATTGACTTTACTACTTTTGCGCTTTCCCGGTCATTACACTCAGCTATTCGTTTTAGTGGCTTCTGATTGGTCAACCGATGGTCACGCGTTTTGACGCCCTCTTCCGGTGGAATGTTAACTTTATCGTTTCCAACTTGAATATCTTTAGCTGAAACAATTGATTCCTTTGATGCTTTGATTATCCCTTTATTGGTATCAATATATCCGAGTGAATTGGTAATTGATTTCAATTTTGCCACTGTGAAAGTGTTATCATAAAGACTAACTTTCGTGGCTTCCCCCACCGGATGCCTTGAAAGGTAATCCGCCAGGCCAATTTTAGCCCCAGGCATGTGTTCAATGACAAAATCAAAGGGGATAATTCTATCAATCCAGCGAGTTAATCGACTGAACATAGTCTTGTTTCTCTTATTGTTCCCATTCAATAAAGATAGCAAAGCCTTATGATCTGTCACCACAGTAAATTTCCGCCCGAAAATATAATTTCTGAAGTATTCGGAGCCCCAAACTACGGCCAGCATTTCTAGCTCATTCGTCGAATATTTCTTTTCGGCCGCATTTAAAAACCGGGACGCAAATGATATTGGTCGCCAACCCTCGGTGCCTAGTTGTTCGAGTACCGCCCCCAAACCGTTATGGCTTGCGTCGCACACGATACGTATGTCCTTATGTACATCGAAGTGCTTAAGTTCGACAATGTTCGCTACTTGTTTCTTAATCGATTCGAACGCTGTTTGGCAGTCAATTGTCCAGAGGAATTCGTTCTTCTTACTTAGAAGTGGACGTAGAGGCGCCGAAGTTTCCGCTAACGCCGGTAAATATTTGTGAAGACTATGGATTGACCCCATGAACGATTTCAACTGAGAGAGCGTTTTCGGGGCGGTTAATTTGTCAATTGGATCTGTTTTCCGCACCATTGGTGTAATCCCTGATTTCGTAATCCGGTGGCCTAACCACTCGCAAGTATTTTTCGCAAATTGACATTTTTCTAGCTTCAAAGCCATATTTTCTTTATCGAGTTTCATTAAAATCTTCTCCACTAAAGCGATATGTTCGATCTTGGTACCTTTCGAAATTACTAATATATCATCAATGAACGCATGCGCGCACGGAAATTCAGCCAGAATGGCATCCATGACCCGTTGAAATTCCGCCGGCATGGTTGTCAATCCGTAGAATCCTGTTTTGAATCGATATGTACCGGTAGAACGGCCTCCCACCAATGAAAAATTGCAATGTTTACTAGTGTTTTCGTTTAAAGGAAGTTGACCGTATGCGTACGTGAGGTCCATCGTTGTAAAAAAAACATCCCCCTGTTTGCGTTCGCTGATAGTTTGCCCTACGATGTCCATTAGTTCTTCAATATTGGGCATTTGGTATTTATTCTTATGCACTTGTTTGTTTAGTTCTCTAGATTCCAGTGCAAGTTTAACAGAACCGTCCTTTTTCACGGTGATGACAATAGGTGAAACAAAATATTTGTCTGAACATTCTTCCAACTTTTGGATATGACCCTGTCCCAACAGTTTTTCAATCTCCTTATCGACTTTTTCCTGTAATGTTATAGGTACTCGCCTACCTTTTTGTTGAATTGGAGTTAGGTTTTTGAAGAAATCTGCCTGCACCTTATAATTTCGAATGCGCCCTACCCTGTGAAAAAGATGTTGAAATTGCTTACAGAAATGTGTCTGCCACTCATCCAGGTCATTGTCCATCGCCACAGTTCCTTCCGTGGTATGTATGCTTTTCACCCCTTCTGTCGATGGTGCTTGTACCAGCATCAGTCCTAGTGAGGGCATTAAATCCCTGCCAATAATAGACGGTCGGCACCCTCCGATGACGTTTATATCCGACGAACAAGTCCATCCATTGGAATGAAGCGTGACTTGCATCTTGCCCAGAAATTTTAACGGATTGTTTCCGTAATCGCGGAATTGGTCGTCTTGTGGATTCAGCGGTTTCAATTGTACGTTGACTGTCCCCAGGGTACGTTTTAGTTCCCCAATAGTGAAGATGGATATTGGCGAACCACTGTCAATCCAGGCCTGAGTTGCTTTGCCGTTGATTCTTAAGGCTAGTTTGGCCCCCGCGACTTTTAATTCAGTTTCCTCCTTCCGCCGAATTGACATAACCACATACTCCGTCGAACTATCCGAATCCCATCCATGTGCCGGTGTCTTTGAATCAGTCACCCATCCGACAGAACTTCCGTAATTGGATGCACTCTCCTCCGGATAATCTTGGGTAGTCCCGCCATTGGTGTCATCCTCATTTATCATGCCTACGCGACCCCTATTCGCCGATCGACGTCCTCTACAAGTTCGCTCATAGTGTCCCATTTTCTTGCAAAAGTTGCAGTTTACATTTCTTGCTGGGCACTTTGGAATGTGGTCCGGGGTAAAACCACTCTGGTCGCAATTGTAGCACTTGCGATCTGCTGCTCCTCCGCGGCCCCTTGTGCCGCCCCTGCCAAATCCACGTCCGCCTCTTTGGAATGGACGACGGTACCCTCCTCTAATTGCGATTATAGGCTCCGCTTTAATTTGTAGTGAACCCGCTGGTGCCGCAGTAAGTCCCCCACCGGATACTTTATACGACTTTGCGTATTTGTCCCCCCGTTCATATGACAAAGCAATCCGGTAGACCTCATCTGGTGTCTTAGTTGAACGGCATAGCTCCGTTTGAGCTTCCTTGTTGGACATATTTACTATGAATACATCACGTAACACCCGTCGTTCCAATGTTCCCAGTGAGCATCTAGCGGCTAGTCCACTCAAAACGGAGTGAAATTCTTCTAGCGTTTCCCCGTCACGTTGTTTCCGAGATAGTAGCTGGTACGTCTCGAATGTTTCGTTTCTTTCCTTGCGGAAAACACTCTCAAATTCATCCAAAACCCGTGGATATCGGGTAGTCGCCAGGTCCAGATGGGGCTTCCGGTTATGTAATTCGTCCTGTCCACGTTCCCCCAAACACAAATAGAGGTTAGAAATTAGTGTCTGCTCTGCTACCACTCGATTTTTCCCATTCACCTCCTCTGGCAGACCGGTAATTTGCGCCTCAGTGAGCGTATTAGCAAAATAAAATGCCGTCGGATTGAATGAATGTTTTGCTATTACACCCCAGGTGAATCGTGTAATCCAATGCTCCCACAACATTGGTGCTTCCGTATTTTTACTCGGCCAAAATGCCGTAATTCCCAGTGGATTTTTTCCTGATCCCGCGCTTTGTCCTGCTTGCTGCGCCATGTGAAAAATGCAGGTTCAATATCTTTAATTCACTGAACTAAGATTGACTCGTTTATTCTTTTACGGTTAACAACAGTGAATCCAAACATCGCAGACTAAACTTAAGGTTGACAGGTATTAATTAATTAGTAGCCGCACCAGACACATGGCTAACCAATGGCGCCAACACGTAATATATGATTAGATACTATATATGACAAAACCATTTAAGCAAAAAAAGGCAAAGCAATTTATACAAAATCAGAATGGGTAAAATAACGAAATACAGAATTACTCTTACCTGAAGTAAAGTTACTTTAATGAGAAGAAAAGCTTCTCAAGACACGCTTTTTAGCACTAGAGCAAGTGAGAGGGGCACTAGGAGTTATAGAGATCATAAGAGAGCAAGGTCAGTTTCTTACGGAATTGTAAGAAAAAATTGGGATGGAAAAAATTAATTGCCGATCACAAGTACACTTTCTCTCTCAAGTGAAACTACGATCTTCTATTAGAATTGGTTCTTTTAGAGATCCCAAACTTCAGACTTCCGTTCTCTGCAAATTTTGGTCTTCTAATTGAATTTTGATTGGTTGAAACCACCAGCGAATTTAGGGGGCGGGGAGGAGGCGGACACCCCTTCTCAGGGATTCGACTCCTTGCCGACCCAAAGAGTCACCCTTTGTACTACTTTGAGATACCCATTTTTGGCTGACTGACCCTAAAAAACGCCAAAATATACTTATTTTAAGGGCGAGCGCGTGACGAAAACGCAATTTTTTGGTCAAAATTCTCCAAAAAGTATTTGAAAGCGCCTTTTTTGGTCTGTCTTTTTTTTCAAAAAGTTGCCTGCGGCGCAAAAAGTTTGGTCTGAGAAAAAACTGCAATTTATCAAAAAAAGGTATCAGAAAAAAACTGTCTACAACTGCTATTTCGAAACTAATATTTTGTCTGAAAAAAACCGCTGCGCTCATAGATGATAGATATTGCGCAGCCTTTTTTTGAAAGGCTGATTAAAACGGAACTTTTTCTTGATAAAATAATTTATTTCAAATTTTGGCACTTGAAACTGTTTCGTAATTACTGAAATATTTTGCTATTTTTTTGAATCCCTGCATTAGCTCTGCATTCTCTATAAAATTAATCCAGCTGGTTTATTTGAAATTTGATTATTTTCTAGATTGCATAGATATTAGTCATAGCTTTTACAGTAACTTCAGTTTCAGGCTTTTAAAGCGCGTTCCGGGGACGTTTTAACTGTAGCTGACTTCTCTCTCGATTTAGATCTACTGTCTGATTTGGACTTGGGTGATCTTTTTCTTCCGCCTCCTTTTTTCACACCATCTAGTATGTGTTGCATCTCTTTTTCATTCACGTCTATCACTGTTATGGAAACTGAAAACATAATAAGTAAGGTAAATATAAAGTTACCCAATGCATATCCCAATGTACTACGCTCAGATATGATTGGCTAAAAAATAATTCTTCTGAGCAAGTGAACAATCCTCTCCCTATTTTGATTAAGGGGGTAGATTACATAGTGCAATTGGTCCCATAGGTAAGAACGAGGATCCTAATTTTTTCTAAGATCGTCTCTCCTGGAACCTGATCTAAACTACATTTTATGATTGGATAAATTAGATATTTTACCAATGTAAAGTATTTAATATTAACCAATCATGATCCATCTGACTAACAATCCACTTATTTGTAAGTGCTGAAATTACTTGTAATTTCAGCACCAGAGAGATTTGAATTTAACTTAGAAATTAGTTGAACTCTCCCGAGTACTTCAGCAGCCGCAATAAACCAGTATACCCTAGATCTATTGAGCCTAGCAGAGACTAGTTAAACAACCTGAGACTAGATAGTATAAGAGTAAGATTAGGATCGGTATTAGACTAAGAAGTTGCACGAATCTATCCGGCCGAAAATAAGATAGCGTGACGAGCAGACGGTGTACCCTATCCGAAATTACTCTATGAGTTATACCCATCAATCCTAACTCATCTGGTGCGACGATAAGTCTCGAACAAGACCTTAATAGCTTAGAATTAACCAATAATAGATTAGAATTTAGACAAAACATTTACAAAATGTTATACGACGATAATTTAATCGAAATGTCTCTACGACTCAATAGATCAGAGCCAATATTCCGAACGATAACAAAACTACCCGGAATTGGAAGAAGACTCGAACCAGAGACGACATACGACAAAGTAGAAACTTACCATATAGTTATATGATAGTTCGGCAAAAGCCAACACAAACTTTTGTATTTAGAATACTACTAGCAATGAATTTAGATTTTCATTTGCAAACATAAATTTTGAAGTCAATGTTCAAAATCATTTCAGGCGCTAAACAAAATTATTAATATACAATAACGATTGATAAAAAGATCTCAGATCGTTTTCCTAAATTCTGCAGTAATATACAAAACATGTTTGAAAAATATTTATTGAAAAATCAAAATAAAAATTAGTAGCATGACAGTAAATGGTTAGTAATTATAAATCATCCTGTTGTTCCAGCTTCATCACCTAAACATAACAGCATTCATAAGCTCACTAATATCATAAAAACACTAAATCTTTTCTCTACACAAATTTAAATCATTTTAAACTTAAATTCACTTAAATTTAAAATCAGATCATCAAGGCTCATCCTTGGATCTTAAATTATTTTCTATTTAATTAAATTTAAAACTAGATCATCAAGGCTCATCCTTGGATCTTAAATCATTTTCTATTTAATAAAATTTAAAACTTGATCATCAAGGCCTCTCCTTGGATCAAAAAGAACAATTTGTTCTCCCCCACCCACTTAGCTAGTGTCTAACGACCTCAAACGTCGATTCACTATCCAACCCTTTCTAAAAACCCAGGACTAACAGAAATTTTTGAACAAAACTAATCATTCAAATTAGGATAAACAGTGAAGAACTTCGGTTATTCATCCTTCACTTGATCCCCCCTCTTACCAGACCCAGGATAAATCTTAGACTTAGTAAGTTTTAAAATAGTATCTAACGAACTACTCGCGTTCTAATTATACCTGAACCTTGTGGATCGATTTACTATTCTCCAACCCTGAACACAATCACTACCCTTAAGTAAGATTAAGTAAGTTAACACCTTAGCTTATACTAGCCACGAGAAAGTATAAAATCATTCTTCGGAATCGATATACTTTTCTCTCCAACCCTGAACAAATAGACCCAGGTTAAGCTAACCAAAAAATCGTAAGGACTAACAGTTTAAGCAAATAGAAATCATTTAACAACCTTTTGCACCCGTCATCCTAAACCTTATGTCATTTAAAAACCTAGGAAATAAACAAACAATCGTTTTACACAATTGTGAAATAGATAACAAAAAATACGATCTTGTAATCACACCACACACACAAACAGTTGGATATATCAGAACAAAACGACAAACACTAAAGAGAAAAATAATAACTAAACAAAGACAAATAACACGAAAAAGATTTTCAAAAAATCGAAACGCATTTTCAGAATCAGAAACCAACAGTTTAGACGAACTTTATAAACTAAAAGAATCAATAGATAAAAATTGCCCAATTCACGATCAATTATATTTCTCTGACTCAGAAACAACTTCAAATTCAACAAAAAGAGGAAAAAGAAGAATAAAAAAGCAGTATAAACACAAACCAGTACATTTATACAATTGGAATCAACCAATTAGACACATTGATAATTACATATTAACAGTCATCGAACGAAAAAATGAGCTCAACGCACACCCCAGGTGAAGAAAGTCCAGATGATGATGATATCTTCCCCTTTATAGTAGATGCAACCACTGATAGAGGACAGCATATATTTTGCAAAAATTTACTCTTAAATTTGTTTGAACCCGGAATCAGTCCATGTAAAACAGAGTTCCCAGATGTAAGAATCAAAAGACAAATTATCGATCACTATCTAAAAGATATATGTAACCTAACACAACAATACGGAATCTACTCCATAGAATTCAGCTCACCAAACCAGAATCACAGTAAATATATAATTCAAACAGACGACCTTGATTTAGAATTTTCAAAAGTATTCTCAGAATATATAAAAAGCATCCAATATCATAACTCACAAAGAGCAAACTCCATATTCACCAATGAAGTTTTTGCGATAATATATAGTTATATCTCGATATTAGAAAACGAAATCCAGATACCAAATGTCTCACCGACAGAAACATCTAAACATATAAGAGTACGACATGAAATCACACTACTCTCTAGTTTTCTAAATATAATTAAAGAAAATTTCACGAAAGATGAAGTTTCACAACATACAAAACACGACTTACAAAAAATTTTGGCATGGTTCATAATAGATTATTTCACACATAATATTGATTTAATTTCACAAGCAAGAAAAAATTTTAGACCCCAAAACTCAAACGATGATACTGCCATTACAGAACAATCAGACTATGTTTGGGACCCCGAATGGTCTCATCCCGCATTCATAAACTTCCCAAAATCAATCTCAAGTCAAGCAATAAGTACGATATCTTATGTAAGAGATTATGTAAGAGTAACACCATTAACCATTGATGCAACACCATTAAACTATAATACATTTTTACCCGATATGCAAAATAATAGTTTAAACTCTACAGTCATACACAATGAAAACCTCAATGGAACTAGGAATCTTACTCAACAAGATATCCAGACACCATCACACTTCATAAATGAAGAAATCGTACACAAAACAACTACACAACAAAGTATTTCACCAATACGTCCAAACTTAACAACACCAAGAAATACAAACCCTTCACAAACACAGGTAACCTTACAATCAACCGTTAAACCTTCGGTTGCCCCAAAATATTCACACATGGATTACCAAACATACAGACCCATGACAATACCGCCAAAAACACGCAAAACGTTCACTAGAAACAACTTTGCAGACCATAATTATAATTACACACATCCATCAAAAACAAATTATCAACCACGAAAAAATTTTAGTAATTATACAAGATCTCGAAACTGGGATAACCCAATGGCACCACCTAATTCAGTAAATTTCCAAACAAATTTACATCCTCCACAGGATCGTAGTGAAAACTATCCATTTTTTCAACAAAATAAAAATAAAAAACAAACATCTTATCAAATGGATTACTTATCCTCAGATGATGATTTCTTACAACCAGATATATTTGCACCCTATAATCAAGAATATCGTGGACAAGGAATACAGAAACCACATACATATAATAGAATTTTTTCTCCACAACCAATAGATACACAAAATCAACAACCAATTCAGCAACAAAACCCAATTAATACACAATCTTTTCAACCAATTCAGCAACAAAACCCAATGATTGCAAACTCGTACCAACCAACACAAATGCAAAATGAAATACCACTCCCATATTATCTTCAACAACACGAAATAACAAGAAATCAACTTTCAAATTTTTCTCAAATGCCAAATGCAGCAGAATCATTACAAATGACTATGAATCCATACCTTATGGGTGGATCATCAATAACATCAAATAAACTTTTAATGGTATTCACAGGAACAGACCCTGAATATTCTGTAGAAGATTATTTAAATGCAGTAACAGCAAATTTGATTTTAAATATAGGACCTGAACCAATTAATACGCCACTACATCAAAACTGGATACATCGACGCACAGCGTTAATACAAACAACTTTAGATGGCGCAGCCCAAAAATGGTTTTCAGTATTGCCTATAGAAATAAAATCAAATTGGAAAAGGTTTACACAAGAATTTTCAAAAATGTTTGACTCTTTGAAAGAAACAAACAACAACAAAGAGTTTTATGTAATGAAATTCGCAGATTACCAAACGAAACCATCAAGCAATTAGCAGTACGAATCGAAACACTAGTTCGAAAGCATATTCATTAAATACACATGACTATAAAAACACAAAGATGACAGAAATCTTAATGATGACCTTAACACCACAATTAAGGAAAATAGCAATAAAAAAGAGAGCATCCCATCCTTCTTCAATTCGAGAACCCGATTTAGATTTTCGAAAACTAGTAGACAAACTAGAACAAGCAGAAATCACGATGAAACTCGAAGAAACGGAAAATCTGAAATTACAATACGTTAACAGAATTGAAACAGCTTCCGCAAATATAAACAATATACAGGAATCAGATACAGACCTCGTTGAAAAAATCACTGAAATACTCAATATTTACGAAAAACACCCAAACTTTAAAGGCAAACCATCTTTCAAAAAATGGTGTAATTATTGCCGACGATACGGACATAGTATTTCTGAATGTAGACAAAAACAGCAAGAGAATCAAAATAAACCTCAAAAATATAAAGAACCAAATAAATCATTCTATCAATACATGAAAAAAGATCAAAATCTACCGAACAAAACAGTCTACAGCAACAACAGTTCAGGAAAACCACTCCCGAACAATACAAATTATACAAGAAATCAATCACCATATAACTCAAGTTATAGAGGAAGATCACCAGAACGAAGAAACACGCAAAATTCATCACAAAATCACTACAATAGACCAAATAGTCGAAATAACTACTCCAGATCAAATTCAAATACACAACGATTTGTTTCTAGATCTAATTCCCAATCAAGAAATAATTACTATCCAAACAACCAATCACGAAATTCATCATACAATAGGAATAGAAACTACTCCTATAATCGGAATAGAAGTTATTCAAACAACCGAAACCAGAATTACCCGAACAATCGATCAAGGAATAACTCATATAATAGATCGAACTATAACAGACCAAACAATAATTACCAAAACAGATCACGAAATAATTCACAAAATCGACATTCAAGTTATAATAATCGTTATAGAAATTATTCCCAATCACCACACAGGAATAATAACCATTATAATAATTCTAATAATCGCCATAGAAGCAGTACACCTAAACATCAAAGGAATATAAATCAAGTACAATCAAATCCAGAAACAACATCAGACCCTCCAGGTATTGACGACACAGTAAATGATACGTTACAACTCAATCAAATCAACTGTGAATAATCAGATTCAGAAAGTGAAACAGAAAACACTCTCTCCATCAATATGATAAAAGTCGAAAATGACTATGAACCTGTTATATATGAACAACCTTTTTCATCACACATATATGAGAATCAATCAGAACTCCTTCACAATTATTATATTAAACCCGTCCATTCCACACCGACGACACAAAAAACTAATGAAATAAACACTACAAATCAACCCAATGAGAACGAAAAAACAAAATGCTTGAATACAAATCACATCTATCAAAACATACAAAAAGAACAACCCAAAGAAAAAATTTGGACAATACCATTTCTTTTAGAAAGTCCAAGAAGCAAAGAATTTCAACCACCAGATCTTGAAATTGATTTTTTAATTGATTCAGGAGCAGAATCAAATATAATAAACATTCCCACATGGAATGAAATAAAAACCTTACACCCAAAGCTAACACCTCTTGAAACCTCCAGTAAACTAGCAACAGCACAAGGATCAACATTAATAAATTACGGAAAAATTCAATTATTTCTTCTCCCCACAAGAACAATGGAGCAAAACAAAATTTTAAATAAACCATTTAAACAAATATTCCATATCACCGATATTAAACATAATATCATTGGAATACCATTTATCTCTAAATATATACCAACAATCAACATCTTGAATAGTAAAATATTAATCAAAGATAAATATACAAAAACAAAAGACACAGCCCTAACATTTTTTCAAAGATTAAATAAACAACCACCATTCTTTTCAAAATTCTATCCAATATATAACCAACAAAGAAAACACTTGAAACCACTATCAGGAAACATATACAATTTTTCAATAAAGCAAGTTCACCAATACGATAAAAAGCAAAACAAACAAAAATTTTATATGTCAGATTTTGAATTCAAACCTATTCATAAATTTTTCAAAATCACAATCTCATCAATAAAATATTTGAAAAACTCGAATTCAGATATTATTTTCTTACATGTATACAACAATACACCTTACCAAGTAACACTACCTTTAGGACTTTTAGGCTATTGCGAAACCAACGCTACAATATCACCGATACACGAAAAAGCGTATCGCGTAAATAATATACTCCAATTATTAGATATTTGTCAATCCACAATTCTTAATGAAGAATTATCCATAAATAATATCATAAGTAACGAAAAAAGAAATACGGATTATTTCACAAAAACCCCATATTTCAAACCGACATTCAACATAAATAACTACACAGAGAATCAACAGAAATTTTTAACAATGTTTAATTTCCAACATTCACAAATAACACAAGACGAATTTGAAAAATTAGCCAAACAGCTAATTAAATATTCATCAGTCTATGCAACATCCAAATTTGATGTTGGCAAAATCAGCTCATCACTACATCTCCCATTAAAACCAGACGCAGTTTTCAAAAAACAAAGAGCAAGTAAAGTAGCAATTCATTTACACGATAAAGTGAACAGATTACTTGATATTTTAGAACAATACAATATAATCTCACCAGTAAATAAAGAAGAACAACCAAAAGATAACACATTTATCAACCCTGTTATCATTCTAGCTAAAGGAGAATCATTAAAAATTGTTCTCGACGCTAGATACCTCAACTCACTCATAGATGAATCAAAGTGTAATTGGCCTATTGAACCAATACAAGTTATTTTAACAAAAATAAATGGAAAATACTTTACAACCGCAGATATGAATAGTGCATATAATCAAATGCCATTAGATGAACAATCACGACGTTTAACACAATTTGTTATTGGAAACCAACAATACGAATTCAACCGCTTATTCTATGGAATATCCATAGGACCAGCAGCATTTTCAGCTTTTATGAGCAAAATTTTTCGACCACTAATACTCAAGAAAAACGCAATCACCTATTTAGACGATGTTTTTATGCAATCACAGACAAAAGAGGAAATGTTCAATGTTTTAGAACAATATCACCAAATACTTCAGAACGAAAATCTGAAGGCCGCCCCCGATAAATCACACTTCTTTTTGACAAGAGTTAAATTCTTAGGACATAATATAGAAAGAAAAACAATCACTCCATTGAAATCACGTATAGACGCTATTCAAAAACTCCAACCACCAACAAATAAAAAGAAAATCCAAGAATTCCTTGGAATGTTAAACTTTTTAAGCAAATATGTTTATAAAATGCAATTATATCTACGACCATTCTATAACATACTTAGACAACAAAATAATTTTGAATGGAATACAGAACATCAAGCACGATTTGAAGAAATTAAAAAACTTCTAACTGAACAAATTTCAAACACAATTCCAGATTCAAATCAACCATTTTATGCAATGTGCGATGCTTCGAACTTTGGCATCGGCGCAGCATTATTACAATCACATAATGGTACAAATAAAATGAACCTCATATCAGCAAATTCTCGATTATTCACTCAAGCAGAGCTACGACTCTCAACTCTAATGAGAGAATGTACAGCCATAATATATACACTAACAGAATATGAATTTCTGATACTTGGATCAAAACATCCCACAGTTCTATTCACAGACCATACGCCAATCATCTTTCTTTTTACACAAAAGTCTAATCCAAACCACCGAGTTTATAGATTTCAACTAATTTTAATGAAATTCCCAAACTTACATATAGTTTGGACCGCAGGAAAAAATCTTGCGTTACCAGACACCTTAAGTCGAAATACGCCACCTGAATTACATACACACGATGAAGATCATTTTCATCACCCACAAATTCTTAAATTAGCCTCCGGTACACACACCGAATGGATGTTAAACAGAGATAAAAAACACAATGAAATTTATCAAAAAGTAACAAAAAAGTTGTTACAAAGGCAAAATATTAATGAACAAATAAATTCACGCTTTACACCAGCCTCCGATTTAAAAATTGGAACATTTGTTTTAATACCCAATTTTAATACTCAAAAAGGAATTTCAAAAAAGTTACAACCCCTTCGTAAAGGACCATACCAAATAATTACAAAACCCACTGATGTCACATATAAAATCACCGACTCAGACAAAAAAGAAATCGTTCAACACCGAAATAACCTATTACCTTATTATCCAAAAGAATACGCACTCCGCGAACTAACTCAATTATATTCTTTTACAGGTTTAAAAGTTATTCAAAATGACCCACATACGGAAAATACAACAAAGGAACAAAATGATATTCACCTCGGAAATCAAAATACAAAATCAACCACCACAAAAAACAATACAAAAAATCTAGATCAAAATACATCTCAAAAAGAAAGAAAAAATAGAAAAATGACAGAACAAATAATACCCCAAGAACAAATCGACAAATCAGAGCATAGAGAGTCTTCACGACTTAGAAATCAACCACGTAAAAATTATAAATTATTCATCCCACAATCTAAAATATTAAAGAAAGTTGAATTTCAAAAACAACTTTAATTCTACATTTAATAATCTTTGCACCTCTGAAACATTTTACACTTTCATTTTTCGAAATAACATGCTGACAAACACGCAGCGATTCTAGTTCATAATTAGCCAATAGGATTCATCCAATCCGTCACCTTCTCTAACTCTAACACAAACCAACTAGACGAACGATATTAAACTCCAGGCATATCTATAACTATAACTTTACGACCTCCAGGTCAAAAATAAGCAAACCACTCCAACTTGACAACTAAAATAAATATCACCATAAAATCATAACCCTCCCTTATCTAATAAACCAAAGATCAACAATATTTCCCCAACTCAGCCCTCAAATACCCCCCAAACAAATATGTTAAATTAGCCTAAAGTAAAAGAACGACCATTTTAATTAGCCTAAAGTATAAAAATCTCAAAAATACCCCAGATCATTTGACAAATGAAAATAAAGACAAAGAAGACCTCCCGATCACCATAAAAATTGCCCCCAACAATTTTTCACAAAACTCAACCCACTTGTCAAAAAACCAATAAATAATCCGACCACACTTAAAAATTGCCCCAAACAACAAAAAATATTCGATCAAGAAGTCATTTCTTAAATGCTCTTCTATCAAACAGTCACAAAAATTATCACAAACCTCAAACAATTTTTTACGATACTTGAAACTTTCATAATATTTCTTTTTGATATCTTTGAATCTTTTCTAATAATCTTTATCATTTTTTGTAATGTTTTTTTAATTTTCTACACTATATTCGAACTATTTCTCCAACTTTCAAAAACCCTTGATTATATCCACAGGTACGATTCATACAACTTGTCTAAATGATACGAACTATTTTCAGTAGAACTGATATTTTTCTACTTTTTGTAATTTTCATAACATTTCTATCATCCCTCATTTTGACCATATGCAAATGTATAAAGAAAGCAATCATCACATTCGCTCTAGCAACAATCCTCCTAATTCTTTTCTTAGAAGAAAACTATAATAAACATAAACTTTTTCACTGAAAGAATAGACCAAAAAACTATCAAAAATTGCTACCCAACAGTCACAAAATCAGTCTTCACCGACATCATCCCAAAATAATCCAACAACACCTTCAACTACCCAAAATCCTCAAACATCTACACGAATTTCCTTTCAAGATAACCCATACACTTTTGAAGAACGACATGCTCGTTTATCAGAACCACTAGAACCAGTTCAACGACAAGCACCTCTAAGCGAACCAACATATAACTTATACCCAACACTACCACAAGAATTAAGTAGAATAAGAAATCCTAGTCAAAACCAAAATACAGTCGAAATAAATAGACAAATTATACATCCTCGACGAAACAGAAATTTTCAAACTCCCCGAGTTCATTTTGATATACCTCAATCCCCATCACAAAACACTCCAGAAAACCCCATTGGTATATTACCAGAAACCCCTACGCTTCTTTCACAACGTAGCACCTCAAGCCTACCATCAGATTACTTAGGTTCAACACCAACATCTGAACAAATACGTGAAAATCCCTTTAACCCCCCAAACCAGGCATCACGACTACCATATTGGACAACACATTCATTTACACAAGGTGAACTAAATTTAGTCAATGATCCAATAGATATTTCTACGGATACAACAACATCCTCATCACTACCAGAAACATTATCACTACCATCAACACCATCAATAAGCCAGATTTCACCACCACCTTTTAACTTAAATTTTCCAAATAATCTCGACGCCAGATATCGAGAACAATCATCAACAAATATCCCTTTAAGACTAGATTGGAATACATTTACAGCCCCTCCACCATTATTTGGACAACATCTAGAAAGTAATCGCCTTCACAACTGGGCACTTAATAGATTACAATACCGACAAGACATTCACGACGATATCCGTGATCACAATATCCAAATACTCCAACAAAACAGTTTACAACTAAAGTTTGAAATCACAGTTAAATTAAACAATATTACTCAACATCCCTACCCATTAAATCCACCAAACATAACAGCTCAATCACTACCACCACCATTTATAACCACTGAAGTAATATATAAATACGACAGATATACCAAAAAGACAATTGGTTACATCACATTTTATAACCCATACTCAGGATTATCATACACATGTATATTCTAAAATTATTAACTTTTTTTCCAACTCCTTTTTCTAGTAATCTCAAATCAAAACATAAACCCTTCTCCCCGCACAGGACCCCAAGATTTATTAGTAACACATTACGATTGTGAAGAAAACGAACAAAAAACACTACACAAGTATGCAATAAATCAAGTATCACAATGCGAAACAGAACACCAAGCCATAGAAACTACAAATGTAATAGCAACACTTTATTCAAAAACCCGAGCAACTACAGTTATAGGATATAAATTCACAGCAACATTTTCTGAAAAGAAAGTACATTGTTCACAAGTCTCAAACGGAAATAAAAACCGACTTGACCATGAATCATTCTACCAGAGTAATATAGAACGACTTTTACATCTCAATCCCGAAGATTGTAAAAACGAGTTACTCCGACTAAATATCACAAAAAATAAAAACACAGATAGAAAGTTAGTCTATTTCCAAGTTTTTTCAGATTCTGTACATCAAGCAGAACTTGAAAGATATCAAGGACATATAAAATTAGATGAAAAATACCCATATAACGGCGCACACGGACGATTAACCTATGACATACACGATAAACACTGGATACCACACATTGGTATAAATGACCCATCAAACTGCAAAGCAGACACAAAAAATAAAGGATACCAAGAAATAATGTTTTTCGATTGGAAAATACAACTCGAAAAAATACAACTCACACGAGATTTATCAGACAACACAATGATCTATCAAGGAATTAGATTACCTTGTAAAAACGACCAAGGTTATTGCGACCCTACAACAAGAACACAAGCAACAATTGTTTGGTTCCCCGAAGACACATGTACAACATTTCAAGTAGCAAAAATACACGCTCGTATGATAAAATTTCACGAAAAATATTTTATACAATCAATACCATATGAACAAGTAAATCCATTACAAAAAATAAGTTCTAATTTCCGAAACATTCAAAATATAGAAAATAAAATAACACGTTTTCAAATATATCAAGAGACAGAACTTGCATGTAAATACAGAAACCCACTTCACAAAACACAATACTCTGAAATATTAGTTGAATACGAAAATGGATTCGACATGACCACTGGAAAACTAAAAGTCGACCCATACGCCACAAGTCATCCTCCAAATGAAGGAACATCATACAAACCAGTTCATTTTCAAAAGAATACAGGTCAACCTGGTGGACATTTAAAGCCCCAAGACGATCAAAGCACACGTTTACAAGAACTATCACTAATGAATAGTACATATTTCGGTAATATCCACTATGATATTCACTTAGATATGAAACTAGACTACACGATTAGCCGAATTTTTCAAGAAATGTCACTCTCCGAATTAGAAACACTACACCAACTATGCGAATTAGAAAGAACACAAATATTACAATCACTTGCACTAGCAGTATTAAAAATACCCTACGCAGGATATTTACTATCAGGAAATAGATCAAATTTTTTAGACTATGAAGGAAACATCTTATGGTTTTATACTTGTACTAAAAAAGTATCACCACTATACGTTTTTGAAGACAAACGATGCTATAAAAGAATCCCTATCTTTTATAAGAACAAAGTACATTTCGTTGACACACTTTCAAGAAGAACCTATTTCTGGGATACCGCAGTCCCATGTGGATCAGAAAATAGCCACAATGTAGTACAACTAAACCCTGATGAAGATAAATATTACCTTCTCACCCCATATCCCACATTAATGCAATCACTCAAAAAATTTTCACCAGAAAGCATTCGCGCTATTGCTCGAAACCCAAATATAGACTTACAATCAATAGGAATATATTCAAAGTCAGATATTCAACATCACATTCGAACACAACAATCCAAGAATTATTAACACAAATGGACACTATACAAAGACAATCAAATGACCAAAACTTACGCAAACTTGCAGAAACCGCAGGATTTGCAGACATCTATACGCAAGACTATAGCGGATATTTTAAAGACATTAAAGATTATATATATCTAAACGGTGAAAAATACCGTCCCCAAGATATATCACCTATCAATATTTTTAGCTTTGTTACACTCAAGAATAAAATTCTTGATTTTCTAGGATGGCCCTATTACATCTTAGAAAAATTGACTATTTTATACGCAATGCTTAACTTTATTGGATTTCTTTTCTCACTTTTAAAAGGAATCTACAACACATGTGCTATACACACACAAGTAAACAGACAAGCAAGCGTAGCACGCATACTCTTTGCAGGATTTTTTGGAATCTTTTCTACATCTATAAACAAAATTCTTTTAGACGCACAAATAAAAGAATATAACACAAAAATAGCAACAAGACAGAACACATACGACGAAGAACATAACAATGTAGACACAACACCAACAGCACCACAGTTACCACCCCTACCACATAACCATCCATTATCCCTAGTCCCACGTAATTTTCGAAACTTAGCCATAACACATAATCAAAATTTTAGACCAACCATATCACAAAGTCCCATCCAACATATAATGCCACAACACTCACAAGATGAAAATACTTATGAACAAATTATAGAACAACCCCATACCACCGCTTTTCAGTCTCAAAATAATAATTTTTTTAGCCCACGATGAGCCGACAACTTGGATCCCTACACCGATCAAATTCCCATCCAACCAACCTCACCACTCCAATCCAAATAATACCTCTTTTTGCTTTTCCGCCACCCGATTTCCCCACCAGTAATGTAACATCCGGCATGAATTCCGATACTAATTCACACATCTCAGTTTTATACTCCATCTCACAACTCAATAACCCGAATATTGAAACCCCCGATGAATTTGCCGACTCTGAACCATCTCCATCAAATAATTTTCACACCAACTCCTCAAATTTTTCTCAACCCCCTTTTCAACCCATACTACCAAATAACCCTGACCCAACCAATTCTACACCCTCTTATGCTTCCCAAGTCACTCCAACATACTCCTCACTTCACTCAGACCAATCATCTCGCTCTCCAGACACCGCCCGAATCTCCCCAGAACTAGATAATTTCATTACCCTACAACAACAACCCTACCACCTTGACACCCCAACCATAAACCAAATCTCATCCACAATAGATTCATCCAACCCTCCTACCCCTACACCCTCTTCAATTTATACCGAATCAATAGCACCATCATCCACAACTACTGAATCTACACTTAGCACTAATAGAGCTTACCGCACTTTTAAAAGAAAGTTCCCCAACCATCCTTTCCCAGCGAAACCAGGAACAGCCCATGAATATATCAACCATCCAAAACACACTAACACAAAAGAATTTTTAGCTATCACCTTACCCTCATTTCCACAATACACCTTAAACACCCCTCAAGACACTAACGAGACACGTAACTTTGTAGACGAATACGTTTTAATGCCTACCCTTCCTTGAACCTCATATTATCATTTTACTAATCACCTTTGCTTACCATTATCTAACACTCACATCGATATAGAACGAAATAAGGACATGCTAAATCGACTCACTACACCACTAACATCTAGACAATTTACCTACATTGGATATAAAAAATCACTAAAAACACACACTGCACCCCGAGCTAATGAATATACACTAGAATATTACGATCATAACATCATCAGAACTAACCAAGATCAATTCTTAGACGACGATCGCTTCGCTAACCCACAAATCACCGAGAAATTTTTCATTAAAACACCATATGTATTTACACTAAATATCTTCGATCGCAAGTTTGACCACATTATTTCAGAAGCACTAACAGACACACAAGCCTACGAAAGTTTTAAAGAACGCTTCCAAGTATTTTCACTAACCTTTCATTTCCTTGCACCACATGAAAGAGATTTGCACTGCTCACACGATATTATGTTGCGCACTAAACAAACACACACATATACTTATTATCGTTTCATCCAAAATCACTTTGACCTACACACTCCCTCCAGACAACCACACCATCGTTTTCAATTCATCAATTCCAAATACACCTCACCATTCTTTCTTAACTTCACATATTGTATTAAAGATACTAACCTTCATGGTATTCTTCGAAATTATGATCCCATAACCCAAATGTATATTTTTTGTCCAATCACCAAGACCTTCAACGCAGAAGAATCCCGACCCTTCCTTATCCCACACGAGTTTGTACAACCTATAGAAATCCCCATTTTAGAATTCATCCATAACACAAAATTCAATCACAAATTATATAATCTAATCCAAAACACACCTTATGAGTTTGCAGTTGGCACTGAAGAACTAACCACCATTAAAGCACTTCAATTGCTTTGGCCACTGCTTCAAACTAAAAATATCATCCGCATTTTAGCTAAATTACTAACAACTTCAGATCTCATCCACGACATCTTCCCCCACGGTTTCTTCCCCGACGACTAACAGGTAAGTATGAATTATACATATTACTAACTAATTTAAATATTAGAAACTCACCATTCTTTATCCATGTTTTCTTTAGAATTTTAGCCTTCATCCAACGATTATCTAAAAAATTCACAAAAGAAAAATAAAAAATAGCAAACTTCTTCAAAACTGTTTAAAACCCTATTAAATTTTTGCACCAACAATTAAATAATATAATACCAATGCAGTAATTTAATTTATAAATTTTTCCCCCACAAGCAGTAAATCTAATAATGATGAAAATTTGTAACTTAATTTTCCCCAACAACTAGCAGTAAAATTGAAATTCTATGTAGTAAATTAATAAGAAGCAAATGCAGTACTAACCTTTTGATATTTCCATTCACTCGCACAAGAATTCTATCCAAACTCGCACAGCTCGCCCACGAAGAATTGTTTAAATAATGAATTTCAGTTTCAAGCTTTCACAACTCAACAACTCTAACATACGATAACAAGTTTCAAACTTTCCTTTAACCCGGTTGGAAAGGAATTATATACTAAACAAAACTAACCAATGCAGCTTACTAAACACCACAACACATAGCATAACAGCATGACTAAGAAAAAGGAAACCAACGGTACCCAAACCGGATTAACCCAGTTTAAAACTGGATAATTTATTCTTTTGAAGACTATTATAAAGTCTAAGAAAGAAATAATAAAACACAAAAAAGTCGAAAGACAAACCCATACCACAAACAATTTGATTTTTGAAAAAAGGACACAACCAACAAAACATAAGAAAAACCACAACAAACCCAACATAAAACGTTGTCACATAACAGGACCTCTCACAAAAACCGCATGCAATCATACTCCCACTCCTGGCCTAACCCACCAGGAAGGACGTCCTGAGCATGCTCTATAGCCGGCCTAACCCACCGTGCTACATCCACGCTTTGTGACCACACTCCTATTTTTAATAAGAGCTACTCAAGGGTGAGTAACTCTTCAAAATAACTGAACTAAAACAAAAAGCTTTTGTGAAAACAACTAACTAAAATCATAATTAAAAAATATTAAACTAATAAAAGTTTTATAAAATGTAAATTACATTATGCAATACATAGATCAGAATACAACACCAAGGACGAACATCCAAAGACAAAACGACCTCACTACACTCGAGAAAGAATGGCCAACTACAATCAATATGCCGCTCACAATCACAACTCAAAGGATTTAGAGTACGACTTGACTTCGCAGAAAAGGACTTCATTGAACTAGACCAATGACCACCTCGATGTTCAAGTATACGTACAGATCCGAGTAACCAGGCATCCCCTCCACGCACAATCTCCACGCCATTCCTAGACAAGATCAAAACACAAAGAAGTTCTCATCAATGAAACAGAAAAACCTGACATAGCCAACCATTCTGAAATCAGATTTGAGTTTGTTGCGAAAACCCAGTCGTTGTCTTGAGAAGACACAACGATTGAATCTGGGACTTCTCTAATAAGAAAACCCAGAAGAAATAAGATGTTCGCCAAATACCAACGTCCATCATCCATCCTTTGAATTGCAGAAAGACTATTCTAAAAAACTCTGTAAAACCCGGATGGGTGGAACCTGATCTAAACTACATTTTTTGATTGGATAAATTAGATATTTTACCAATGTAAAGTATTTAATATTAACCAATCATGATCCATCTGACTAACAATCCACTTATTTGTAAGTGCTGAAATTACTTGTAATTTCAGCACCAGAGAGATTTGAATTTAACTTAGAAATTAGTTGAACTCTCCCGAGTACTTCAGCAGCCGCAATAAACCAGTATACCCTAGATCTATTGAGCCTAGCAGAGACTAGTTAAACAACCTGAGACTAGATAGTATAAGAGTAAGATTAGGATCGGTATTAGACTAAGAAGTTGCACGAATCTATCCGGCCGAAAATAAGATAGCGTGACGAGCAGACGGTGTACCCTATCCGAAATTACTCTATGAGTTATACCCATCAATCCTAACTCACTCCATATCGATCATTACCTTCATTGTTTGAAGTTTTGACTGTCTGAGTGAACTTGAAATCATCCGGCAGCCAATCATTCTTGTCCACGTCTCGTTTTGTCCTGTCAATCTGGCTGAACAAGTCGTGTCTCGACACACCATACCTAAAGAGAACCATAAGCCTTCGTAGATTTTACAAATGTTTTTGAGAAAGTTGTCCAGTGCATTTGTCACTTTAAGCATAACCAGATTTTAAAAAGATTTTGAAATAAGGATAAGGGTTTAAAAAAATTGGGCTCACCGAACAGTTGGTACAACAAATATGAGAGACCTAGAACCTAAGCTCTACAAAAGTTATACAAAAATCGCGTTTTTTACTCAGAAAATGAGCGATAGAAAACTTTTTTATTCATAACTAAACTTTAAATAAATAGAGCCGGTTGCAGTGCAAGTAGCACAGAAAGTTCTGGTCATAACATAAAAACATATATTTTTTTGCAAATTTATGATTTTCGCTCCCATTATTTGCTCGAAGTTGGACCAAACATCAAAAATTGTAAACCAATTTCGAATTTATTTTTTAAAGTTTCGAACCACGACTACAAGGAACCTAACATAATATTTCACACTTTCCGCAATTATTGTGCATGATTTTGCAGGGAAACAAAGAAATTGAATAAAAACAGAAACACCCAAATTCAAAGTTTTTCTCCACTTTCAATGGTCGGAACAAAACAATACGGCAGATTGTTGAAAACGAAGCTATTAAAAAAACGGTGTTCTCCCCATAGATTGAAACTGTAACATGAAGACCTATCCTTGTGTTTTGACTCAGAGCCCTACATAAAAAAACTTATAAACCTAGGACATATGTTTAAGTTTGATTTTTTGTCGAAATTAGCAGAAACTTTCATTTGCTCTACTTTTCCAAAATTTGCATCAATAATTGACATTAAGAGACAAAAAGCGATGTGCTCAGAAGCCGTAACAAAACTTTATCATTACACGCAGTGGATTTGCTTGGGTAAAATCAAATAACTTGGAATTTATTCTAAAAGTCTATAAAAATAAAAGAAATAATCGATAATAATAAGTTTAAAACAGATTTTATTGCCTCTGTTTAATTAATAAAAAGAAGGCACTTCTTCTATTAATAAGATTAGATTTTTTTCTTGTTTAGAAAAAGTCAATAATTTTTTTTTTCATTTTATTCAGATGTGGATGAGTTTGCAAAAACCGAAGCAGATATAGTTGTTTGCACGAGTCAAACAAAATTGGAGTGGTAACGATTGTATGTGTTGCTGTATGTAAGTATGATTGTTTGTATATGTATGTATGTGTGCATGTATGTAAGTATGTATGTATGTATGTATGTATGTATGTATGTATGTATGTATGTATGTATGTATGTATGTATGTATGTATGTATGTATGTATGTATGTATGTATGTATGTATGTATGTATGTATGTATGTATGTATGTATTTATGTATGATTGTATATATGTTGTATCTACTAGATTTTGTTGTTTCAATTTTTGTCAATATAATCATTTCCATGTCGCCCTCAGACAACAAAAATGATTCAAAGTCGTTCAAAACCCCTTGTTTTTTTTTCAAATTTAACTTTTTTTTATAATCCATTGAAAATTAATTAAGATGAGTTTTTTGCCAATTTGTTGTTGTTTCGCGTCGGACATCAACTCAAAACATTTTCTGCATTGATCAGACAAGCAATGCAGAAATTTTGCGAAACGATTTAAGCTGGACACGATTCAACCTGATAGGTTTACGTGCCTGTTTCTAAAACCATAAGACTATTTAACCTCATAGGTTTAAGAGCTTCTTTCAAAAATCCAACCAAAAACCGCTCAAAGATTGTTTGATGAGACGCTAAGGCTCTCTTCCGCTCCCAACCTTTTAATTCATCTTTATCTTACGTGTTATTTTAGCTAAATTCGGGATGTTACGATGTAGACTATGAAGAAAAAACTTGTTCACAATAAAAAACTCGTTCATCATGACAACGTTAAAAAGATTTTTCTAAAATTGATATAATAAACCGACGTTTAGAAACGGCATCAAAAAATGTGTCGGTTTCTTTCATTTTTTCTAAATCAAAATTTGATCGCTTTGAACTATTGTTGTCTGAAAACCGCTCAAGCTAATCATATATCTTACGCGGGTCAGTCAAACGCAATGCGACTGCACTGGAGTAGTAGCCATAAGAAAGTAAATATTTAAACTGCAAAAAAAAATTACCCGTTGAAAATCTCGTTGGCGAAGAAAAGCATGCCCCTGCAGAACATCATCAGCATACCGGCGTGTACTCTGTGACGTAACTGAAGTAATGACGTCAGTGATTCGGAGGCTGGCGAGTCAGACGATGAAGTGTGTTTCTGGTCGGGCGGCAGTTTCGCATTTGTAAGGTCGTAGTACACTGCAAATCATTTAAAATTTCAACGTTGAAAAAATTCTAAGCTATCAAAAAGTACTTAGCAATCAGTTTTCCCATTTGATATTTGAGGTCCAGAGGAATAAAAGGAAACAAAAAAACTTGGTTCTGCATAAAATCTGAAAGAAAAACAAACATATTTGATTTTCTCGTTTTCGATTACTTGACGCAATCAGATCCAAAATTTTAAACCAACATCAGTTATAACTGCAGATAAATTTTGATAATTCAAAATGACAAAAGTGACGCCTCACCCAGCCTGAAGGGGTCTACTTTGGACTGAAAGCAGGGACTGGTTCTGTTTCTGCTCATCCTGCAGTAGATATTGTCATACATTTCCCTACCCTGGAAGGTTTCTTTGTCCATGCAGTCCACCACGACAACCACAAGAATCTGTGAAGGGAAAAAGTGACTGCCATTTAGAATAATTTATTTTATGATATTTGAGACCATTTATCCACGAGGGAAAGGACCAACATACGAGCTGTACAGCTGAAGCTCATCACGGCGAACCGCTGATGTGCCCCTGCTTAAGATCTTTGGACATTCTTCTGGGCTAATGTTGCCTTACCCTAAAGCAACGAGCACGGATCATGGTGGGCATCGGACATCCGACCTTTCCATTGACAGGCGGAGACTTAATCACTTCACCACTGCTGCCCAAAATTAATTAAAAAGCCCGTAGTGCGTCCAAAAATTAAGGAAAAGTCAATTTGAGAAAATTCACAACTCTCTTATCCACTCCACCAATGTGAATTAATTTTAAAAACAATAATAATCGCACCGATTGGTCTCACAATTCTAAAAAGAGATTTTTGAAATCGTAGGTTATTTTTTTCTCAACGCAAAATCAAGCAAAATACAGAAAAAGTTTCACGTGTTTATTCAAAAATTAAAATCAGCATATGTTGCTTTTTTCTGTATAGTACTAATCACGACCTTTTGTCAACAGATCTGGGGTTTGAGGGTCCAAATTTGGCGCAACTTTGCAGCATAGCAAAACAATGAGAGAACCAACCAAAAATAAAGTATCCGAAGAAGTTAAGGATGATAGTACCAAATGCAGAAACGCTCCAAAAACCACCAAAAGTAAATCAAGATTGGAGCTCTCGTTGGGCAGTATACTTACTTAATCGCCCCAAACCACCCCAATCTTATTCAAAAATTCGTGCAAAATCTTCCTTCGGGGATTGCCCACCGCAACTAGAATCGCGCAGAATAGCATCTCGTGATCCAACGACAATCCCCGTGCTTAACTTCGAAAAAGGGAGTTGAAAGCCTCGGCTTGTGCTCAAAAATATATTAGGTTTCTGTGGTTGAAAAGAGTGAGCGTGAATAAACTAGCCGAACAATCAACTAACCAAAAATGAACAGAGTATGTTTTTCATACCAACCGAAAGTTATCTAAATATATTTTTTTAAATTGTAAGACTTGTTAAATTTTATTAAATTTTTATATAATCATTAAGTAAATTCTCATGCTTTTTGTCTGGCATAAATAGTAGTTTGTTTTATACTTCGTCTGGTTTAAATACCACCGATCAGAATAATGATTGAATGAGACTTGTTCTACCTGGTGAGGGGGGATGCAGTACTGTATGAAGTGGTCTACTTCAGTGTCCCTCACTTCAGGGGGGTGGTAGGGGGAGCAGGAGCACTTGAATGAGTCACCCATGCTCACTTTCTGACCGCTCAACTTGGCACGGAGACTTATGGGACACGCTAGCTGTTTCTTGTCTGTAAAAACGACCCACTTTGGCTTAATGGATGAATCTTTTAAGTTAAGATCTGTTGAGTACTAGTTTAGATTAAAAATAACTAATAATTAAAATTGACAAGCAAAATTTAAAGTATGCATCAAAGCTTTAAAATTAAACTCGGAAAGTTTTGAACACTTTCAGGAAATTTGAAAAAAGTGAAAATTCTTTGATTATTATCAAATAATTGCAAGCTTTATTACAGTATTGACTTAGGTTAGTGATTCACTATTATGATTACTAGTTTTTAAAAAGTAAGATTAATGAAATTGGTAACTTTAAGTTATAATAAAATCTCCTTTAAAAAGGTCACCTTGGGCCAGTTCCTCTGACACTTCGCGAGGTGTCTTTGCAATGGTGAGTTTCTTCCGCAGCTCCCTCGCCGTCCTACTCGTCCTGTTCTGCTTCTCATTCTCGTCGTCTTCATTCTTAGCACGTGATAACAAGTTCGACCTGGCAGAAGAAGCACCGAGCGAAGAAGCGCCATGGCCAGAGTTGTACTAAACAGCACTTTTTGGATCTTATTGTGAACTGGTGCTAGGTAAATACGACGACATGCCATTAAGTCGACAAGTCATTAAGACGACAAATAAGAGTTAATACACGTAAAATGAGCTGTTAGAAATTAAGCGGTTAAAACTTCTCGGATATACAATGTGGCGAATTAAAGTCCCATCAAAATGGTTGGCGTCTTAATGTCATGTCGTCTTATTTGCCGGTCACATTTTTAACTATTCCTTCCTCCCTACGGTCTTATAGACCTCTACCTCTAGTGAAGAACTTGCTCCCTTAAAAAGAATTTACTTATTGATTAAGTACATAAGAATTTTTGACCTTCTAGGGAATTTTAACTTTTTGCGCAATAACCAGGACAGGACAGGGGGAGGGTAGTTAACCAGATTCAGTTTTTAAAAGTTTTATGCCGGACTCTACCTTTTAACCCCAAATTAATTGAAGCATAGGTTTAAACTCTTGCCTATGCCCCCTACATACACCATTTTTCCACACACTTTAAATTCATCTCAATTTTTGCATTTTTCCTCCGATGTTTTATAACTTCGCCCAGTTATTAAAATTGTTTCATTTATTGCATGACCTTATTGCAACTTCAAAACTTTCTAACTAAAAATTAGATAATTTTTTTTGCCCTACAGAACCAAGTATGCCAGGCTTGGTATTATATTCTCTTGACCGTTTGGTTCAAAAGTAGTACGTATAAACACTAATTTTACTCTATTCGAGCATATTAACTTAAACTTGATTTAAAAGTCCTTCTTGAGGACTTTGATGAGACTATGATACTTTGCAAAAAAAGGAGTTACAATTTTCAGTCGCAGGGCATCGGATCCAGAAATTTGCAATGAAAGGGTGTTTGAATCGCATGTTTTTACCTGGAGAAGTTTGATGGGAGGCACCGACGCCGTCCTTTTGATACCACTCAACTCCATCCCAGGTGACATGGCCGATAGACGGCCACTCTGCTGCGAGGTCAAGTGAGGTCGAGGGATGTACTTCAACTTAGCAGCCGCGGAATGACTCCTCGCTCGCATCAGGTCTTCCAGGACCCGCAATGCGGCTGCAGGAGTCGACCTGGCAGACAGACCTCGTCTCACAGAGCGTGGCTGAAGATCGGAAGGTGTCGAGAGGTTGCGGAGGAGCGGAGATGGGATTCCTGAATGATCATACTTTTAAAATCTTGAAATCTCACAAATGGATTTTGTTGCCTCGAAAAATACTAATATTATAATCCATGTTTAATTGATTATAATCGATTTTATTTCTTTTTTGTGGACACTGACAACGAAACTGAATTATAATCGATTTTTAATCATGGAACTCCAATGCGGCTGATAGAAAGAATTCAGCCATTATACTTTTGAAATGTTACCAGTGTTGAGGTGTAATTTTTTCATCTGTATTTCTGCAATTTGATACAATCAGCAGTTTTAAGGCCAAATTGAAGTGATTCAATTTCTCAAAATCAAAGAATATATCAAGAGATCTTTGAGAAATTGAGTCCTCTCTCGAGCCAACTTAGTTCGACTGGCCAAAATAAGGTCTCGTTCACATCATAATCAAACCCCCACTCCCCGAGCCTACTAACAATAAATTAATTCTCTCCCAAGTAGAAGTTTTAGTTTTTTTAGGAAAGTAAAGAGAAAAGGTCAAAAAATTCGCCTGCTGAGCGGATAAGCAAATAATTTTCCCGCTCTAAACTAGTAGCAGGTTTGGAATAGCAAACAATTACAAAACAGAAGTTTTTTTTCTAAAAATTCAAATTCCTAAAGTTTTAATTTTAGCCCAAGCTTTGTAGCTATCATATAGTTTCTGTTTTAAAGTTCGCACATGCGCTAGATTTTGCGACTGAGCTTTTTGCATAGAGGTCATCACTAAGTTTTGAGCTTAACTAATTAACCTGGTTATAAAATGAAAATCTTACCGAGATGAATCCTGTAGAACTCCAGCCACTCTTCGAACAGATATTCGACCTTGACCTGAAGTGACAGCAACTCATTCTCAAACTTGGTCCTCTCTTTCTCCCCTGGAAGATCCAGGCCCCTAACTGTGCCCCTGCCCCCCATCTCGGCCGAGCTATGACTGGGACCCCGTTTGGTCGGAGATTTTACTTGGGAGGACTTGGCGCTCTTCTTCTTTGGGCTCTCAAGTTCACGTGCAGTTTTGGAGATGAATTTTAAGTCACTGAAAGCACAAAAACAATAATTGCGAAACGTTTTGTAAAAGCTGTTGCTGCTGACACAGTAACAAAATTCAAAAACAAACAGCCTCGGTGCAATTAATGATGAACTATTGCGTGTTTATAGGAGCATAAGACACTCTCATTCAACGCGAAAATTGTTGACTAACCAACCCCCCCCCCTCCACCTGAATTTATCAAATACCTCAACAAGTAGATTGACATTTCCCCTCTTTCCTTCTGAAACGACGGGTCTCCCTTCACCTAAAACAATTCCTAGGTCAACAACAAATCTTTTTTCCTCGAAAAACTAAAGCAAACTATTGTAAATTTACTGTTTTGGTCAAATTAATCTTGTATTTTTCCACTCCGTAGTTGAAGTAGAGAAAAATCTGATTCGAATTCAGCACTCTTATTGTCATTTTGTCATTCAAAGTCAAGGTAATCGGCTCCGGGAGTCTGTTAGCGAAAATGGGCCACGTGAAAACTCTGTCTCGGTCGCCTCTGCTGTTGTATAATGTTCCCCCTTTGGAATTGTAGATTAAACTAGGGCCGGAGCTGGATGGAAGAGTGATGGACCCTCGACATCCGGGATGAATGAGTGCCTGGAGATTTCCCTCTTCGGAGAAGATAGTGCAGAAGAATGACTGAAACAAAACAATTGTCAAGTCGAAACTTTCTCCATATTGCATTTAGTAGTCGTGTTTCTCATGCTTCTTATGAATAAATATTTAGCACGGTCACATAAAAAACAAAAACCAAAAAAAAGAACAAAATGTTTAGTTTTTATAGAAAATATATTGTTTCAAACATAAAACATAAAATTAATTGCCCTTAAAAAAGGCTAATGAACAAATCTGAGAGCAGTGACATAAGAATACAATCGAGAGGATACGTCTTGCAAGCTTGCCAATGCAGAGACATGATCTGTTTTTGGGACAAAAAACTAAATGTGCTGACTCCGTTTTTATGTAGTTTAACTAAAAGCATCTAGTGTATTGCCGTGTATTTTTGTTACATGCACAATTCCAACACGGTGAAAAAGAATGGAAAAACTTTGTGGCATTTGATCAGCCATAACTTACAAAATTGCTTCCATCTATTTGGGGTACTGTCAATATATTGAAAAACCTATAAACTTTAGAATTAG